>NC_137642.1:29035133-29359212 GCF_963383615.2 Lipophrys pholis
TGTTGGTGTGTGATGAATTGGTTCTGCAATCGGAATCACAGTGACACACTCTGGTGTTGCCGTTGTGGAGAACGGCTCAACAATCATCTGCAACCTCTCTGAGCCCACACATACACTGGAGGGTCAATGGAGCCATTTTACTTTGCATACATGTACGAGAGAAACATAGACTGACCTCCAATTATCCGATAAATGCTGTGCTACCACCTCATTCACAGTCGCAGTCGTCCTGGAATTGGTCTCTACAAGAATCCATTTGCATCAAATGAAGCCAGCTTGATGTAGTTTTGTGCAGAACCTGTTTATAATGTCAAGAGTATTCACACAACACCATGAGGGAATTCAAGATGCATTACAGAACCTGGAAATACATCCCAAAGAAACATTACATTCCACAAAGTGCTAAAAGTATGATATATAATACATTTCAAATCAAACAGGAAAAGATGAAAACATCAGTCAGTTGATCCAAGTAGTGAGTCACATCAGTACTCTCTGATTGGCTGCAGTAAGTCCTTGTTCTGAGCTCTTATTGAAATGAGCTGGCAGGTTCTGCTCAAAGTATTTCCAGCTCTGGACCTGCTAGGCAGTTTGTTTCCTACATCTTTTAATGTCGGTCTGCTT
The DNA here is from genome assembly GCF_963383615.2 of Lipophrys pholis. Lineage (NCBI taxonomy): Eukaryota > Metazoa > Chordata > Actinopteri > Blenniiformes > Blenniidae > Lipophrys > Lipophrys pholis. The sequence continues at coordinate 29,035,758 of NC_137642.1, forward strand.
CAACACACCTGAATGGAATGAAGACATCACCGCCGGGAAGCTAAGATAGCCAAATGTCAACTTCTTATTGAAATCAGTGTCTGAAGCCGGAAGAGACCTGAACTTCCAGGTTCCTCCTCCAGGGGCAGAGCAGCACTTTGTTCCACCAGCTAGAGCAGAAGACCTGAACTTCCAGGTTCCTCCTCCAGGGGCAGAGCAGCACTTTGTTCCACCAGCTGGAGCAGCTCCCTCAGTGAAGTGCACCGACAACTAATAACTATGGTTGACTTCTTCAAGATGGCAAGAACTCAACCTTGCTCTTTCAAATGAGAGAGGAGGAGTCACAGAAAGCAGGAGTAATCAAACAGGTTTTCACACTGAAGATGCTTGACATGAGTCATCATTGGACATCAACTCATCTCGTCCCAGTGAATTCTTAGCTTTTCAAGTGAAGATGGAAAACCTCCGATGCGCTTTGGGCGTCCATTTACACGACGACGGAGCTCGGAGACGCTGACAACTCACACCACTGATTCCATCTCCATGTAGAAAGCAACATGCAATGCTTGTTAGCATGTAGCATGTAGCATGTGGCCTCGCTACTGTGTGAGCCCTGACGCTCATTAGCATGTAGCATGTAGCCTCTTTACTGTGTGAGCCCCGAAGCTTGTTAGCATGTAGCATGTAGCCTCTTTACTGTGTGAGCCCCAAAGCTTGTTAGCATGTAGCATGGCTCAGCGTTTACGTGATGCTCCTGAACGCATCACTCAGCTCCTGCAGTTCAAACCAACATGGCGGCTCAGACACAAACTTTCTCTTTTATTACTGAAACAGTTCAGAGAAATGTGTTTCTCAAAACTTATGTATTTATTTATTCAATTCATTCCAGGAATGGGACAATTCAAGTATTCATATGTAGACCAATGTAGCTATATCTATATACTCCAAATATATAATTTGTATTTTATGAAACTATATTGAGACAAAATAGATAATGCATGTTTGACTATACACACATCATATAACCTCTATCTCACTGACGTCTAAAAAGGGCTTGTTGTTCCTGTTGGAGTTTGCAGGGGAGTTCATGTGTGGCATTTTATTGTGAAGCACTTGGTTATTTTACTTCCAAAGAAATATTATTGCAGAGGCAGTCATAGGCTGAATGTTTTGTGTGTCTGCATGCAGCCAATAATCTTGAGTTGAATTCATTACTTCCTGGCTCTCGGCACCGCTGTGGGGTTTTTACGAGGCCTTCTTTAACCCTTGGTGGACTGTGAGGAGGTTTTGTGACTCTGGATTTGAGCTCCTTCATCAGCAGCTCTTTGTTCCTCCTTCCTTCATTTCACTTCTGAAGACACACACTTCTCTCACATGCATCTTTCTATTCACGATTTTGTTGTCAGTCTGCGTCTGGCAGACTCCCAAGTTCCTAGATGACTTGTGATAGCGTAAGCCACGGCGCTCAAAGGTAATTTCTGTTTTTTTGGCAACGTTTTTCAGCCTTCCACGCCTCAGAGTAATAATAGCTCCTTTTGTCTGTCAGTAACTGGCATTTGCCCATCTCCGAGGAGGCTGAGGGGGCTGAGGAGCCTGAAACGTTGATCTGAGGAACAGAAGCAGTGACGTGTTCCTGGATGTTCAGGGTGAATTCGTTCCTCGAGGTGCAGCAGTGATGGCAATCTTCCCATTTCTGTTTCAGGATAGGGTGAGTGCAGCCATGGTCCGCTCCAGAAGGAACTCATTCAATGTTATTTTTCAATACGGAGAGACTTTTAGTTTGACTCTTGATGGTTAGTGGGGTGGTACTTGGCTGCTGGGTGGATCAAGGACTCAGCCTGGTTGGGAGGTAGAACCGGGCCGAGCTGTGCCGATGGAGAGTGACTGGACTGGAGCGACGGGAGGAAAATGAGTGTGGCAGTTGTGTTTTCCACCCTGGGGTTCACACAGAGGCACGGAGACGGATCTTCCAATCCCCATACTGAAATGCTTACCAACACAAACTAAGCTCAGTGCTCCTTGTTCAGGCTCAGTGTGTCACCTCATCTCTCACACGATGAAGGATTTTAATATTGCAAAAAACCAGGAGGGAAAATACAGAACCTCGAAAACCCGATCGCATGACGTTTCAGGTGAAAACACATCGATTTTGTATTTTCATTTCAGAAAAGTTTTGCATCGCAATGTTTTGAAAGCATCAAATCACAAACAGCAGAAACAGTGAAGAGGGTGTAGTTTTCATGTTTGGCCACTAGCTGGTGCAGCATTTCAGAAAAGTTGCTGAAGGGTTTTCCCCGTTAAGGCAGAGGGTGCAAACAGACACCAACGACACAAAGGAAGACTTAAAGAGTGACGGAGGAAAGACTATTCACACCGAGGCTTCATTTCCTTTTTCCCAGAGTTTTTCTAATATTTCATGCACCTCATTTCTAAAGTGAAAACGAAGTATTGTAGCAGGTATTTGTCAGTGAGTACTGGTGTTTCCTAAAGCTGCATGTGTCAGACGTCTTCCTGCTGCTTCACACCTGATTTAGTCGGCTCATTATGAGGCGTCTGCAGAGCTGATAATGCTCCTGTTCTCCGTGTAGACTGTGAAAGCAAGTACAAATTAAGAAATAAAACACACACAGGGCGAGACGGTGGGTAATGAAGGGCAGAAAGAATCTCCCTGCTTAGAGTCGGCGGTTGCTTTTCTCCAGTTCCTTTCATAATCTAAAAACAATCATCTGTAAATTGATCCTATTTTTCAAAGTGTGTCCATGACAGGAGACCAGTAAAGGTTGGAACAGGCCTTTTCCCATTGACGGCTGGGATCCAATCGAAGAACCTGGGAACCTGATCCGGATCACAAACATGGATCAATAAACTATATCGACTATCGGTGATTTAATCACACCAATGCAGGCTGAGATTTCATGTCTCTTCTTCTCATCCCACCTCTTCACTCATTCATCTCTCTGACTCAAAACAATCGGCCATAATTGGGTCAGAGCTAATTGCTCCACTGTCCTTTGGCTCAAGTCGATGTGGGTGTAATCAACTGCAGTTCACCTTCAAAATGAGCTTTTATTAGTTTATTCAAATCAGTTTAGGTTCCTCAGAGGACGGATGTAAATCCCATCAATGCAGCCTCAGAGTGGAGGAGCTCCTCTGGACGAGACCACACCAAATATCCTCTTATTGTGAATAAATCTTTTCCTGTTTGGTTCCTATCAGCAGATCAACGTCTAGGAAAAATCAGCCTTTTCTACCACTTTGTCCTCCTGTTGTGTCCAGACCCCGTTCCCATGGAAACGACAGAAACACTGAAAAAATATACTTTTCATGTTGATCCACTAGTTGGTGCTGTTGTTAGTTTTAGTACTGAAAGCGCGCACACACACACACACACACACACACACACACACACACACACACACACACACACACACACACACACACACACACACACACACACACACACACAGAACATTGAGCTCTAACCATGAACACTGGGAGAACACAGACTTTCTAGTGGACAGACCACCAAGTTGGATTGTTATTACGGTGACTGTCAAAATAAAAGCTAGCATTATTCCCAGTGTACTCGGGGACTGAGACAATTTCCATTATCGCCCAAAACACCCAAAAAGTTTAGCATTTTCACGTTAAACCTTTGTCGTGTAAATGAGACCATTGTCTTGAAATTGCACATGGTTCTTTAGATTTAAATTTCAAATTGTTCAGATACTGTAAAAAGATATTTAAGCCCTTTATTGTTATATGGCCAGAGATGGTTAAAGAGAAGAGAAAGAGAGGAATGTAAAATTGCTATTTTGCTCTGAATAAGCAGTTCAGTCCAGCTGGAGTTGTTTGTTTCTCCTCTTCTAGACAGTTTACCTTTAATATGTGTTTGTATAGAAAGATATAGAAAGTATGGGTGTTGTCATTGTCCTGGTCTGGACAGAGCTCAGGTGTGTTGGTGTGTTTGTTAAGAGCAGACTGAATACTGGCAGTACTGGGTATACTGTATGTACGCTTTGTACCAAGGTGCTTCACCAGTAGTTTCCTCATCAAGCGGCTCTTCCTGGATGTTTGTTGTTGCAAGTGTCTCCGTCCCCCTGAGGACAGCAGCTTCCTCTTTGTCTTCCTCCTTCTCCTGCCGTCAGCGTCTCAGGGGACAAAAACAAAGAGAGAAGATTGAGGATTTGCACGAGTCATTATCGGCACCGTGACCTTTTTCTTTGCATTGCACATCTTCTCTGAAAGGAGTAGCGACAAGTTGGACTTTGAATGATCCTGAATTACACAAGTTCTGCAAACTGCAATAGAGCCACGTCCCTCAAGTTAACTCTGCACTCTGGTTTAGAGAGTTTGATGGACGACTCAATACCTTTCACATCTGGTTTTCTTGCCTGAGAGAAAGTATTACTTTCAGACTGCAGAAACTCCAGCGCCTCCTTCAATCTGCATGTAGCATCAGGTATGTTACTAGATAGAAGGCTCGCAGACCACCTGCTGGGAAACTGGCTTTTATCCTCACATTTATGAGGCAGCTCAGTTTTTAGAAGCAACATTTTAACATTTCAATTTTTTGGCTGAATAAATAAAAAAGACAGCGCTAAACAGAAGTGTTGGCAGTCACATTGATCCGTTTTGGCTTTCCACCACAGCCCCCTCCCACTCCCACTGCCAGTCTGCTGCTTTAGTTCCATTAAAACGGGCCCCCGGTTCCTCCCGGCTCTGTTGAATGGAGGGAAGCCTGATAACTGGCAGTATTTACATTCCTTGATGCCACCCTTCAATCTCACTTATTGAAATGTAAAATGAGTAAAACAAGCCTCTGAAAGGGTTTGATCTGCCACCTGAACAAAGAGTCCTGAGACTTTACCTGGAATCACTTTTACTCTCAGCGTGTGTCAAGACTCCTCAGGAGTTGGTGGAAGGTCTGGGTACCAGGATTTACTCCAGCTGGATCAAACTGAGGGCAGTTTGTTTTTTTCTTTTTTAGTCAAAAACATGGAGGCCCCTGGTATTTTCCAGCATTTCTGTCATGGTAATTTTGTTTTTTACAAACATGGAGTCCTTCCTTCAAAAGTATGTGTCATATTTATTTTCTATGTTTTCACTGATTCCTCCGGAGCTCCATCACTTTAGCTCTGCTTGACTGACCCTCAGGGCGTCTCTGGAAAAGCTTCCATCAAATTAAAATACTGTTTTGTTGGTTTTATTACATCTGAAATGGTCACATTTTTCACCTTATTGGTGATTTTTCATGATTTCCTGGGCGTAGCAGATAAAATGATCAAATCTCGTATTAAATTCCTGAACAGAGAGAAAAGAGCTGTAATGTCAGGCTTGTTGCTCCAGTGGGTTTGTACCGCCCAGCTCCTCCATCACTTCCTGTTCTAATGATTGCCTTGCAGAGGATTTGTGTCGCCACCATCACGTAGGGAAGAGCGAGGGCAGATTAGTATTGAAGAGCAGTCGTGAAATGAAAGGATAGTTTTAACCATTAGAGGAAAAAAAAAACATAGAAAGACTAAATTAAATGGCTGAAAGCAAAAGTGGGAGGGTCTGTGGCCCACCGAGCTGCCAATCAGAGCCCGGCGCCCCACATCCTGGAACCGGAAGAATTAAACTCACAGTTAAGACGAGTTTTAAATCCGTCCTGAAACCAAACTTTGTTAAGAAGGCACATTATTTTGTAATGATTCATTTAAATGTAATATTGTGTAATTCGCGCTCGTATCGTCTGCTTGTGAACGTCGCATGTTATTGCTTCATGTCTCAACATTTCCCCTTTCCATTTGTTTTGAGACTTCACTTTCATTTTCTTTCTCACGCCCTCCTGCCGTCCTCGTGTCTCATTTCTCTTTCACTTCCAAACGTGTCTTTGTGGTCGAACCCCCAGTTAATTAAACTGGTGTCTGATACTTGTGATTGTCTGGATTTTCTTTTTTCTCTTTATAGTTTTCCTTCAGAACTGTCCAGCCTCTTTTCTTAGTGTCTGTCCCATCACCGAAATCTGTCTTAAGTGTCTTTGATTATGGACTTTGGTTTCTCTCACTTTGTCTTTGGGTTCAGCATCTATTAAAGATTTCTTGTTTGAACTTGGATCCCTGGTTAAATAAGTCTGACAAAGGCTTTTCAGATGCCAGTTGGAACCCAGAGCGTCTCAGCAGTCCAAGCATCATTACTCTCACCACCACAAGAGGGTGTTTGTCAGGAAACCATGCTCCCCGGTTATTTCAGGCACTGTTGCGATTGTTTTTCAGGTGAAATAACATGCTGAAATGTGGTGTATGACATTATGACTAATGAGGGCTGTAACCGTTATGCTGCTGCTGAGCAGATCTGGTTTCCATATATATCCTCACAAACACAGTGCAGCAGTCCAGCTACCAACAGCTCCAAGAAATCCTACTGTCAATGTGACTGAACGGAGACGCAGAGAGGAAAAACGGTTGCAGGCTTGAGAGACAAGAGAAGAGAAATGAATGTTGAAGCTTCAAACAGCAGCAGCAGGATGATCCTGAGTGGTGGAGAAGAGCAGCGATCCAGGTCACATCAAAGGGTGGTGTTGGTGAGAGTATAGTTACATGTGAGGACAAGAGCAGCCGTTCCTCGAAAGCAGAAGATCATCAGGGTCTCATTTCTTAATTAGTAGAACAAACTAACGCTCTGATTCGTCCAACAGTCATGTGACGTTATCAGATGAGGAAGGAAAGAAAATAAAGAAACAGGTTTCCAAATCCAAGAGACACCCAGTTTAATGAAGACATCTACACGGTTAGAAGGGGGAGGGTGTAGCCCTGTGTAAAAATACCCTATTAGATATTATTAGATACCACACATTAGTTGGAATATGTGAATAAAAATATTTTGTTTTGGGTTGAAATTTGAAAAGCACCTTTTTTGAGGAGTTGTTTGTTTTATGTTGTTTTCAGTTCTAAAACTTTTTGATTTCTTTTTCTGGTGTTCAGAGATGAAGTTTGTTTTGGTTGACACCCACATTGTGTTGTAACTGCTGATTGGAGGGAGCCAACAGAAAGGGGTGGGGCTAAGGGTGCGGTGCAGGAGAAGTGAAGTGCCTGCACTCAGTCTGTGTGAGAGAGGCATCAGCAGCAGAAGCTCCACCAGTGAACCAAATGTTTGCAAGTTGACCAATCGTGGGCTTAAGGCAAGCATTTCTTGTGGCAACCAAAGGTAAATTGTAATTTGTGTGTTTTGGGAATGCACTGCCCGTAATAATGAAGCTTAAAGGTGATCAGCTGTTGAGCTAATGTGAAAATCCCTGTGAAATCCTGTGCAAATCATGCAGAGGCAGAAGAAGGCCAACAACCTGCCACCTGTTTTGGAACGGTCCTGCTGTTTCTTCTACTGGAGAAAGACTCCTGAAAGACTCCTGCCCAGTTCCTGCTACCCCCCTGCTCTCCCTCCATGACAGAACCCCCCCCCCCCCCCCCACCACACACACCCCCCCTCATCAAACCCCTGTGAGTACTGCACCGATCATTTTGCAGCTCCTTGAGCGAAGCGGCCAGAAAGTTTGGGCCTCACCGGACCCAGACGTCGAAACAGGCCGGCCACCAACCTTTTGCCAGTGGTACCGGGTGGAGGGGTGGGTGGTGTGATTAACCATTCAATTATCTTGTTTTGGTGGTTGTTTTTGTTGATTGATGATTTGTTTCATAAAAGAAGCGCCTTGAGAGTTACAAGGATTTTTGATTTATTGGCAAAGTAGCAGATTGTTTTTGTTTGAGTGAAGGATTATTATTTTGAGTTCGAAGAGTTAAAAAGGTTCTGCGAAACCAGTTCTGTTGACAATAAGATTTAAACCTCATTTGTTCAACGGTTTAGCGTAAAATAGTTTTCATTTTAAGAGAACCCTCGGTTGAAATTGTCTTGCTCTAATTTATTTTGTGTTTTATAATAAATGTCCAGAAATTTGGGTATATAAGTTGTTGTGTCCCATTACTATGTGTTAATATGAACTCAGGCCCTCTCTCATAGGCTTCACGTGAGAATCGGGTTACATTATAAACACGACACATCCTTACTAATAAAGACGCTCCGGAGAGTTCTGACAGAGACGGAGCGACGTTACGAAAACCTAAAGAATATCGGCTTTTTCAACTCCTGAAGATAATTAGTTACTGCTGGACTACCTGTCCCACCTGGTCAACCTGGACTGCCTGTCCCACCTGGTCAACCTGGACTACCTGTCCCACCTGGTCAACCTGGACTGCCTGTCCCACCTGGTCACCCTGGACTACCTGTCCCACCTGGTCAACCTGGACTGCCTGTCCCACCTGGTCACCCTGGACTACTTGTCCCACCTGGTCACCCTGGACTACTTGTCCCACCTGGTCACCCTGGACTGCCTGTTGTCCTGGTCACCCTGGACTACTTGTCTCACCTGGTCACCCTGGACTGAATGCATAAATACATACAAAACAATAAATAAATAAATAAATACATGCGGACAAAAACATCCCATCTTTCGTTGGCCAAGGTAAACATTATCCCTTTAATGTGAAGCTCATTGAAATGAGAGTTCTTTAGGTTTTAAAGCCCACCTTTCATATTCGTCACAAATGGAGGAAAAACATTGAAACACAGAAGGAAACAATTGCCTCCGAAAAGGAATTTAAAGGAGGAACCAACAGTATTGTCCATTTATAATCCAGGTAGTAAACAGGACACTAAGACGTCCACAGGAGGTTCCTAGAGGCAGAAAAGACAGGAAACCCTCTTCAAACTTCTGTTACTCCACTGTCACTTCATTTCCCACTATTAAAAGGCTTTACTTTGACAAGGCATTTATCACACTGGATTGTAACGTCGACAATCTTCCTCTGGTGGCTCTAATAATAGAACCGGCACAGTTCAATAGCTCGAGTGCTTACGGACTGCTCATGTCTCAGACAATACAAGATCGTAATGATGTATTGTTGCCCAAGCATTCCCATAATAGCTGGAGATCATCAATTATCAGAACAGTAATTTATAACAAAGAGTCTATTCTGCATCCGAAACTATTCATAGAGTCGTGTTTGGAGGTTCGGAGAGAATGATTACCTCGTATTCAAGTCGATTTCATCTCCAGGTTTTACTTTGGTTCGTGTGATTTAAACATCTGAGGATTTCTTCTGTGTTGACATGATGTTTTCCGTTGTGTCTGATCCTCTTTACTACATGAGCGACAGACCAATGGTTTTTATTCAGACTTAGGCTGTCGATGTCTTACTTTGGTCAACATTACATTTTGGGCTCTCGTCCAAGCGGCACATCTGTACTCGATTAATGAGCCCAGGAGGAACTCAGTCTGTACCTTCAGAAGAAGTAGAAGTAGTAGGAGAGGAGCAGTGTTCGAACGAGTGGAAGGAAAGAGAATCAGAGAGCTGTAGAGAGCTATACCTGTAGAGAGCTATACCTGTAGAGAGCTATACTTCTACAGAGCTATACTTGTAGATAGCATACCTGTAGAGAGCTATACTTCTACAGAGCTATACTTGTAGATAGCATACCTGTAGAGAGCTATACTTCTACAGAGCTCTACTTCTAGAGAGCCATACCTGTAGGGAGCTATACTTGTAGAGAGCTATACTTGTAGGGAGCCATACCTGTAGAGTGTCGCTCTTATAAAGAGCTATACTTGTAGAGAGCCGTACCTGTAGGGAGCTATACTTGTAGAGAGCTATACTTGTAGGGAGCCATACCTGTAGAGTGTCGCTCTTATAAAGAGCTATACTTGTAGAGAGCCATACCTGTAGGGAGCTATACTTGTAGAGAGCCATACCTGTAGAGAGCTATACCTGTTTAGAGTTACTAACTAGACTGTTAGAATCTGCATTGGAAGGAGGAAACTTTCTTGACAGAATAATTTTTCCAAGAAAATCTGGGAAAATAGGACCTACTGACTAGTGGTTACTGTCCTCACCTCACAATGTCCTGAGTCTCTGTCTGTCTCTCTGTCTCTGTGTCTTCCCAGTAAATCAGTCCAAACACTCCAAGCAGTAACCTTCGGACGCTCAAGAACACAGACTCTATTCCTCATTGTTACGTTGGAATCAAATCTCTACTGACAGCTGACAGAAACACTGCCACCTTGAACTCTCACACACACGCACACACACACACGCACACACACACACACACACACGCACACACACACACACGCACGCACGCACGCACGCACGCACGCACGCACGCACACACACACACACACACGTGCACACACACACACACACACATACACACACGCACGCACGCACGCACGCACGCATGCACACACGCACACACACACTACCGTAGAGATGATTTGCTCCTGTTCTGCGTCTCACTAGCTGTTGGTGAAGCAACATTTCGATGGAGGTTTCCCACACTGTGGCTGGACTGGAGCCCACTCACCTGTTTGTGGTTCACATTGATACATCAGATCTTTTTTCAAGGTCAAAAGACTCAGCCAGCCGGCAGGCTGACTAACACCACCGCACCCTGAAAGGTAACCATGACAACCCAAACACCTGCAATTATGTCTCATCATCTCTAAATAGAGTCTCGCATTTTACTCACAGAACGTTATCTCCATCAAGCTGCCATGTCAATGGTTCTCTCACAAGGACAATCCAGCGTCTGCATGTGGAAAGGGAAAGTTTAAAGAAAAAGGGGTGTGTAGATTATTGTGAAGGCTGAGGCCTCGTTCATGTCACAGTGCTTCAAGTGAGAACACATCGCTTTTACATTTTGGCTTCAGTAAAGTTTACGTTTCACAGCGTTTTGAAAACAGAGACATGTCAGAGCCTGAACTGTACCAATGACCGTATTTATAGAAAAATAAATGTAATAAAACCATAAATGTAATAACTGCTTGATAATGTAACAAGATGCTGAGCCCAAAGCCAGCATGATCAACACGTTGGTAGTAACCAGTAGTTCTGCACATGCTCAGTAGAGCCAATCAGAACAAAGTTTCCTCTGTGGTGTCATGACTCCCAGTCCAGATTCTCCTGGACTTGGTACTTTAATTTTGATAGTCATCCTTATTAATAATCCAATTTGTTGGTTTTATTTTGAAGCTTTCACTTGAAAGGTGCAAACACAAACATTTTCTGAAACAAAAACAATAGCCGACAAAGGATTTTAAGAAGCAGTTATAAAATAAATCTTATCCATACACACAAGTCAAACTAATGATATACAGAGTGCTACTCAGTGCAACTTATAAACATTTACCGTTTCAGGCTGCAAATACTCATAGATCATGGTATCAATTGTGTAGAAAAAGTATATTTTAAGTTGTCCTGTCTTTATTTCAAGTTGTATGTATATATATGGTTTTGATGGCTGGAAGGAAGAAGAGCATTCATTTTCGGTGCTTATGGAGATCCAAACAAATCTTTGCAAAGAGCAGCCATGACAAGAAACAAAAAAACTCTTTGAACTGTGACGTCACCGGCTGCTCACACTCTAACCCTAACCCAACATGTCAAGTAGTCACTTTTGATGGTTTCCTGTATTTTACTGGATGCTGGGATCCACTGAGAAAATAATGGACAGTCGCCAGCAGGTCTAAGGTGTGTGCCTTAATAAAAAAGCTCTGGCAGATTCTGTGTCTACTTTTTCTCTATTGATTATTATTTCTTCTAGAGTATTACAAAGATGGTATGCATGCTTGGATTTTATCACCTGGTGCAGTTCCATCTGATCAAACATTGTTCAAGTAACTTTAACTCTCTCTTGTAGAATACCACTAATCGTCCAAATAAAAGACTGAAAACAGGTTGAAGAGCCTCACTGCTCTCAAGATCGTTTGAAAACAGACAAAACACTGGAAATGCTAAATTAGAGGAAAAATGCAGTTTTCTACTACTACTAATACTACTAACTTTATCTATAGAGCACTTTAAAACCAACACAGTGTGCCAAAGTGCTGTACACAGACAGAACAATAAAAACTAAATAAAGCAATAAAAAACAATAAAAATAAGTAAAAATGTTAAAAACAATAAAAGTCAACCTCTCAGACTGAGTTAAAAGTGTGTTTTTAGAGAGGTTTTAAAAACAGGAAGTGAGTCGGCCTCACTTTCTACTGCAGTTCCTGCTCAGTATGGGAACCTGGTCAATGTCTGAGTATCATATATATATATATATATATATATATATATATATATATATATATATATATATACTCATGGATTGGTGAATGTGGATTTGCTGCATGACCGTCCTGAAGTGGGCACACTGTCAGAGGAACCGTCCTGCAGTGACCCAGCAACATTAGGAAAAATCCTCCAGAGCTACAAAATGTGCAGCGCGCTTGGCGAGAGGCGGCAGCTGCAGCCGGGGCCGGGGGGTCAGGCGCAGACGGCTCAGCGTCATGTGACCTCTGCTCATGTTGTGGTGCTCAACATGAAGTCAGACGACAGCTGATCACTGTCCGTGGTCCTGACGGACGTCACACTGTGGCCTCACCTAGCTCCGGAGCAAACACCTGTCCAGCAGAGGTCACCTGTCATCACGCTGTCAGCTCACTCATTACCACTAAGCATTAACGAGCGGATCCAAGCAGTTTCTTCTTCCTGTCTTACTCCCAGCAACAGCTGCAGTGAAGATCAACCTGTCATAATAAAGCCTGTTTACATCCACCACAGTCTAACGGATAAACTGTGATGAATTAGAACATATAAACATATTGAAAAGTTTATTTATGTCACTGGTTCGATTTAAAAAGAGGAACTTGATCCGTCAGAGAAATTCCTTTCCACACAGATGGATGTATTTATGGCATTTATTCATTATGTTGGTGGCTCAGCGGGTTCGTGCTTCAGAAAACCCCAAAACTATTCAATCATTTCCAAAGTGCCTCTTTACCTTTCAGGGCTGGATTTCCTTCGTCTGAATGGAACCAGACCTCCAACAGAGCGTCAGTGCTAAAACTGCTTCTTGTCTTTTATTTTTTATTTGAGACAAACAACAGCACCCACTAGTGGCCTGACATGCTAACTACATCGGTTTGAGCTGTTTCTGCTGTTTCTGTTAAAACGTAAATCATTTTTAAAATGTTGGTTGTAAACGAAAAACTTTCCTGAAATAGAAACCAAACTCATGTGAAACGCTGTCGTGGGAACGAGCCGTCAGTTGATCGTCTAACAAACAGCGATTTGAGCAGAAAGGTTTCAGTCTTACAATATCAGTTATGTTGTGTAAGAAACAATCAAATAATGACTAGACTGATGTTTTGGACTCTTGTGAAGCAATAATGAGCAGAACTGTGACTGTGTGAACCTCCGGAGGAGTCTCAGCTGATTCAGAGGCTCGACTGCAGGAAATGAGCCGCGGCGCTAATGGTCCTTCCTACCACAGCTTTAATGGACATAATAGACAAACCCACAGAGCGCTGGACAGAGAGCCTGCCAACCTGCTACTACAGGAACGGGTGATTTAGAAGAAGTGATCCAACGAACAGAAAATCTGGTGAGTCCAGTGGTTTCTGGCCGTCGTCTTTGGAGAGCAGGAGGAGGGAGGTCCATCTCCTCTGACAATAGGACAAGAAAAGCAACTCAGCAGTTCTCTACTTACCCCTTCAGTCCTCTCCTCTGTCCTGCCGCCTTCCTCTCCTTAATCCTCATCACCTCTGACCTCTAAACTCATTCTCAGGAGCCAGGAGCTTTTTCCCTTTGACAAAAACATGGAATCCGTCCTTTGGATGGAATCCAAGGCAGCCTTCTGACTCTCAGGTGGATTTACAAAGTCACAGTCACATGATCTTTGGCAGACTGACGCATCGCCGTGGCCACATCTACCTCAAACGTCTCGTCCAGAGAGGAGATGACTGTCGGGTCTGGTTGACTGCTGGCGATGAACCAGAAGCCCTCTGTGTTGGCTGTCTGCGTGGACACGGCGCCACTGGGGTGAAACACAGTGCATGCTGGAACGGGACGGAGCATGGCCTGGTCCTCCAGAAGAGAAGGACCAATGGACACTCCACAGTGGAATCCTACCAGTTTGACATTGGTCTTAGAGATGGGGGAGGAATGCTGCAAACACACTGGCAGTCCTGACACTCTGGAGGCCATCATGGTCCATCTACTGAGCACGTGCAGAACAACCAGAACAACAAGCATGCAAAGTAGCAGCATTTCAGAACACTTGTGTTTACCCTTGTTTCCATGAACACAGAATCAGTGAGTGAGGGCAGGTACACCTGGACAGGTGAGGACAGGTACACCTGGACAGGTGAGGACAGGTGAGGAGAGGTGAGGACAGGATACACCTGGACAGGTGAGGGCAGGTGAGGAGAGGTGAGGAGAGGTGAGGACAGGTACACCTGGACAGGTGAGGACAGGTGAGGACAGGGTACACCTGGACAGGTGAGGAGAGTTGAGGAGAGGTGAGGACAGGATACATCTGGACAGGTGAGGACAGGTACACCTGGACAGGTGAGGGCAGGTACACCTGGACAGGTGAGGACAGGTGAGGACAGGATACATCTGGACAGGTGAGGACAGGGTACACCTGGACAAGTCTCCAGTTCATCACAGGACTCACTCACTCACTCACTCACTCACTCACTCACTCACTCACACACACACACACACACACACACACACACACACACACACACACACACACACACACACACACACACACACACACACACACAGAGCATGGAAACTCCCAGTGGAAAGGCCCGAGGCTGGGGTTTGAACCCTCACCTTCTCGCTGGCCCTCTACAACCATATATTGTCATTTAAAAACAGGAAGTCAAGCCTTCAGCCAAAACTGAACATTAATCATGTGACAAAATGCACTTTTGGGTTCAACTGGTTGAATTTCAAGATCCAATTTTCACAAAGTAAATATTATAAATCTGATTGGGTGGTGAGCACCTCGGTCTCACGCTGAGGGAGTCAGGGTTCGATTCCAGGCTTGAATCTGTGTGTTTGCAGTTTGTCAAAGTCATGCTTGTTGGGTTCAGCGCTGGTGAATTACCTGTCTGCGTGCGGATTGGACTGAACAGGTGACCTGTCCAGGGGTTTCCTGGCCTGTGCCAAACGTTACACAGGACGGACTCCAACAAATGAAATCCCAGTCGGGATGAAGCGGATTAAATGGAAGATTAATGGATGTCAAATCCGTACAGAACGGTGGTGTTTCAGATTCAAACGTATCTACTCAGCACGCAGGTAGTCTGTCATATGTCGAGCATCACATTCTGAAATAGAGACACAACCCAAGACAAAAACCCGCAGCTGGTCTGAGCAGTGATTTAGACTTTCTGGTCAAATGACTGTTTCATGTAAATATGTTGCTGTTGCCTACATTCTGTACCAGAGCGTGTCTGGAAGAAGTGGCCAAACTAATATTGTGATGCACAGCTGCAGCTTGAGAGGGCAAAACAAACAGGGAAGGAACATTTCCATATCACATTTTGACAGGTAGAAGCTGCAGGCGAGCTGGCTGCAGCTCCATTTCCACCCTTGTTAGCACATGTGTGGAAGTTACCGATGATGCCGGTTGTTTGTTTGTCTGTCGCTTTGTTTTGTAGCCCTGAGTGCAATATTCAAAGGATTCTGTGGACATCCTGCTTCCGCTTTAATGCCTCTCAGGCCCTTCGGACTCTTTGGGTGGCTCGTGCTAATTACAATTCGGATGCTGTCCTCTTGCCTGTCTGCTTGTATTGTGCTCAGCTGCATCTTGCAGGAGTTGTTTGTGAGCCTCACAGCACCAACACACCTCCAATGTTCCCATCATTCATGATGGTTTTTCAGGCAGCAGCCGGTGACTTTCCTGATGGGAGCTTGTGAATTTAGGGGATATGTGATTTGGATTGCATCCGTCTGCTCCTTCAGCATCGGAATAACTTTCCATGAATTCAGCCAAATGTCATTTATTGCACCAATGTCAATGTGAAAGTTAATAAAAATGAACATCCAAGTGTTACAGTATTCCCACATCTCGATTCTCTGTGCCTCGGTGATTTACTGAAACATAGGATGGAAACAACATGACAGAGATCATCATGGTGTCGGAGTTTTATATCAAGTTGGATTAATAAAACATGTTTACCATGTAATGGTTTAACCTCAACAACTAATAGTTAATAGATTGTCCATATATCTGAGCTTAGCGCTGTGTAATCTGAATAATCATTTCATTTCCATGGTTCAATACCAATATTGCTGTTTTGAATGATAATGAGGTGTTTATCCTGATTGCTACAGAAAGAGCAACCCGTTTTAAAACTTCATCGATGTCTCAAGTTTTAATGAAAAAAAAAGTCCTAACTAGAAACTATGACTCCGTTTACACATTTCAAGTGAAAACTTGTCATTTTAGCATTTTTGTTTCACAAAAGTTTCACATTTACACTGAAATGTTTTTAAAATAATGTCCGTTTACATGGAAATAATAGAAACAGTGAAAACCATGCAGTTGTTAGTTGTTGGCCATTAGTTGGCGCTGTTGGTAATTTTAGTACTGAATGCACACACACACACACACACACACACACACACACACACACACACACACACACACACACACACACACACACACATGCAGTAGAGAACAATGAGCTCTAAACATGAACAGTGGGAGAACATTCTAATGGACAGACCACTGACTGTCAAAATAAAAGTACCAAGTTGGATTGTTATTATGGTGACTGTCAAAATAAAAGTACCCAGTCCAGGAGAACATGAACTGGGAGTCATGACACCACGGAGGAAACTTTGTTCATATTGGCTCTACTGAGCATGTGCAGAACTACTGGTTACTATGACTGTGGTGACCAGGACCAGGAGCAGCGGTTCCATCGTCTCCATGGAGACTGAGCGCCGGCGTTTCAAGTTGTGTTTTCCGTCGTTTACAGGATTCAGAGCATTTTCAAAAACTTCCACCTTGGGAGCCAATTTCAAACATTTGCTTTTAAGTGTTTCGGCGTGTCGTAGCCGTGTAAACAGTCACCTGAACCGTAAGTGTTTCAGGTGTTTTCACTTTAAATGTTGGCGTGTAACCGCGGCCTCCATGAGGAAGAACAAGCTCCTGTTTTAATACGAATGTTCACCAGAGATTTCACTAATGAAGAACCTGACTCCAGAGGAAGGCAAAATAATTCAAACATGAATTTCCCCCCATGCTGTTTGAGTGCCTGTTACCACAGGGATGTGTGCGGTCTGTATTTGGGAGGTGCTTTTTGTGTGTGTCAGCGTGGGAGCGGGAAGGCTGACAATTTCAGCGTCCATAAATTATCCATTCAGCCAACCTGACTAATTGATGATCCGCAACGTGTTCCTCTCCTTGCCTCTTTTGGAAATGTGAATGTTAACAATGTACAAATTCTGCTCAAGAGTTGTGATTGCATCTGTGCGATTCTTTTAACAAACCCCAAGGTAAATAAACTGTTGACGTATCACAGCTAACGCTGCCGGCGGCTCAGCAGGGAGGAAGATTGAAATGAAAAGAAGAAAAAGTAGAAATAGTTTCTGTAGAAGGGCACTTTTCACACATCGCTGGCCTTGTTATAATCAATTCAAAAGAAAATCTGTCTCATGCATTCTGCTATTCACAATTTGTTTCCTGTACTGCTGCTGAATATATTTTCTCATTTACTTTACTTTCGCATTTCTTTCCACCCAGCACTTATTTTAATAACAAATCAGCCAAATTCTGGTTGCAGAGTGGAGAACTACAAGGACGTGGTTTCAGAGGAACTACAGAACAACAAGGACGTGGTTTCAGAGGAACTACAGAACAACAAGGACGTGGTTTCAGAGGAACTACAGAACAAGGACGTGGTTTCAGAGGAACTACAGAACAACAAGGACATGGTTTCAGAGGAACTACAGAACAACAAGGACGTGGTTTCAGAGGAACTACAGAACAAGGACGTGGTTTCAGAGGAACTACAGAACAAGGACGTGGTTTCAGAGGAACTACAGAACAACAAGGACATGGTTTCAGAGGAACTACAGAACAACAAGGACATGGTTTCAGAGGAACTACAGAACAACAAGGACATGGTTTCAGAGGAACTACAGAACAACAAGGACGTGGTTTCAGAGGAACTACAGAACAACAAGGACATGGTTTCAGAGGAACTACAGAACAACAAGGACGTGGTTTCAGAGGAACTACAGAACAACAAGGACATGGTTTCAGAGGAACTACAGAACAACAAGGACGTGGTTTCAGAGGAACTACAGAACTACAAGGACGTGGTTTCAGAGGAACTACAGAACAACAAGGACGTGGTTTCAGAGGAACTACAGAACAACAAGGACGTGGTTTCAGAGGAACTACAGAACAACAAGGACGTGGTTTCAGAGGAACTACAGAACAACAAGGACATGGTTTCAGAGGAACTACAGAACAACAAGGACGTGGTTTCAGAGGAACTACAGAACAACAAGGACATGGTTTCAGAGGAACTACAGAACAACAAGGACGTGGTTTCAGAGGAACTACAGAACAACAAGGACATGGTTTCAGAGGAACTACAGAACAAGGACATGGTTTCAGAGGAACTACAGAACAACAAGGACGTGGTTTCAGAGGAACTACAGAACAACAAGGACGTGGTTTCAGAGGAACTACAGAACAACAAGGACATGGTTTCAGAGGAACTACAGAACAACAAGGACGTGGTTTCAGAGGAACTACAGAACAACAAGGACATGGTTTCAGAGGAACTACAGAACAAGGACGTGGTTTCAGAGGAACTACAGAACAACAAGGACGTGGTTTCAGAGGAACTACAGAACAACAAGGACGTGGTTTCAGAGGAACTACAGAACAAGGACGTGGTTTCAGAGGAACTACAGAACAACAAGGACGTGGTTTCAGAGGAACTACAGAACAACAAGGACGTGGTTTCAGAGGAACTACAGAACTACAAGGACGTGGTTTCAGAGGAACTACAGAACAACAAGGACGTGGTTTCAGAGGAACTACAGAACAAGGACGTGGTTTCAGAGGAACTACAGAACAAGGACGTGGTTTCAGAGGAACTACAGAACAACAAGGACGTGGTTTCAGAGGAACTACAGAACAACAAGGACGTGGTTTCAGAGGAACTACAGAACAACAAGGACGTGGTTTCAGAGGAACTACAGAACTACAAGGACGTGGTTTCAGAGGAACTACAGAACAACAAGGACGTGGTTTCAGAGGAACTACAGAACAAGGACGTGGTTTCAGAGGAACTACAGAACAACAAGGACATGGTTTCAGAGGAACTACAGAACAAGGACATGGTTTCAGAGGAACTACAGAACAACAAGGACGTGGTTTCAGAGGAACTACAGAACAACAAGGACGTGGTTTCAGAGGAACTACAGAACAACAAGGACATGGTTTCAGAGGAACTACAGAACAACAAGGACGTGGTTTCAGAGGAACTACAGAACAACAAGGACATGGTTTCAGAGGAACTACAGAACAAGGACGTGGTTTCAGAGGAACTACAGAACAACAAGGACGTGGTTTCAGAGGAACTACAGAACAACAAGGACGTGGTTTCAGAGGAACTACAGAACAAGGACGTGGTTTCAGAGGAACTACAGAACAACAAGGACGTGGTTTCAGAGGAACTACAGAACTACAAGGACGTGGTTTCAGAGGAACTACAGAACAACAAGGACGTGGTTTCAGAGGAACTACAGAACAACAAGGACGTGGTTTCAGAGGAACTACAGAACAAGGACGTGGTTTCAGAGGAACTACAGAACAAGGACGTGGTTTCAGAGGAACTACCGTTTTGTTGGCAGCAGGAGTCTTCATATTGTCAGACTGAGCAGGTCATGTTACATGGTCGTTATTGAGGTAAAGATTTTAACTCATAGAAACTGCTTCCCAGGGTTTTATTTACTGTGCTCCATCCAAACAGGTTACAAAAACAATCCAGGCTGTATTCCATGAAAATATATAAATAAATAAATAAATAAATAAATAAATAAATAAATAAATAAATAAATAAATAAATAAATAAATAAATAAATAAATAAATAAATAAATAAATAAAAGGAGGAACAAAATATCTATTGAAAACTACGGCCAGAGGGAGCGCAGCCTTGCAGCATGGCCCCACTTCTCTCCAGGCAGGCAGCACCACCATCACTCTGCCATCGACTGCAGGCCTTATATACCTGTTGCCCTTCTCATTCCCCCAAACCATCATCAACATTATTCTGTTGTACTTTGAGATGTTATAAATACACTCGGCTACAGATTCACCAAAGTCCCAGGGAAATGAAAGAGTTTAGAAGGATTAACACACATTGGTCTCCCCTCCAATCTCTGCTGCACTTGGTACGTTCCATTTAATTCGCCATAAAAGGCTGAAGGAGCTCCTGCTTCCTGTTTGTTGGTCAGACCTGGAATCTGCTGATGTGAACACCGAGAGCATCAAACATTTTAAAAGCAAATGAGCAAAGAACAAGCTTAGGTAAATGTCTTTGGATCTTTGGGCTCAATATGTATTTAACTGGCTGTAAAAAATGCCAAGTCACTAGTAGAAGTCAAGAGAACAGAAAAGAAATCCACAGCATTGGCTCTTTGAATGGCGGGTGCTGGTCAGGTTGCAGAAATATTCTGAGCTCTCTACTGTGTTCATGTGGGGAGGGTAACTGTCAGACGATTGCTCAGAATCACAGGTCTTGGCCTCAGATAATAGCCTCTAACTCTGACTTTTCTTGACCTTGTTTTAACATTTTACAACCCTGTCCTTTTTGTCCATAACGCCAATGTCAATCTCCAAATGAGTACTGACTGACAGACTGACTGAGCCTCGGTCCACTCCGTGTGTGCTGAGCGGGCTGAAGTACTGGTAGCCTCGTACCATGGATCAATAATGCTCACAATGGCTCTGAGAAGGACTGACAGAAAAACAAGGCTGCAGCCGTATGGGAAATGTGTATGTCCTGTATATTAATGTCTAAAGGTTTTACACATTTCAACGCAATACAATTGTCACAGTTTCAGCTTCATATTAAAAGATTACTAAGTTAAAGAGAATTAACTTCTTAGAATTGTGTCGGCCCCCCGGCTGGTTCAACAGCAGGAATTCAGTCTGAAAGAAAGTGTCCATCGACTCAAAGAACCTTTCCTGAAGGTCCGAATATTCTGCTTTCTCAGTCTTGAGGAGAAACTGGGTGAGACTGGAGGAGTCCTCTTCAGTCTGAAATTCTTCCAAAGCAAACAGAAAAAGCCTTGGACAGCAGGCTCTTTTAGAAGACCCAGGACTTGAATATTTCTAAAATATGAATAAAAATATCTCAAATATAGACCATGTTTACTGAGAAAAAATGATATGAGCCAAGTTTACATCCTGACCTATTATGTCTCAATAACTGAACAGACAGCAGATCTTTCTCTTGTAATCATGTTATTTCAATGTTAGATTCTGAGAAATTACAGGCTTTTGATAGTGCTATAGCACACTGAATGTTTATTACTGTCTGTCACTGGAGATCCAATCGGACTTGGAATGTGCGTTATTTGTCAAATCAAGATTCACAGTCTTTGTCGATTGGACATTTTTTTCATCGTCTTCTTTGGAATGATGGTATTTCTCATTAGCCGTCTGTGTTCAACCTTGGTTTTCTTCTTGAAAAAAGGTCAGTCAGATTTCTTTTTGTCCTCTATATGGAGCATCTGTCTTTATGGTTCTTTATTTTTCATTTCTGTCACAAAAACATTTTTATTACAATATTATAACATTTCTTCTATTATATTTAAAACTCTGTGTTCAGAAAAACTATTTGACTTTTAAATTTGTGCATGTTTGGAATTAATACCATGCTGATAACTTATTCAAAACCCAAGAAATCATGCTCTAAATTTGTACTTATAACATTAAACTGTGAAATATTTTCATGTCTTTGCTAAAAAATACCGTGTGACTGTCAGTCATCACATGAATAAGCCAACGAGAGATGTCTGAGTTTCTAAATGACCCGTCATCCATCTTGGAGAAATTAGAGAGAAATGACTGTAATAGGAGTCCGAATGCGGAGAGCTCTTAGAGCTGTTTAAACTGGCCAAACAGATCGTTAGTCCACCCAGAGGGAAACCAAAAACTGAAGGCAGCGATGGAGCGGATTTATCGATGCCAGTTGGAGCCTCCCATTAAACTGAGAGGCCAGTGGAGCTCCAACAGTCCCCAGCTGAACACCTTAATGTGTGTTCCAGTTGAAATGTCATTTTTATTCTATCCATCTGAATGTGGATCCTCTATGTGCTGGAACACACTGAGGCCTGGCACGCAGGAAACTGTTTCCAAAGTAGAAAACTAAAATAGTAAACATTAAATTCTACTACCGACGATTATCATTTAAAAAAAAAAAAGATTTAAAAAATGTATACATTTATGCATATATATATATATATATATATATATCTATAAAGCCCATCTTTTTGGGAAACGTTCCACGTGACTGATGGTTTCCCTGAGTAAGTGGCTGTACTCTCGATTTTTGCCTGCTAATGAGCCGTCCTCCTCTGCCTGTGATTGGCTCGCCCGTCCTCATGCTGCTGTTTAAACATAAACATTAACCAATCAAATCAGTGAATGCTGCAACTCTGAACCAATCAGGGCATGATGGCATATGGCTTCACCATCCTCTAGAGCAGCACTCTTCTATTCCGGGCCTGGAGAGCCGGTGTCCAGCATGTTTCAGGGCTCTCTCTGGGGCTGGTTATTGGGCTTTTCTACAAGCTGGATGATGACGTCAACATTAGACTGAGACGTGCTGAAGCTTTTGGAGACCTTAAACCTGCAGGACACGGGTCCTCCAGGCCCGCAATTGAAGACTTGTGCTCTAGAAAAACAAATGGGCCTAGTGGCTCATTGATCCTGCTGAGTGGTGCATCGTGGGTGATTTGGAAGTGGGGGGAGGCAATGCTGACTGAAACAGGAGTGGTCATTGTACTAAGCTATGCACAATTCCAATAAATTGTTTTCTATGACCCCCGGCCAGCTCAGTAGGTAGAGCATGAGACTCACAATCTCAGGGTAGAGGGTTCGTGTCCCACGCCGGGCGCCACCTTCCAAAGGGCTCACCACCTGCAAGAAGGTTCTTAATCAGGTGCAATGTGATCTGGGTGACGGTGCTCAGACTGACACCCCCGCGACCCGGAAACAGATAAGAGGAAGAAAATGGATGGATGGATGTTTTCTATGAAGGAACACGACAATTTGCTCTTCATGGGGTTAGGGTTAGGGTTAGGGGTAGGGTCTCATGTCTCAGAAGCCTGTCACTAGCTCCGCCCCTAAACATCTGTTTCTTAGCTTGGAGCTGTTTCCAGCGTTTGTCCAAGACCCATGCGGCCGATGTGTCTCAAAAATAATGTTTCATGTGTGATGATAGAACTCTGGAAGCTCTGATTATGCTGCGAGCTCAGCATGTGATGTACGGCACATCATTTGAAGTTACTTTCATCATGTTCTTTTGTCTTCCCATTTTCTACCGCAAGTCACAGAAATGATCATTTTAACAATTAGAAATTCCCCAAAAACTTGAAAATTAAACTGCAAATAATATCTAAAGCCAATAACGTCTTGAGTCTACATTTTCTATTAAATGCACAGTTTTAGGTGTACACAAAGTATTTCTATGACACTGCAAAGTGGAGAAGGCGACATCATTCATGCCTTTCACATACTTTTTGAGTTGGAAATAATGAAATTATTTCACTTTGTCAATGTAGCAATAAGATTTGTATTGACAGGCGCTCTCAGCTCAGAGTAGCAATGCCTGGCCCACTATTTAAAGAATCAATACCTGGCAGCAGGATATTCACCAAGCTAAAGGCTGCAGCCAGAAAAAGAGCTGAGAGCTGGTGGCTCTTCTCCCTGCAGCCTCCTGAGTGGATCTCATGTGCATCTATATGTCCTGTATGTCAGAGTCTTTTACTCTGACATACAGGAAGTACATACGTTTATGTTGTGTCAAGATCTTACTGGACCTCAGTCTTCAGCGATGTGTTTGGGCATGCCATCTTACATTTATTGTCGACACCTGATAGATTGCTTTGCTATTATAAAGTGGAGCAGTTTAACTGAAAGGCCTTTCTTAGAGATTATCTTCTCGCTATAGCAGCTTGGGTCCATTGCCAGCTCGGTGTCCGTCCCTCTGGGGAAATTCAAAATGGAGTCTGAGGTGCCTGGATTGTACAACCTCCCTTTTGGGAGTACGCAAGTGTTAATGCTGTACACTCAACTGCATTGATTGTAGATCTACTGTAGCTCTGGGTTCAAGTCATCTGTTCCATCTGACTTCATTCACAGCTTTGGTCAAACAGGAAAAGGATGGGGAGCCTCTCCAAGTGTTTTCAGTCCGCCCAGGGCAGCTGTGGCTACATGCAGAGCCTCCCACCATCGAGTATGGAGTAAATGAATATAGCAATGTAAAGCGTCTTTGAGTCCCCCTCTACATAAAACCCATGCATGCTCACCTTCTCACCAGGGGTGGCAGGTTTCCCACCACAGTACAAACACACGCCTCAAAGGCCAATAGGTGACTGAAAGATCCAACGTGTAGATGTGTGGGTTTGACTTGTGACCCATTAGAATGATCAACTTGAGGTTGAATCAGCTCTTAGTTCCATCAGGAACCAGTTGAGTTCTACAAACAAACAAGCAGTTCTTCATTCCAGAATACACTCGAGTGAAGATGTGATGAGGTGAGAGTAGAAGCTCTAACAGACTCGATGTTGGTTTAGCAGACGCTGCATGAAGGGGTCAGAATTCATAAACTTCTGAAAGTAACTAACCTCCTGAGAGTTACTGACCGTCTACCATCACAGTAACTTCTGAAAGTAACTAACCTCCTGAGAGTTACTGACCGTCTACCATCACGGTAACTTCTGAAAGTAACTAACCTCCTGAGAGTTACTGACCGTCTACCATCACGGTAACTTCTGAAAGTAACTAACCTCCTGAGAGTTACTGACCGTCTACCATCACGGTAACTTCTGAAAGTAACTAACCTCCTGAGAGTTACTGACCGTCTACCATCATGGTAACTTCTGAAAGTAACTAACCTCCTGAGAATTACTGACCGTCTACCATCACGGTAACTTCTGAAAGTAACTAACCTCCTGAGAGTTACTGACCATCTACCATCACGGTAACTTCTGAAAGTAACTAACCTCCTGAGAGTTACTGACCGTCTACCATCACGGTAACTTCTGAAAGTAACTAACCTCCTGAGAGTTACTGACCGTCTACCATCACGGTAACTTCTGAAAGTAACTGACCTGCTGAGAGTTACTGACAGTTGGTAGTTGAACTACAGGATCTTCGAGAAGCGGTTGTGATCTGCTGGTGGTTAGACGTCGAGGTGCTGCTTCTTCCAACCGTCTTTTCAACCTCTCAGTCTGTCTGGGGTCACGGTGGCAGGAGGGGGAAGTTCAGGAATCCCTGTCCCTGCTACTTCCTGCAGCTCTTCTGGGGGGACTCCGAGCCGGTCCCAGACCAAACCAGACCAGAGACCCATGCAGGTGTAACAGCTCGAGCCCTAAATGGAAGATGGATCTACAGTTGTCTTTAGAGCTGCGTCCAATCAGAAAACCTCAGAATGGAGCTTTTTTGACCCTTCAGTGTTTCCCTGTTTGTCTTTTCAACAACCACTGAGACAAGGGGGCATCAGGAACATTGGTACCAATACAAATACTGTGGTGCAACAGATTAAGTCAAGATAAAGCACTGAAACGCCCACCAGCCCTTCAAACTCAGCTCCACCAAACATTTCATTAGATGAAGGTTTTCCGTGTCGTGCTTGAGAGGAACGCTTTGCAGCACCTGGCCAAGGTGTGAGCAGACTTGGGATTTATTGAGGAATACGCATAACCTCAAGGTGAACTGCTGGTAATGACAGTGTCTCTGCGCTCAGAGTCCCTCTCCCTCATCTTCACACCTCCTATAAAAGTGAGATGTGTCCAGAATCAAGGATCCTGCTGGCGCCGGCCACTATTTCTCTGTGACATTTTCCATCTGAATAAGGCTTTTTCTTTTTTAGAGCCGTCCCCCGTTCACACTGAAGGGCCGGTGATGTTGAATCATTCTGTGAGATGTCGCTTAAAGAGGCCTTTAGATCTCAGTGGGGAGAAGCCAGCCTGTAACTTTCGGGACATAATGAGGGTGAATTATTGATAAGACGGTTTCACATAAAATGGGCATATGACCGGTCATCAAAGTTGCACCGGAAGATAAAAAGGACACATTAAAGTAGATTTTGTGGATTACAGTACACAAAGCTGGAAAGTAGTTTGTGAGGTTGGGAGTATGAGAGCAGGAATGTATATTTTATTATAGATATAGATATTCTCTAATATAACAGTAACAGGATGTTCATCCTCATTATCTTTTTAGTTTGTAGTCTACATACAGTTCTAGCTCTGAGACCCAAACAACATTTTCCAATTATGGGATTCTGTAGTAAAGTATGCAATTACTCTTTGAATTATTTAGTAAATGAGGAAACGCATGGAGCAGAGTTTGGTCCAGGTCCTGGAGGACCACAGTTCTGCATGTTCTGAATCCTCCCTGCTGCAAAACTCCTGACTCTGTATTAACTGTAACGCTCTGCAGACGCTGCCTGACGATGAGCTGGTCATAACCATAGCAGGGAGGAGCCCCAGCCAGGTAGTGTCTCCACCACGTGTCTCCACCACGTGTCTCCACCACGTGTCTCCTCCAAGCTCCATGTCATATAGGCCTTGGTGTTTCTACTGCTGTTAGAAGTTTAATGGAGCCACTAATAATCTGCAATCATCTGCTCATGTGTGCAGGATCTTCACCTTTGCTTCTGCAGATTCAAGACCTTGTGACACAAGACATTAAAAAAAAGCAATAAAAAGTAAAAGTATTTTCATAATAAAAAGTTTTTTTGTCATACTGCTCATGTGCTAGTAACCAACTACAAACAAGGAGTGAAATTAAGTTGATCTGCTCGATCTGACCTGCCGCCATCTTGGCTGTGACATCACAGGAGTAACAGATTCCAGCAGCCACAGCGACAGACGGTCTGCCGAGCGAAGACACAGGAACATTTCCTGACATTTCACACTTTTCCATGGTAGATCAAGAGTTTTCTAAAGAAGAAGAAGAGTATGAGAGTGTTGGAAAGAGCGTCAGAGGTCAGACTGGACACATTTGAGTCGTATCTTCACGATCAAACCTGTATGTGAGCCTGAACCTCTTTAGCATGTAGCACGGCTTGGATTTACCTGCTGAGCTAACAGGCTAACTCTGCTGGTGAGGAAGTTACAGACTGTCTTACTCTTGTCGTTGTCATTAATATTAAAGAATCTCCAAACCACTCATCCTCTCGTCTTCCTGCTGCGACATTGCTGATGGTGACGTAACGTAATCCTCCCCGGTTGTATCGGGGCTCTATTCAACAGTATGAGTCTGTGCATTGAACGCGATACTGGTATCAGCATTGGTGCATCCCCAAAATTTTTTTCCAACCACATATACCTCCAGAACGTTTGGCTTGCCGACGCAAAATTGGGCAAACAAATAAATGTCCTTACAGACAAACAATCAGGTCGTTTTGCAACCGCATGAGCCCTTCAGGTTACAATCTGCCATGTTTTCATTACGTCCAATAAATATTTTACAGAAGCATCAAAAACATGAATTTACCACAGAACTCAGTCATCAGACGTCACTTTAAATCTATTGATGTCCAATTGGTCCTTATTTAAAGGCACTCAGCCATAATCTTAAATCATGAGGCAGTTTTTGCACTTTCTATTGTGCACATTTTGGTGCAGAAGATCACGTGTCATCGTGCTTGTGCATCTAACACAGTCATGTTGGGCCACAAACAAGCAAAGCAGAAATGCAACGGCCAGCTAAAAAGATGAGACTTTATGTGTTTGCTGGATGAAAAGTAACTAATCAGCTTTGGGAGAGCACTTATTGGAGCATTGGAAAGTAATCAAAGTGAAGAATGCAGCTATTCAGGCCCAGGAACAAAGCATTTAGTCTCTGAGTAAAGACAACAGAAGACATATTAAAGAATTAATTCTCAGCCACACCCTGCTCCTTCTTCTAGTGTTTTATTTACAGCTGCACCGACACAATGAAGACATAAAGACTTCTACTGCAGCTCTTGTGTTCACAGGGAATGGAGCACCGCCCGCCTATTATAGGAAGCATTTGCTGCAGATTCTGTCATGTTTTACAACTGACAAATACTGTTTTAGCACTTTCCCCTCCATATTGTTTTAACAACTCAAGGAAATCTGTGATTCAAGAGCTTGTTTCCCATATGTCATTTAATGCATCATTTCACAAACAGCTCTGAGACGGCATCAACATTTCTCTTTCTGCCCCATCCAAGGGAAACAGAATCGCTTAAATTGGAGTAAGAAATAGGAATGCTGGGCTCCCACAAGACTTACAGCCAAGAAAGACTATTTCCTCTTTCTTCAGATATTTGAGCATGGAAGATGTGATCATTTGACCTTAAACTGTCAAATCAATTTGGTATATCTGCAGGATTACACGGGTGTCTCACCATCCCATAAGAGAAGTGGTTTCCAATTCAAAGCTGGCCTCTGAGAAAACTAGTTAAGTACCCCAAAAGTATTTGGATTTCATGTAAAGATGAGAGAAACCTCAGGAGGGGATATTCAGAGAGAAGAGTCACGGTAAGTCAGAGAGGAGGGATTCAGCCATTTGGAAAATGTAAGGTAGTTTCTTCAGAGGCACAGCAACACACAAACACTGCTGTGAATAATCCAACAGCATTTGAGGAAGAAAAAAGTAACAATCTGAGAAAAGAGCATTTCAAATTTGCACTGGAGAATCGTCTGTGGTGACCGAAACTGGCTCTGATCGGCCCAAAACCGGCTCCAAACTGGCCAAAACCGGCCCACTAGAGGCTCCAACCTGGCCTAAGCTGGCTCCAAACTGGCCTAAGATGGCTCCAAACTGGCCTAAACCGGCTCCAAGTGGGCCAAAACCGGCTCCAAGCAGCCCTAAACCGGCCCACTAGAGGCTCTATTATTGTAGTAGTTCACCGGTCCAGTCCACTTAAGATGAAACTGGCTGAACATGGCTCCTGATCTAAACTGAAATCTAATACTTAAAATACTGAAAACTAAATAGTTACTTCTCTCAAATTATAATCTCAAATTATGAAAAATTATAACCCCCCCCCACACACACACACACACACACACAAACACACAGAGACACACGCACACACACACACACACACACACACACACACACACACACACACACACAAACACACAGAGACACACGCACACACACACACACACACACACACACACACACACACACACACACACACACACACACACACACACACACACACACACACACACACACACACACACAGCTGAGAACCCTGTCCGCCCCATCCACCGGCCACGGCTGTCGACCCAATAAACAAGCAGAAACTCTGAGTGATATGATAAAAGCAAGATGCAGGTGATGAGAGGAGGATTTCATTAAATAAGAGACATTTCTCAGCTAAATGGAGAAGGAAAAGAACAGCCCCATTCTTATCGTCAAATGACATCAACAGAAAGAGCTTTTTCCGCCTGGGCGACTGATTTGCTGTGTGCATTTCTTCTCCGTTTCTAAACACTCTTGACAATTTGCACAACTCTTGGGCTGGTGATAAGAGGGAAACAATTACAAGTCCTGTACTTTCCCTCCGGGCAAACGCATAAAAGCAATTTCTGTGGTTGCTGTGCGCACTAACTTACGGCTCAGTCGTAAATTCTGAGTTATGAGATGGCAGCAGGAATAAAATATCCAGATTTTAGATTCATGGGTTGTTTGCATTTTGATGAGACGGGAATTAGAAATAAGGTAGAGTGAAAGGTGTGAGTGTAAAGTGTGTGTTTTGTGTCTTTGCTGCAGCAGAGCAGAGTGACAATGAAGGAGAGAAAAAGACGACATGATTGAGTGGGACATTTTGCCAGTCGAGACGTGAGCTGGAGCCAGGAGTGTGTGTGTGTGTGTGTGTGTGTGTGTGTGTGTGTGTGTGTGTGTGTGTGTGTGTGTGTGTGTGTGTGTGTGTGTGTGTGTGTGTGTGTGTGTGTGTGTGTGTGTGTGTGTGTGTGTGTGTGTGTGTGTGTGTCTATAGGTTATACCAAAGTCTGAGTCACCCTGGACCTATTCTTTACTTCTTTATTGGCATTCTAAAGCAGCCGCCTCTGTACTAACCTGAGCGGCACCACGCTGGTTGATAGGACTGACACAGTCCATTTGAATGTGTGTGTGTGTGTGTGTGTGTGTGTGTGTGTGTGTGTGTGTGTGTGTGTGTGTGTGTGTGTACATGAGATAATGAATAATGTTTGCTTTGAAAGAGCAGAGGGAAGTGGATATGCAGCATTGGGCTGATTGAGGGTCTGAGGGAGACAAACCTTGTCTTTCCTACTAAATGGTGCCACTTCGCCCCAGAATCTGAAGGATTACAGTATTAATGGGATTAAAGGGCTTTGGTGACAACAAATTAAACAACACCCATGGATGTTGGAGGTTTCATGTCGGTGCACACACACACACACACACACACACACACACACACACACACACACACACACACACACACACACACACACACACACACACACACACACACAGAACCAGAACACACACTCCCAGGATCAATCCAGCTCTACTCTGCTCCTAAATAATCTCTGGGCTGCAAACACTGGTCACGATCCAGGGCGGCATTCTGCCGGTCACATTAAAGCCACAGAAGTCACTGTCCACCAGTCTGTCTCTGACTGAAGACCACAGTGACCACGTCACCTTCTCAACTGCAGCGGCGCCGTGCATCAGACCTCAGCCTTCACTAGTGCTGCTCGGAGTCAATCCACCCTCAAGAACTCTTTAGGGCTACAAAAACCAAGTTATCATGCAGAAATGCAGTAAAAAGAGCCTTTGTACTACAGAGTGATACTCGTGTAGCCAGAATAAATACCTTTATGACCAGTGGGGACCTGGATGGTTTTCTGTCCCAGGGTGAAGACCGTTTATGATGAAGACTGTTTATGATGAAGACTGTTTATGATGAAGACTGTTTATGATGAAGACCGATTATGACGATGACTGTTTATGATGAAGACTGTTTATGATGAAGACTGTTCATGATGAAGACTGTGTATGATGAAGACTGTGTATGATGAAGACTGTTTATGACGATGACTGTTTATGATGAAGACTGTTCATGATGAAGACTGTGTATGATGAAGACTGTGTATGATGAAGACTGTTTATGACGATGACTGTTCATGATGAAGACTGTTTATGATGAAGACTGTTCATGATGAAGACTGTGTATGATGAAGACTGTGTATGATGAAGACTGTTCATGATGAAGACTGTTTATGATGAAGACTGTATGATGAAGACTGTGTATGATGAAGACTGTGTATGACGATGAAAACAATCCCAGTTCAGTCTCTCCTTCTGCTGCAGCTGCATAAAGAAGCGGCTGCTATTCCCAAAACTTCTGGGGGTTGAGGACGGAGACAGACTTCAGCTTTTTGTGGCCTTCAAAATAATGTACTTGCAAATACCATAATCCTGAATCCTGCCATGGAAGTTGTAGTGAAGCAGGTAAATTACGTCTGACCTCCGTGCTCATAGTGCTGCGGTGCGTTCAATGACCTCCAGGAAAAGTCCCTCTTGAAAATGTTTTTGATAATAAATCTGCCACCAAATGTCTTTAATTCTCCTTCAGTCATTGTAGTTTGACTAAACCTCTATTAAATCAACCAACTATATTTTGTTCCTGCAGCTGCTCCAGATGCAGTCAGCCAGCTGGAGAGTGAACTCTCTGACCATCCAATCAGAGGGCAGGAATATGCTGATGTCATCCTCGGCCTTCTAAAAGGTCCTGAGTCGCCAAAATCTAAATCTGAGTGGTTGAAGCAGCAGAGTGACAGACTCTTATTTTACACTGCAGACGCCTGCAGAACTGAACCTGAAGGCCTCAGGCAGATTTCTTTACCCGGCAACAGCTGATGGCTGAGCTGTGATTGGTTAAAAGCTTTAATATGGAAGTTCAGTCTGGAAGCAGCAGCCAGGGGAGAAACTGTGAGAGGAAGCAGACAGACAGTTTGGAAGTATTTAAGAGGTATTCATGGACAAAATATGATCAACATCAGTCTGTGATTCTGAGACTCTTCTCAGGCCTTCAGAGAAACCTTCAGGCCGTGACGGCCGCCACTGCTCAACTAACGAGGTGGCGGCTGTTGGTTCACAACGCCTGAGTGCTCCACTACAACTCTTTAAAAACAGAACTTTTCTGAAACGCTGATGCTGCACATAAGTAAATAAAGTGTTCATTCACTACCTGTTTACCACACAGCAATCAAAGATCAGCTAGTCTGTTAATTGGAAGGTTGAAGGTTTGATTTCCCTTCTGTCCATTTGTTATTGTGTTCATGTTTACTTGAGTAAGACGCTGAACCCCAAACTGCTCCCAGTGTGAGGCACATTAATGCATGTGAATGGGTGAATGTGACTAACATGAGCGAACTCCATCATGACGCCACGGAGGAAACGTTGTTCTGATGGGCTCTACTGAGCATGTGCAGAAGAAGTAGTTACTAACAACATGGTGACCTGAAAAAACTCATGGAACTTACAAACTTTGCTATTTCTCATCCCACAAATGCACGTCTCTTAAAGCTAAACTGACTTTTCAATCAATAAACTCTGAAGCACCCAGTTCTGTACGATCTCTTCGTTTTCATCTCTTTTGCTCATGTCTACACATTTACGTCCGCCTGCCCTTGTGGGCTACATCTGAAATATTTTCCATATTTTTATTTTTAAAGAAATACAATAACTCAGAGGATATAAAGAGGCTGCATTCCTCCAGTTTTTTGTTATTGTTTTTTCCCCCGACTAAGCTGAGCTCATGTGGTTGGGATTTAGCTGTAAATGTGCACGGGGACATTACATGGCTGAACAAGAGAGCTCGGAGCCATTCACTGGATGCGTTGAAATCCAGCTCTACAGGCGTATGTGGCCTTGTTTCCTCACCTCAATCCCTCTCTCTCTTCATCCCTGAGCATCTGTTTACTTCCCCTCTCCCAAGCTTTCTGTCTCTCCTATCTGCTTTTGTTCTGTTCCCTGGTTACCATGTGGGCACAGTGTGAGAGGAGTTTGTCTCCTTCGGCAATATGTTCCTGAGACAAAGGAGGAAACAGAGACAAGGCAACGTGCACGAATACATTTTATTCACATAAGGAGGCTGATCAGACTGTGCTGGTGGTAAAGATGCCAAGACACTCAAAGGGAGGCTGGTATGAAAATCTGAGGTTTGGAACGAGATGGGAAGTGAGTCGGAAAAGAAAGAAACTGCTGGCCTCCTTCACACAGGATCTCCACGGCAGTGTAAGCTCTGTGCTCAGCCTGTGATTCAGGATACTCCGGCATTCCTCCATTTGTCAAGTGTCCAAAGGCAGCTGAGCTCCGGCAGATAGACTTGTGCAACACAACACGAAACGACATGTCAATAACACAGAATCCCACTTCTCAAACAAAACCAGTGTAAAACACCTGAACATATCAGAAATGGAATCAGTAAAAACCAACCGTGCCGCTGTTATGAAAGCCTGTATGGCAATACTTTCATGAAGTGTTTTCCATGTAACTTTTAAACTGAAGTGTTTGGATTATTTAGTCATTATTATTATTATAATAATTATTAATATTTAGTCAAGGTTTCTGCTGTCAATGGAAATGGATGAAACATCTTCATCATGAACACAATCCAGTTTTTTCATTATATTCAGGACATTACTTTGTAAATCTCACATTATATCGCCAGACATCATCACATGTTTCTCCCCCCTTAAGCGCCTGTCCACACCAGAACGCCGTTTCTCGTCCACACGGCGCTGCGTGTTGCGTTTATCCTCAACTCGGGAATTCTAAAACCTCGGCTCAACTGTGAGGCGTGGATGGACAAGAAGCAGTACCCCCCCCCACCCCCCCCACCTTGTTTTGACACTTTATTCCAAACAGCACCAACAACAACAACAACAAAATATCCATGACAACGCTCCTACCCTAACCCTTACTGAACAAACCAACAACCACAACAGACTGAACACACCCAATATATGAGCCAGCCACCGGCGACAACAATCACACATTCAGGCACAGGTGAAACACATCAGGGCAGCCAGCAGCAACAAGACACCAGGAGAGGAAGTCAATGAGCCAGAAACCAGAGACAAACAAAACAACACAAGAAACAAAATGTGTGCCATGACAGTGTGAAAATACAACACGCCAAATATGTTTAATTTAACTCAACTGTTTCTTAAATACAAATGGCATAACATTCATTTCTAATTTGCCTGACTTTGGACTTTGGACTTTGTACTGGGGGGCGGTACGGCGGGGCGATACGGCGGGGTGGTATGACGGGGCGGTACGGCAGGGCGATGCGGCAGGGCGGTAAGGCAGGGCGGTAAGGCGGGGCGGTATGGCAGGGCGGTACGGTGGGGCGGTACGGCAGGGCGGTACGGCAGGGCGGTACGGCAGGGCGGTAAGGCGGGGCGGTATGGCAGGGCGGTACGGTGGGGCGGTACGGCAGGGCGGTATGACGCGGTGGTCCCGCCTGGTGGGACAGCAGGGCGGTATGGCCTGGCGGTATGGCGGGGTGGTACGGTGGGGCGATGCGGCAGGGCGGTACGGCAGGGCGGTAAGGCTGGGCGATACAGCAGGGCGGTACGGCAGGGCGGTAAGGCGGGGCGATGCGGCAGGGCGGTAAGGCAGGGCGGTGAGGCTGGGCGATACAGCAGGGCGGTACGGCAGGGCGATGCGGCAGGGCGGTACGGCAGGGCGGTACGGCAGGGCGGTACGGCAGGGCGGTAAGGCGGGGCGGTATGGCAGGGCGGTACGGTGGGGCGGTACGACAGGGCCGTATGGCGCGGTGGTCCCGCCTGGTGGGACAGCAGGGCGGTATGGCAGGGCGGTAAGGCAGGGTGGTAAGGCGGGGCGGTATGGCGGGGCGGTATGGCGGGGCAGGACGGCGAGGCGGTACGGCGGGACGGTATGGCGGGGTGGTACGGCCTGGTGGGACAGCAGGGTGGTACGGCAGGGCGGTATGGCGCGGTGGTCCCGCCTGGTGGGACAGCAGGGCGGTACGGCCTGGCGGTATGGCGGGGTGGTACGGCCTGGTGGGACAGCAGGGCGGTACGGCCTGGCGGTATGGCGGGGTGGTACGGCCTGGTGGGACAGCAGGGTGGTACGGCAGGGTGGTATGGCGCGGTGGTCCCGCCTGGTGGGACAGCAGGGCGGTACGGCCTGGCGGTATGGCGGGGTGGTACGGCCTGGTGGGACAGCAGGGCGGTACGGCCTGGCGGTATGGTGGGGTGGTACGGCCTGGTGGGACAGCAGGGCGGTACGGCCTGGCGGTATGGTGGGGTGGTACGGCCTGGTGGGACAGCAGGGTGGTACGGCAGGGTGGTATGGTGGGGTGGTACAGCCTGGTGGGACAGCAGGGCGGTACGGCCTGGCAGTATGGCGGGGTGGTACGGCCTGGTGGGACAGCAGGGCGGTACGGCCTGGCAGTATGGCGGGGTGGTACGGCCTGGTGGGACAGCAGGGCGGTACGGCCTGGCGGTATGGCGGGGTGGTACGGCCTGGTGGGACAGCAGGGCGGTACGGCCTGGCGGTATGGCGGGGTGGTACGGCCTGGTGGGACAGCAGGGTTGTACGGCCTGGCGGTATGGCGGGGTGGTACGGCCTGGTGGGACAGCAGGGTTGTACGGCCTGGCGGTATGGCGGGGTGGTACGGCCTGGACAATCATCCAATCCATCAGCTGTCTCATCAGTGATATTACACAGAAAGTCGTCTTGCAATATGATTTACAAACGGTTGTAAAATAAAATAATTTAGTGTTGGTCGTGCGCTCAGTGGGCCAGCTGGATGTTCTCTGAAAACAGATGTTGGACCTTGTTAGTTACATGTAGGCTGCAGTCTACTGGTCTGTGTGTGTGTGTGTGTGTGTGTGTGTGTGTGTGTGTGTGTGTGTGTGTGTGTGTGTGTGTGTGTGTGTGTGTGTGTGTGTGTGTGTGGGTGTGTGTGGGTGTGTGTGTGTGTGTGTGTGTGTGTGTGTGTGTGTGTGTGTGTGTGTGTGTGTGTGTGTGTGTGTGGGTGTGTGTGTGTGTGTGTGTGGGTGTGTGTGTGTGTGTGTGTGTGCTTTCATTCTAAAACTAACAAGAGCACCAACGAGTGGACCAACATGAAAACTACAGTTTTCAACTTTCAAAACTGGAAATGCAAAGTCTTGCTGAAACAACTTAAGAACAATGTCTTTTCACTTGAAGCGTTGTGGAGACCTGGCTGTGGCGAGCTGGAACTGAACACTACCTGGATCACCGTGGCAACGACACCGTGAAAACATATAGTCCAGGCTCTGTCAGTCACTGGTACCCTGGAAAAGGTGATGAAGGACGCAGTACCTGAGCTTGAAGTCCAGAGGGTTCAGGTTCAGGTCAGTTATGTAACAAACCTAGGAGGTTGTGTGCTGTTAACTCTGGAGCTCTATAATCTGCCTTCACGTTACCATTCAGCAGCTGCACCGCAGCGTACTCTTTGCTTCTTCCTCCTTTTTCCCATAACATCCCTGGTTCAGGTCCTAGTCTGGATTTCCAGTCGGTGCTGAATTTGTGTGTTCTCCCTGTGTGTTAGTGGTTTTCACCAGGTGCTGAGCTGTCTGTAGATTTATTGATGATTATATAGGCTGCAGGAGGGAGTGTGTATTACTGCCCAGACTGTATCCTGCTTTATTCCTAAGGCAGGTGAGATCGACTCCAACTTACATGAAGGAATATACAAGATGGACGGATGAATATTATATTTAAGTTTCAAGTTGTGCCTTCCACTATCATAAATATGAAAACTCTCATTTGGACTCATTCAATTCCAGTAAGACACTCCGATGCATTACAGTATATTGAAAAATTCTCCAATCTTATAAAATCCATTACAACGACTACCATTATTCATTTGGCTTGATCTTATCACTGTGGTTCTTAAATGAGGCGCTGGAGAGCCTTTCCATGCTGTGCTAATTGTTGACAGCGACTCGATTGTGGAGTGTTGGAGGCTGCAGCGAGCGACGATCCTCCATAACCAGACCTGCCTCAGGTGGAGGGCTGCCACCATTAATATGTTAAATTACTTACAGTTATCGAATAAACCTGCGCTTTTCTCACACCGAATGAAGACATCTGTGTGCAGCATTTCATTGAGGCGAATGTTCGCGGAGTGAAGACCAGGATTAATGAACACATTACTTATCTCTGTGTGATCCACTGATAAAAATACAAAAACAAAAGCACACATTTACTGCAGTTCTGCTCTACATGTACACCCTGGACTTTGAATTGACGGAATCTGCTTATTAATTACTGCTGTGATGCACATAATCCAGAACGATCGGTGATTGATTACAGCTCCAATCGGCAGACGAGTTCTGTGAGGCAGACAGTGGACAGATGTTGAAGTGTGCGAGGATATTAGGTCCCGATGCTTTGTCCATCCATCTCTCCTAACCTCCTCTCCTCTTCCCTACAGTCTCCTCACCTCCTTGTAACCCCCCCTTAATAAGATCCCCCCCATTCAGGGACAAGGTGATTCTCTTATTTCAACATTTTCCTGTAGGGTGCACTATTCATGCTCAGCATGACAGATTGCCTCTCTACTCAGGCCGTCTATTCTGCTTCATTTCAGTGCGTTATCTCAGCAAGGCCGAGTCTGGCTGTCAGCGCCGCTGCTGCAGTGCTAGTAAACGATTTCCACTCACTTCACCACAGAACTGAAATGATTCCTTAATGGATTCAACAGTGGAGGAAAAGCTCATCTGAGCACGCTGCTACTGATGAGCTGATTCAACAGGTGAAATGTAGAAAAGATCCCGGCCAGAGAGTTTGCATGTTCCCGCTGTGTGCAGTGGTTTATGTGGGTGTGCCAGCCAGCTGGGAACTGGAAGTTTGTTGGTTTGAATCCTGCAACACTCATAGGCCCTGTTTACACCACAACTTTTCCAGGTGAAAACCAAGACTCGCCTCCGTTTCCATGACACCGATGCTCAGAGCAACTGAAAACACAACTTTTTAAAAATAACTTCCAAGGTGGAACTATTTGAAAATCCTGTGACTCTGTGAAGAAGGTGGAAACACTACCACTTCTACTATTACTGCTACTACTGCTACTGCTACTGCTACCATTACTGCTGCTGCTACTTCAACTATTACTGCTACTGCTACTGCTACTGCTACTGCTACTATTACTGCTACTGCTACTGCTACTGCATTCTACAGCCGTAGGAAATAGTTCTGCTGCACATGTGCGTGTAGACAGACAACAACAACAATGGCCGACAGTGTCATGACTTATTGTTTTTGCATCTGTTGCGTTCAGGGTGTCCGGTTTCACAATGGAATTTGGAGCCACTTAAAACACATTTTTTTGGAATTGGCTCTAAAGTTGGAACTTTTCAAAAATGCTCTGAATCCTGTAAATGAAGTAAAACGCATATGAAAGCAGTCGGGCTCAGCCTCCACCAAGATGGCGGAAACGCTGTGACTGTCAAGTACCTGCCATTTAAAGTTTATAGCATTTTGTTCTTCCGGGGCATGTGTGTGTGTTTACATTACAAAAATAACCAACAGCGCCCACAACGTGAACAGTACGTCGTTTTCAGCATTTCTGCTGCTTCCGTGTAAACGGACATCGTTTTTAAAAGGTTTCTGTATCAATGCAAAACATTTCTAAACAAAAAGGCAAAAAAAGATGCATTTTCACCTCAAACGTTGTGGTGACCAGGGGGTTGAGCGCCACCACCACCACCACCACCACCACGGTCGGCCGGAGACGTTTCTACACTCTGAGACCACAGCAACAGAATCCCATGGTGGGGTTTGCTCAGAGGACGACTCCAGATCCTGCAGTTGGTCAAGTCGCTCATTTTCTTGAGCACGAAAACATCAAGAATGAAAAATCCAAACTACCAAAATCACAAAATCCCTGAGATCACAGTAGATAACAAAGAGACACTGGGAAGACCAAACACAGCGATATACACCAGGTGAAGACAATCACACACTCAGGCACAGGTGAAACACATCAGGGCAATGAGCAGCAATCAGACGCCAGGAGGGAAAGTCAAGGAGCAGAGTCAAAAATTTCAAAAAGAGCACAGAAACAAAACGTGAACCGAAAACATTGCATTCAGTATTATCAGGTTTCATTATTTTAACTGTGGAAATGTCTTCACTTTGTCTTCAATGTGTAAAACTTTCAAGTATCCACTGTTGTATCGGGTTCAGCCCGGTGGGCCTCAGCTGGTACATGGTTGGCTTCAAAAAGCTGTAAATCTCCTCTCACCACAGGCATGAGACAGGGTGAGCAACAAGGAGATGCTGGGCAATGCTTCAAGTACTGGACAGATCCCATGCTTTTCACTCTAAGGCTTCATTCACACTTCAGGGAAAAGCCCCCAAATTCAGATTTTTTTACTCACAATTGACTCATATTCGACTTGTTTTGTGGCCGTGTGAAAACGCCATTCCGATGTTTTCACACCAGACCCAGGCCTCCATCATATATGGAACCAATTCTGATATTTGTCTACATGCGACTGCTTCGTCATTGACGTCCCCGATAAGAAAGCGGGTCCAACCTTTGTGTTCAGTTTAAACAACTGAGCCACAGTTTAGGAAACAATGTCTTTCTGTATTTTCTCTTTGTGTTGACTTAATTTAATGTTTAAAGAAATGTGACTAGATGGAGGTTTTCCATTGAAGAGAAAGTGCATTTAAAGACACAGCACCACTGTTGTTCCAAACACATGGTCTGTTCAGGTGAATACACTTTTCATTCCAGCTCCATCTCAGTTTGAACAGGCTGTTTCTCTCCTGCTTGAAAAGCAACAACCTGTGTACCTTGTGAGCCTTGAGAGTACGCTACCTGAAAATAACTGTGTGTTTGTGATGAGATCCTTGCACACAAGTCTTCAAATAGAAAGCAAGTGATTTTTTTGTCCTTGTGTGAAAATGCATTTATTTAAATGCGAGAGTACACACAAGCTGTCTCAAAAAAAAAATCCCCAAATTTGTGAAAGGTTTAAAGTTTTGGGATTTCTACTGGAGCCATCTGTTGGCTTGGCTGTGTGCTTAAATGCTTATTTATTATATTCTTCTCC
Organism: Lipophrys pholis; assembly: GCF_963383615.2. Classification (NCBI taxonomy): domain Eukaryota; kingdom Metazoa; phylum Chordata; class Actinopteri; order Blenniiformes; family Blenniidae; genus Lipophrys; species Lipophrys pholis. The sequence continues at coordinate 29,075,961 of NC_137642.1, forward strand.
TGCTCTGTCTGACTTCTCTGGAAGTTTTTAATGACTTTCTCGCTAAAGTTTCTGCAGCGACGTAAAATATCCTCTCAGTGGCCGGAGTAGCATGTACTTACAAATCATGGTAATTGCATTGGCTGCGTTGACGCACAGGCAGCTTATCAAAGACATTCAAAATTCAAATATGGATGCTGAATAACTCAGGTTGCAACGGTACAATAAAAGTGTTGAACACATTGAGCGTTGAGACTTTTTAATTGATTTACACAATAACCCGTTTGAACATCCAAGGTTACTCTTGTGGTATACACTCTGGAAGCCTTTGTTGACTGTGACTGGACATAATATGGCTTTCAGAGCTTTCTGGAGAGGTTTATCAGCAGTTGCCAAGACGACAAAAGTAGTGGTGAGCAACTTAACAGTGACTGATTGGCCATCCTTTCAGGAAATTGGTTCAATCAACAAGAAACCACTCAGGGCCTCATCTGATCTGGGCGGCTCTGCAGTGCACCAGTTCCTATCCTCGTGTCTTACTGAGTTACTCTTCTGCCCACACGAGCTTCGCTGTGTGAACGAAGCCAGCAGAGGAGTTTTGTTATCAAAGTTTTTATACATTTGCTTCGGGTTTGTCAGAGTTCATCCATGCACCCAGAAAGAGAAAGGTACTGCTTTCTCCTTTAAGAACCATTTATTTGAAAAGACACTTTAAATAAAGAGAACCTTTGGGGCAGGTGAGGCTCAGTTGGTAGTCTGTCAATGGAAAGGTTTTTTTCCTCCTGTCCACATGTGGAAATGTCTTTGAGAAGGACTCTGACCTGCCAACGTTCCACTACAGCCACTGCTTCAGGGCAGTGGAGGCCTGGGGGTTCCACAAGTGGACTTGGAATCAGACATTTCCCCCAGGGGATTAATGAAGTGTCATTAGTCTAGTATATGTAGATTATTTATGCATCAGTTGTTGTTCTTGTCTCAGAGCAGGAGGAACCTCCAGAACCAGAGTGATGGTTCACCACATTCACACACCATTGGAGGCTGCAGCCGTGCAAGGCGCTGTCACTCCATTGGGGGCAGTTTGGGGTTCAGTGTCTTGCCCAAGTACACTTCGGCATGTTGGCAGGCAGAGATGGGAATCCAACCTGCAACCTTCCGATTGGGAGACGAGCTCTATTAACCGAGCTATGCCGGAGAAGACACCTGCAGAACGAGACTCAGAGGAGGAGAACCTGAAGAACCAGGTTGTTTCAGTGTGTGGGCTGATTTCCTGTCATTTACAGTGAACACGACTGAACAACATCCCCATTGAAGATCCTCATGTGAGAGCTGTGGTTCTTCTGTCAGTCTCATCACTGACAACTTAAACAGGACACAATAATGATATATATGAAGAAGGGAATACTTCACTGACTGGACGTTATGGAAGTATAAAGTCTTCTCGGACTTACAGAATCCATCCACACAGAAAAAGCACCTGGGCAGCATATACCTCCTAGGATCTTATTCATCCCAACAATCTCAATCAGTCCTATAGACTTTATTCAGGGCAATAGCCAAAAGCCATGCAATAATTAGAATTATAAAACTAAATGAAAACTCAGTGGACATGCTGCACAATCACAGCCATTGTCACGTGACTGCCAAAAGAATTTCAAAGCACCACCGCAGGGGTTACTTCCTACAAGGCTACACAGCCTTATTCATCCTGGTCCAATAGAAGAGCAGCAAGGACACATTCCAAGTGAGCCAACACTTTCAACGATGTGTCCCTCGTTCAGTTCCCTGATGGTCACATTTTTAGACCATAATATTCCCTCTGTTGACGTTTCTTACAAACTACATCAGTTCACAACAGCTCTCTAAAAAAAAGACAACCGACTAGAGACGTAAGGTCAGACCAGGTACAGACGCCCTAAAAACATGATGGAGTTATTTTTCTCACTAACATCATAGAATAAATGATCTGGTTATTTTGAGACAAGGAATGTTAATGAATGAGTAACGATACAGAAACAGCGCCCTCACTGCTACAGCAGAGAGCGGCAGGACCGCCAACGCCTCAGGATTATCCACAGTCTTTCTCACGCTTATGGTTTTCTCTTTCAGCGCTGCTTTGAAACCACCAGTTGCTTTTCACTAAGTTCTTCTTCACCAGACGTAGGAGCTCAGCCTTGTTAGAAAGGTACACAGAAATAACAATCGGGGCTTCATTCACATTATTAATTATTATTAAACACACACTCTCTCACACACACACACACACACACACACACACACACACACACACACACACACACACACACACACACACACACACACACACACACACACACACACACACACACACACACACACACAGTTTACCTGCTGTCATTAGTGACTCCACATTTAAAGATTAGATCTGGTTATCTCCAGAAAACGTAGAGATGACTAAGATAACTGAAATGACCTGGTTATCACGACGATTATCACGGCGAAACAGAGAAAATAAAAAGTGTTAAATCATGTCCTCAGTGCTTTCGTAGGTATGGGGGCATGCTCTACAGAACATTGCTGACCCTGAGCTCCGCCCTGCCGCCTCCTGAGACCCGCCGATAGGCTGAGCTTCAGGCCGTCCAGCGACACTCCACATGTTCTCCAGCTGAAGGCACCTCAACGCTCTGGGCCTGTTGTGGTCATGAAGGGAGGAGCTAGCTGAAGGCACCTCAACGCTCTGGGCCTGTTGTGGTCATGAAGGGAGGAGCCAGCTGAAGGCACCTCAGAGCTCTGGGCCTGTTATGGTCATGAAGGGAGGAGCCAGCTGAAGGCACCTCAACGCTCTGGGCCTGTTGTGGTCATGAAGGGAGGAGCCAGCTGAAGGCACCTCAGAGCTCTGGGCCTGTTGTGGTCATGAAGGGAGGAGCTAGCTGAAGGCACCTCAACGCTCTGGGCCTGTTGTGGTCATGAAGGGAGGAGCCAGCTGAAGGCACCTCAACGCTCTGGGCCTGTTGTGGTCATGAAGGGAGGAGCCAGCTGAAGGCACCTCAGAGCTCTGGGCCTGTTGTGGTCATGAAGGGAGGAGCCAGCTGAAGGCACCTCAGAGCTCTGGGCCTGTTGTGGTCATGAAGGGAGGAGCCAGCTGAAGGCACCTCAGAGCTCTGGGCCTGTTGTGGTCATGAAGCGCCTGCTGGAAACTCAATCTTGTGGCTGTGGGAGCTAAACTGTTGCTGGCCAATGGAATGGGGGAACTCATCTTGACACTGGGAGTACCTCTTGATATCCTGGGGTCAAAAGGTCACAGAGGAGACTGCTCAGCATCTCAGCTAGTCAAGGTTCATGTTTTTTTTGTTTTAAATGAGAGAAGCAGTCCCAGGAGGATCTTTGAACCACAGCACAGGCTTCTTGTTCTCCAGCTCAAGGTGCTTTTACAGAGAAAGTGCAGCAGCAGGCTCAGAGGCCTTTCCGGTCGGGCTTTGGGGAAAGAAAGCCAGACAAGGTGACAGAAGAAGCTACAAACAGGTCAACATATGAGATGAGAACGATATTACAGTGACTCACCTCTAAAACTACTAATATGGGCTCTCAAACGAGAGTACAGACCCAGAGCCACGCCACTCTGTACGCCCCCATCTTTGTTATTGCTGATCTACTGGTGCATGGGCAGAAGAACTATTCACCACAGTCGTTTGTAGTTGCAGCATTTCCGCTGCCAACAAGGAGAAGGGAACCCGGCATTTCCAGAAAGTCTCAATTTCACCCGTTTCCCTGATGATGGAGCCCAAGATTGTCGAAAAAGTTCCCCCTTTGGGGCCGCTTCTAAAAAGTTGCATTTTCAGTGGCTTCGAGCAGCGTTGTGGTTTAAACGGACTTTCAAAGGCGAGAGAGGAAACTTCTATCAGCAGTCTGAGAGTAATCTTATCTTTGATGAAATCTATGAATAGTTGACCATCAATAATTAATAATAAGGTGGGTAAATCCACTGCTTTGATGTAAGCTTGATAAGAGGTTTTTAAGTGATTCTAAGAATTGTCACACAGCTATAAAGACCTCATATCAGGATTCTTTATTGGCAAAAACAAGTACTCACTTTGTAAAACAAATCTTACTGGAGAGAAAATGTATTTTACCAGCTTGTTGAACAAGTCCGATGTCACATTAACTTTATGTACTTGTAATTTTCTCTACATTGTTTGAGATGTGATGCCGTTGTCTTTCTGCCATCATTTCCAAAATGAGCCATTTTCCATGAATTTGCGAAATTTCTCAATTTACAGGTTATACAATATTGCTTTATGAGGTTTGTATATCACTGTATTGCGTCTTTATTTAAATGTTGCTCATACTTCCAAGTCATTGTATTACCTCTAACATGTGGATGGTCCAGCAAAAAGACAGAGATAATCACTTTATGATATATGAATCAGGTCTTTGAGGCAATTTCAGTTTCACAACTCTGGAGCAGCATGGATACCTTATCTGCTGTCCCTAACTGTCGTTGTTCTGCTGCCTTGATGTGTGACTCAAAGTATGTCTCTCAGTCAGCCAGTTTGCAAATGTGTGTGTACTGTCTTGTTTTTCCACTTGTTAAATGTAAATCTGGGCGGCGAGGCTGCAGCCTGTAATGCAGAGAAATCTGTTCAAGGGGTAAAACACAGAATAAGTGAATAAAAAAGCAACCATAACGAAGCACAAACATATGGACGGCTTTGGATGGATGTGGAACGAGCAGCAGACTTTGTTTGCCATGGGCGCTCCCTCACATTTCCCTCTTTTCCACACAGATCATTAAATCTGCTGCAACGAGTCAGTCCGGTCAAACAACACGTTGCATCATATGTTTGGAAATGGATGGAGCAACTTTGTTATTGTCACTTTGATGTACCAAGAAAAAGAAGGAACGAAGGAAATAACTGCAGGACCTGCTGCTGTCACAGAGCTCGGCCTGCTTCCACACTCCAGACAGGAAACAATTAGGTTCTGTGTGATTTGGATTTCATCAACATGGAATCAGAGCAGGCAGAGAACACTGTCAGTGATACTGGTCCATTGATATGAAGCAGAATTCATACCTCGTTTATCCACTAGGTGAAGTCACGTCCCTACATGGATCTCTTCCTGTTCAGAGTTAACCTGGACTACTCACACCAGGAGCAAGGGGCAGCGGTGGAGCAGCGCCCAGGAGGTGTGTGTGTGTGTGTGGAGGGGGGGGGGGGGGGGGGGGGGGGGGGTCTGAGGTCCCACTGAGGGAAGCACAGCGCCAACAGAATCTCCTCCAACATCTGGGCCAGCCCGGCCCTCATGTACTCACATTGCATCAATAAGAATCAGATGGTGTTGGAGATGCCTGCCTCGTTTCTGCTCAAATACAGAAAAGGCTTAATTAATATGTACACACCGATACTGCATGGAGTACTCCTACTCAAATACTGCCTGGCAGGTGTGTTGCTACATGCTAACGTGGTTAAAGTCTGACTGATCCACTCATTAACAGCGAGGTGTGTGTGTCTATGTGTGTGTGTGTGTGTGTGTGTGTGTGTCTATGTGTGTGTGTGTGTGTGTGTGTGTGTGTGTGTGTGTGTGTGTCTATGTGTGTGTGTGTGTGTGTGTGTGTCTGTGTGTGTGTGTGTGTGTGTGTGTGTGTGTGTGTGTGTGTGTGTGTGTGTGTGTGTGTGTGTGTGTGTTGGATCAGTGCGTGGAGGCGATACAGAGCCTGTGCGGTGGTGGTGGAGGTATTTGACCTATAGAATCATGCAGTAGTACGTCTCTGAATATTACAGCTGGTAATGAACTTGCTTACCTCTTGATTGAAGATATATCTCTGGGGGTGGGAGGGGCTCGGCCAATCATCCATTTCACTTCTTCTATATGTCAGAATGTCTTTTTATGATAGTGTGTGAATGCTGTGCATGACATGGTGTGTGAGAGTGTGTGTGAATGGGTGAATGTGACAAAGCAAGTGGAATACTTTGAGACTGCAGTACACAGTGCTGTGTATCTGAAGGTCCATTCACCATTCTGGAACTTCAGGTTACATGAATGTCGTGGGGATAATCTAAAGTCAGCCACTTTCCCATGATGAACAGGACTTCTATAGAATATGTCTGCCGATGGCTGGCTGTGTGGAAAGGTCTTTACCAGGAGACTTTTTTAAGCCAAATGTAGAGAACCTCCCACAGAGACGGGGGCAGTGACAATAAGGAAATATACTACTGTGCAGTGTATTGAAAGTGACAGTTGCAGGGCTGAATATAAGAATCTAATCCAACTACAATGCCTCCAACGTTTAACAGCTGATGGCTCACAATAGCTGTGAACAATTAAATCTTTTGAAAGTCCTTTGAAAACCAGACATTAAACAAGCACGTGCTTAATCCTGGAAATATTGATCTGAATTCTAAAAACTGGTTTAACGTGTTTTGTCCATCTGTCCCCAGAGGAAGGTAGATCTCAGTTCAGAGGGTGCAAATCACAAGTTTTTATTATCATTTACATTTTTGCTGCTAAAAATGATTTAAAAAAACCTTCTATTGTGTGGTGCTTTGCTCAGGTTTACCTGAATACATGTCTACATGTTGATTCTGTGTGTTGCTGTGTTATGAACCAGTGTGATGTGATATTTAGTACTGCACACAATGATAAACATCTGCCGTTCACTCCAGTTCTTTCCTTGTTCATCATAACTCATTGTATATCCTGTTGGTGTAGATTTCTTCTCTGTTGAATTTCAGCCAGATGGATAATTAACACCCTTCTTTTCTCTGAGGGAGAACTGAACATGATATATTCACACTCTGTGCTTATATGTACGTGTAGGTGGATGGTAATGTGTGTGTGTGTGTGTGTGTGTGTGTGTGTGTGTGTGTGTGTGTGTGTGTGTGTGTGTGTGTGTGTGTGTGTGTGTGTGTGTGTGTGTGTGTGTGTGTGTGTGTGTGTGTGTGTGTGTGTGTGTGTGTGTGAGTGACTATTTTCGGAGCCGAGTATTTTTCGAAGTTGTTATCACCTCCCAGCTCTGATGGGAGAATCACCATATATGGCTGCCATAGCAACTTCACTGAGCCTGAGCAATGAAATGAAAAAGACTGTATCTATGAAGAAAGAGACGAGTAAACACACGTTATCGGTACGTTGCAACAGTTTGAGATTTTTGAAAGCGGAACAGAGACATATGTAAAAACGATAAAAACAGTAGAGCAGTGAAATGTTCCAGTGATTCATAGAAATCCTACATTGAGGTGGGAAAACTGCAGGTTCGCTCACAGGTTCTTGTAAGTTGTCCCAAAAAGGAAAAGCTTATAAAATCCCAGAACTGGTTGAATTGGGAGGTTCAACATCAACCATCCCAGTCCACATCCTTCCAGTTCTCATGATGTTTTCACTTCTATTGTCAGGTAATAAGATGCTCCCTTCAGCCTTTGCTCTGACGAAGCATCGCAGGAAACACCAGTGTTGTTCCGACTGACTCACAAACGGCTCCAGTCGTCCAATGAGCAGCGCTCAGGGTCTTACAGGCTGAACCTTCCTGGAGGAATATTCTCCATATCCTGGAGCTGATATCAACATCCGCTGCTCTTTTTCTTAATCCATGCTTAACTCGACCTTTTACTTTGGGTCAAACACAGGGGGGGGGGGGGGGGGGGGGTTCTCAGCAGAGAACAGGTATCAGAGGGGGGCAGTGGGGGTGGAGGTGCTCAGAAGAGGGGGGGGGGGGCTCAGCAGAGAACAGAGAACAGGTATCAGAGCAGGAAACAAAGGAAGACAGATGCTGTGAGGCTCCTGAAAGGTCTCCAGCAGGTATTTCACATGATGGAAGGAGACTGGTCAGAGCTGGAGGCCTACGATAACACACACACACACACACACACACACACACACACACACACACACACACACACACACACACACACACACACACACACACACACATCCATTTGTGTCAAACTCACAGATCAATGTGTTCGATCACAAAGTTCCAATCTGTGGATGTTCACAGGCCTTGAAAAGACCCTGGAACCCTGGACCCTGGAACTGCTCCTGTGCTGGAACTTCCTGCAGAGTCTCTGAGCAGCTCACATTCCTCCTGACAGCTCCTGCTGCCTGTCGGCCGGCCGGGAGGTCAAAGGTCAGCTGATGTGGGGAGCAGTGATACTCCTCCTCCTCCTCCTCCTCCTGCTGCTCCTCCTCCTCCTCCTCCTCCTCCTCCTCCTCCTCCTCTCCCTCCTCCTCCTCCTCCTCCTCCTCCTCCTCCTCCTCCTCCTCCTGCTTAAAGGAATCTTACTCTGGGATTAATAAAGTATTTCCTTTCTATTCTAAAATGTCTAAAATGTCTGAAAAATGCTGGAAAAGAAGAATAAAACTGATCCAATCCAATCAGGTAGAAAAACATCTGGAAATGTAATGAAATGTTCAACATCCTGAATTCTGATCCAAACTTCATGAATGCAACATAAGAAAGTTTCTAAACAATGAGAATGAAGTTTAGAAGCTGTGAGCCTCGTTCTAAACCTCAAACGTCTTTGTGGCTCCAAGTAAATTTCATTTGGTGGAAAATCTGAGAAATGTGTCTTCAGGTCCGAAAGGCTGCAGAATGTTTCTCAGGTCAGAATCTAGAAGCTGCTGGAGGAAACTAAAAGACCAGGGACTGGAGCTGCTGGAGGAAACTAAAAGAGCAGGGACTGGAGCTGCTGGAGGAAACTAAAAGACCAGGGACTGGAGCTGCTGGAGGAAACTAAAAGACCAGGGACTGGAGCTGCTGGAGGAAACTAAAAGACCAGGGACTGGAGCTGCTGGATGAAACTAAAAGACCAGGGACTGGAGCTGCTGGAGGAAACTAAAAGACCAGGGACTGGAGCTGCTGGAGGAAACTAAAAGACCAGGGACTGGAGCTGCTGGATGAAACTAAAAGACCAGGGACTGGAGCTGCTGGAGGAAACTAAAAGACCAGGGACTGGAGCTGCTGGATGAAACTAAAAGACCAGGGACTGGAGCTGCTGGATGAAACTAAAAGACCAGGGACTGGAGCTGCTGGAGGAAACTAAAAGACCAGGGACTGGAGCTGCTGGAGGAAACTAAAAGACCAGGGACTGGAGCTGCTGGAGGAAACTAAAAGACCAGGGACTGGAGCTGCTGGAGGAAACTAAAAGACCAGGGACTGGAACTGCTGGAGGAAACTAAAAGACCAGGGACTGGAGCTGCTGGAGGAAACTAAAAGACCAGGGACTGGAGCTGCTGGAGGAAACTAAAAGACCAGGGACTGGAGCTGCTGGATGAAACTAAAAGACCAGGGACTGGAGCTGCTGGATGAAACATGAGACCAGGGACAGGAGCTGCTGGATGAAACTAAAAGACCAGGGACTGGAGCTGCTGGAGGAAACTAAAAGACCAGGGACTGGAGCTGCTGGATGAAACTAAAAGACCAGGGACTGGAGCTGCTGGATGAAACATGAGACCAGGGACAGGAGCTGCTGGATGAAACTAAAAGACCAGGGACTGGAGCTGTTGGATGAAACATGCAGCTGAGCGACTCTGCACCAGGCGAAGGGAACGTCCATCGTTCATCTGATTATCTTCACATACTGTTAAAGAGCCGTAGCCTCCATGGACAGTGTCGTTATCAGCCGCTCTGCCATCATGATCCCAGCAAAGTGAGAGAAACAGTCATCTGTCAAACAGAGAAGCAGTTCATCCTTCACCTTGGTCAACATATATGTCTTACACTGCAGGTAACCATAGCAACAGTTCATATTCCTCCTACTTGATGATGAATCTTAGTCTTCATTTGATTATAGCTTACAGCTTCGATTTAGTTTTTACTTTTGATAAACGTCCAGTTTACAGACATGCAGCTCCATGGAAACACACAGCAATGTTTCAGGGGCATGATGAGATGAGATGAGCTCAATCTAAGTACTTCTGGCTCATTTCCACACATCCAGCCCTTCATCCTGGTTCAGGAGGACATTGTTTGTTCTGCAGGTGAAGCAGTGAAGGTGATGGTGTGACTGGTGAATGGTGCCTGGTGCGGGTGTTATGTAAACATTAAAGACAGACCATAAATACTTCATTATAATGCATTCAGGACTACATACTACATTGTGACGTGTAGATTTTGCTTCTTAACAGTAAAATATTTCCTTTTCTCCTGGACAGTTTTGCTGATGCTTCCAGTATACTCTCTCTCTTTGTTAAACAGTTGTATTTTTTCTTTTAAGGTAATACCTTCTTTTTATTGGTGATGGTTTTCACCTGCACCTGTCCCTGTCCCTGTCCCTGTCCCTGTCCCTGTCCCTGCACCTGCACCTGCACCTGCACCTGCACCTGCACCTGTCCCTTTCCCTGTCCCTGTCCCTGTCCCTGTCCCTGTCCCTGTCCCTGCACCTGTCCCTGTCCCTGCCCCTGCCCCTGCCCCTGTCCCTATCCCTGCCCCTGCACCTGTCCCTGTCCCTGTCCCTGTCCCTGTCCCTGTCCCTGTCCCTGTCCCTGTCCCTGCCCCTGCCCCTGTCCCTGTCCCTGTCCCTATCCCTGTCCCTGTCCCTGCCCCTGCCCCTGTCCCTGTCCCTGTCCCTGCCCCTGTCCCTGCCCCTGCCCCTGTCCCTGTCCCTGTCCTTATCCCTGCCCCTGCCCCTGTCCCTATCCCTATCCCTGTCCCTGTCCCTATCCCTGTCCCTGTCCCTGCCCCTGCCCCTGTCCCTGTCCCTGTCCCTGTCCCTGTCCCTGCCCCTTTCCCTGTCCCTGCCCCTGTCCCTGACTCCCCTCACTCCAAACGTCTCTACATGTCCTTGTTTCTTCCCCCTGTAGCTCCACGTTGCTTCTCTCTGCAGCCTAACCTGAGCAGCTGGAGACTCTGAACAGTGAAATAGTTTCTCTTCTCCTCTCATTAGTATTTAATAGAACATTAGATCTTATTGGTTCTCTGCAGGCCTCCTATAGCTCCGTCCAACACTTTAGAACGTTACAGTCACACTGAATTAAACTGCTGAGGGAACCAGCATGATCGTCAAGATTTTTATCAAAATCAACATTTTCACAGGAAAGAATCTTTGATTCTTCAATGAAAACATGAATGAGGTGTAGTTATCCTAACATGTCAACATTTTGGAAATGAAAAGTTAGATTGATCACAGATCTATAGAATTAGTCCGCCTGTGTGGATTCTGAAGATAGAATTCATCAACATCTTTGAAAAGGAAATTCCTCTAAATTCCTCCTCTCTGCTTCAGGAGGAGTCAGAGAATTAGGAACCAATCAGAGGCCGCCTTTCAAAACATATAGACCACATGGTATGAATTGACCAATCACGCTGCTTGTTACTGGGCGTAATTCAATTCAATTCAACTTTATTTATATAGCACCAAATACGATACAGTCATTTCTCGGTGCTTTAAACCAGAAGCCAGTTGTGAGTTGTGTCCTCGAGCCGATAATTCGTTATATTTTGGCAAAAAAAGATTAATCTAAGCAAAATGATGCCGTGGCAAGTAGTGATGGACATTATACACATATTTTAGAGGCTTTCAGCAACACGTCTAATATTTTATCAGACGTCTTTTCTGATAATTGTATGTCCAAATGACGGCTGGACGGCTGGCTGCCTAAAACTATGAATGCAAATGTCTATTTCTTGGGAGGAGGTATCCCAACTGTGTGCAATGAGGAAAGTGTCCCCATGAGCTGACAACAAATGAACTTTGACAACATGGAGGTAGACACGTTGGCTGAGGAAGTTACCGACACAATCTACACCTGAGAAACAGAAACAGAGAGAGGGTCGGGACTCCCAGTCCACATTCTCCTGGACTCGGTCGTTTTATAGTGACAGTCGTGACCTCGAGACGGAGCCCATGTGTTTACAGAAGGTGTCATTTGAGGACAATGACACAGCGACGGAGTATTTTTGAAAAGTTCCACTCCGAGAGCCGTTTTCAAAAGGTTTATTTTTCAGTGGCAATGTTGTGTAAATGTACATTCAGAAACCTTCAGCAACACTGCTCCTAATCAATGGTTGTGATTGTAGAAGTGGCCCCGCCTCCTGCAGAGTCCCATCGGAATGGAGCAGCTTGTGTGGGTCACTGCTTGTTGACAGCAGGATGACTCCACTTATTCAGTCACAGTGCCAACCAGCCGATAATGACATGATAATGTCTGTTACTCTTGCAAATATATTCATGCTTCCAGCTATTGTGAAGACACACGTCCATCTGCATGTTTTGGTGACAAATGAAACTCAAGGTGGAAAAAGAAGTGCAGCTGTCCAGTGTGATCAGTGTTCAGACGCTCTGCCGGCTTACAAAGTTCTCACAAACTTTTTAAATGTTGAAAACCAGATGCTGCTGATTGAGAAGCAAAAATAAATAACTTCATTGAAAAATCTCTCTGGTTACTGCAGTCGTCCTCCATACTGGTCCCCCATAAAGGAGCACTCAGCTGAAACTGCTAAAATGTCCTTTCCTTTGACGAGGAGTCCCACGTCTCTGACTGTAATCACATATTACTGGTGTCTTATCACTTCATCTGAATGTGCTTCTCTTCTTTGAGCAGAAGGGGCTTTTAACCTTCTGGATTCTGTAGATTGCCTGAGACAGAGTTACTCTGCCCCCGAAAGAATTCAGTCTTTTAGATGAACCTTGAACCTCTTTGTGGCTGACGGCTCAAACAATAATTATCTATTACCTGTGAAATTTCAATTTTCAATGTCAATCATTTGTTGTTCCTGTCAAGTTCATGAAAGAGGAGGATTTCTGTCTCATATGTTAAGATATAGATCATTGTTAGATAGCAATGTTAAAGAGAACTTGTACTGGCATGACTAGTGAAGTTTTCATATTCTCTGTACAGTTGTACTCCAATGGGACGGAACACTTTACTCAATAGTTACCCTACGAGTGGCTGCAGAACGTTTCCCAACTTATTGCACAAAGGAACCCTTTTAACTGGAACTTTTATCAGTTTTATTCAGATACAATAAAAACACGTATGCTCCTATTATCATTTTGACTTATTAAATCTGTTGGAGAAAAGATCGGAATGCAGAAAGTTTTCTGACGTGTTCGCTGATAGTAATACTGATAGTTTACTAATAGATACAGGTTAGATATAAAATAACACCAGTATAAATACAAATGTGTACAGAATATATGCTTTCCAATAACGCCACTACACTCACTAATATATAGATAAAGTATTATAAATCATATAATTCATAATGCTACAAAGAAACTGCATGTTTCTTTAATATATTGGTGATTTTTGAAACAATGTGAGTCTGTGCATAACGGCAGCGTCCCGTTACAGTCGGCTGACCTTAATAGGTTATAACAAAACTTGTGGGTCTTTTTGGTCAGAGAAACAGAGAGTATGGCAGAAGCTTCCAAGGGACGAGTAAAATCCCGGTTGATGAATGCCCGCCCATTGCTCATAAGAGGCTACAAACCCAATTTGAAAGGCCCCGCGTGGCGCCATGATACATCAGCTTCATTTGACGTAACCAATTTGAAGTGTCATTGTGGTGGAGTGATGGATGGCAGCCATCTCCACATGGTGGGGGAGAAAGGTAAAATACACACCTCATTTATCTCACCTTAGTGTGTGGCTCATCCTGCCCTTTACAACCCCCCCCACCCCCCCACCCCCCCACGGCCACCCCAGGTGGGTAAAGGTGAGACAGCTACTGTATGTTGATTCAGCTCATGCTTGCTTGACATGTTTACTGTTTCACTATAATTACTGGAAGCAAAGTCCTAAATCTATTTGATATGCAGCTTGAAGTCTTTAACCTGCAGAACAATATTACCAGGTATTGTATGGCCATCCCTCGCCGTGACATCAGGTAAGTCAGGTTATAAAATGCAGTACAATTCAACATCAATGAGCAAAGAAAGGATTTCATAAGGGTCACATGGTAGAAGAGTGGTTTGTACTCCTCCCTTAATAGAAATGACACACTAGTTTGATTCCATGTTCTTCCTGACCTTGTTTACTTTAAGTACATATTGGAAAGTTATTTTAATAAAAGCACCAATTCAGCTGTTCTACCTAAATTGAATAAAAAAGTATTTTGTATGTAGCTTTAGTGCAACAAGGCAAACGGTTAAGGTGTATATATAACAGCCTCTCACATTTATTTATGAAATCAAAGAGCATTAAGGAAGCTTTTCGATACGCTGGTACAGAGAGCAGGACTGTCAGCGGACGAAAGAACCCAGACAGGAAGTGAAGCAGAGACCGGTCGTGTCCAGCAGCCAGACCAACTCCTAATAAAGCAGCAACAGGAGGAGACTCCAGGTCTCTTCCTGTTCAAGAACTAAACTGTTCTGACGCCAGAAGGTTCTAGATCACATCATATCGTTTGTCCAAGCTGCCCAACAGGACAAGGGGGAGAGAAAAAGAAGCAGAGAGACCGACTCATTCCGATGTGAAAACACCTCATTTTGGCTTTTTCATAGTTCTCCTGTTGGGCCACTAGTTGGAGCTGTTAGTTTTAGTACTGAAAACAAACAAACCAACACACACACACACACACACACACACACACACACACACACACACACACACACACACACACACACACACACACACACACACACACACACACACACACACACACACACACACACACACACACACACAGAACAATGAGCTCTAAACATTAACAGGAGGACACGGACATTCTAGTGGACAGACCACCAAGTTGGATTATTATGGTGACTGTCAAAATAAAAGTACCAAGTCCAGGAAAATATGGACTGGGTGTCATGACACCGCGGAGGAGACTTTGTTCTTGTTGGCTCTACTGAGCATGTGCAGAAGAGAGAGTTACTACGATGTGTAGTAAACATTATGGTGTGAACCGGGCCTAGAACTCCTAGAACCTATGAGTGTTGATCCTGAGCAAAGCTGCTTCAGATTGACTTGCAGGTAAAAGTGACAGGATTTAATTCTCTTCACCATCATCAGACTCAGAATTAACATCTGCATCTGTGGATCACTCGATTTGTAAAACTACATTCTAGATTTAGACATTACTGTTAAATGTCCTTTCCCATGATGCTTCCTCTTTTAATTTGTTGTATTTCAGAGTACTTTCAGTCTTTAACATGCACATATTGTAGTTTCCACTCTTCATTTCTCTGCATTGTGGCTCCAAATGAGCTTCATGATGCCAAACAACACAACAGGATTACTTTTTGGTTCTTAATTTGATGAGTAATTAAAACACTTAGAGAGATTGAAACTATTGTGATTGTCAGTAGTTTGTGTAGTGATACATACCAACACAGAGTACACAAGCTGTGAGGCTTCGTCCCCACAGTAAACAGACCGATCAGAGCAAACCACTATATTTTCTGTAGTAATGACTGTCATTACTTCTCTCTGTGGAACAATAGATGATGGTGTCGTTTCTGCAGTTCCACAGCAGTATTCTGATTGTGTGGAATCACTGTAATGACAAGTTACCTAACCAATATATACTCATACCTAAACAACAACACACCATTTCAAGGATTCAAAGTGCCGTCATACTACAACCTCTTACACACTGTGAGTCAGCAGTATTCCATTTCTTCTTCCAGCAACATGAATTCCCTCAATACCACACTAAGTTTGAGGTTCAATGTCCTGACTGCATTACAGATTACTATCTACTCAACGTACTTCGATTCATTAGAATAGCAACATTATCCGGTGCATTACTCCTAATCCATGCCAGTAGTAATGGAACCTGGAACCACGGTTTGAATCCCTTTCCAGAGGGCGTCTGTGTGTCCAGCTTTCCTCTCCTCTCACCCCAACTGGAACGTCAGAGACTCTCCTCGAAATCTGATTCTGCAGGTTCTTCTCTGGGTCTGGTTCTGCAGGTTCTCCTCTAAGTCTGATTCTGCAGGTTCTTCTCTGGGTCTGGTTCTGCAGGTTCTTCCTCTGACCGTGGTTTTGCAGGTCCTCCTCCTGTGGTTCTGGTTCTGCATGTTTTTCCTCTGAGTCTGGTTCTGCAGGTTCTCCTCTGGGTATGGTTCTGCAGGTTCTCCTCTGAGTCTGGTTCTGCAGGTTCTCCTCCTCTGGGTGTGGTTCTGCATGTTTTTCCTCTGAGTCTGGTTCTGCAGGTTCTCCTCTGGGTATGGTTCTGTAGGTTCTCCTCTGATTCTGGTTCTGCAGGTTCTCCTCTGGGTATGGTTCTGCAGGTTCTCCTCTGAGTCTGGTTCTGCAGGTTCTCCTCCTCTGGGTGTGGTTCTGCATGTTTTTCCTCTGAGTCTGGTTCTGCAGGTTCTCCTCTGGGTATGGTTCTGCAGGTTCTTCCTCTGACCGTGGTTCTGCAGGTCCTCCTCCTCTGGGTCTGGTTCTGCATGTTTTTCCTCTGAGTCTGGTTCTGCAGGTTCTCCTCCTCTCCTACCAATCAAGACGATCATCAATCCATAAGAGTCTCTAATAATAATGATCAATGGGGTTCGGGCCCCTCTCATTCGGGTCAACTTTGTGTTTTACTGAAAAAACCAATCAACAACTGAGCTTGAGTATTACTTTTCCAAGAAACTGCTTCCTGTTACAGTACTAACCGAGTAGCGCAGAAGCTTTTCTAGGTAGAGAAACAGCTAACTGAAGAAGCTATATGGAAAGTATCCATTCTTCAAGGCCAGTTATTGGTTTGCCAGCAGGGCGGCGCTGTGGGGTAACTGCACACACAGGGGAGGGTTTCTAACAGAGAGTCTTTGAATGGAAATCAATGTGCACTGATCAGCAGAGACGATGTGGGGTAACAATGTCCAGCTGAGCAACAGGCTGCTGTCTTTCTGAGACGGTCCAGTCAGAAGAGATTTAAACTTCTACCATGATTCCGGGGGGGGGGCAGACCAGTTTGACGCTGGTACAAACTACTACCCTCACAGGAGTACGGACTGGTGACGCCCACTGGCAGCTCCAGGCTTTTAAGGGCGGAGCCGCTGATGAGCCACAGGTGAAACGAGTTCTCCTCCCCCACGGCTGCTCCTGCTCTGCTGTCACAATGCGAGGGGGAGGAAGGAACACCACCCACAGAACAGAAAGACACCCACCAAAACAAACAGAACACAAAACATAAAACTGTAAGGACCGGACCCACCGAATCCTGACACTGAAAGGTCCAGGAAGACCAGACCCACCGAATCCTGACACTGAAAGGTCCAGGAAGACCGGACCCACCGAATCCTGACACTGAAAGGTCCAGGAAGACCGGACCCACCGAATCCTGACACTGAAAGGTCCAGGAAGACCGGACCCACCGAATCCTGACACTGAAAGGTCCAGGAAGACCGGACCCACCGAATCCTGACACTGAAAGGTCCAGGAAGACCGGACCCACCGAATCCTGACACTGAAAGGTCCAGGAAGACCAGACCCACCGAATCCTGACACTGAAAGGTCCAGGAAGACCGGACCCACGGAATCCTGACACTGAAAGGTCCAGGAAGACCAGACCCACCGAATCCTGACACTGAAAGGTCCAGGAAGACCAGACCCACCGAATCCTGACACTGAAAGGTCCAGGAAGACCGGACCCACGGAATCCTGACACTGAAAGGTCCAGGAAGACCGGACCCACGGAATCCTGACACTGAAAGGTCCAGGAAGACCAGACCCACCGAATCCTGACACTGAAAGGTCCAGGAAAACACTTCAGGTTGAGTTAATAGTTTGTTCTAATCAGGATTCGCTCTCAGAAATACCACTAATTACTGGCTGGTCTCAGAACTAGTGAGGCCACTTGAGTTCAAAATAATATAAATGAGGTTAAATGTTCCTGTTTTAAATTGGGATGGCAGGATCCAACCGGCTCTGTCCACCCAGAAGCAGGAAAAAGAAACTATTGAATTTTGTTCTCCTTTATTTTGCAGTCATTTGCCACATCAGACCAGAACATCTAGAGCTCTTTCTGGATGGATGATGCAGCTGCTGCAGCACAACTGCCCCAAACCAGGACAGTGCAGGGCAGCCTGAGCACCCCAGTCACAAACAGGAAACACTCTGGCCACCCTGAAAACTTCCTTCCAGGAAGAAAGTACTCCGAAAACTTCCATTTTCACACAAAATGAAGTGGTTCTGCAGTTGTTCTACCACTAATACTCTGTGTACTGTGGGGGAAACACTCGCCATGTTTGTTTGGGCTGTGACAAGACTGACTTCATCTAAGCAGCTTAGCTCGATCCCTTCATACATCCCTCCATCTATCCCTCCCTCCCTCCATACATCCATCAATCCCTCCCTCCCTCCATACATCCATCTATCTATCCCACCCTCCCTCCATACATCCATCCCTCCCTCCTTCTCCCCTACCTCCATCCAGCCATCCCTTCCTCCCTCCAACCCTCCATCCACCCCCCTCTATCCTTCCTTCCATCCCTCCCTCCCTCCTTCCCTCCCTCCTCCCATCCATCCATTCCTCCCGCAATCCCCCCCTCCCTCCCTCCTTCTTCCATCCATCCATCCATAATCCAACCCTAACCCTGCTGACGGACAAAGAGGTGAAAGGTTGTGGCTTCAATCTGAACTGAAACACCTGAATGGCTTTAATAGTGGAAACTCCCAGGTCCTGTGGACAGGAGGAACTGAATTGTGTTTCAGGACTCTCATTCTAACATATAGGAATGCCCTTTTCAAACTCAATTTAATGAAAAATATATGAGCACAAAAGAAGCCCCTTTGTTTGTGTTTGGCTTCTCACCCAGTCGCCCAACCTTTGGTTCTCATACAAAATGAAAGATATTTATTCTCTCGCTCTCCTGTCGCCCTCGATGAACAGCCAATGTCAGCGCCCATTACAAATTCCCACAGAGGCTTTAACACAGGAAAGGTGATTAATTAAAGCAATTAATTCACTGACGGTTTCAATTAGGCAGTTATGAGCTGTGGTTGGAGTGGTGTAGGACGGGCCTTTGGGCCCGAAAGGTGGCAGAGTAAGAGCCAGCAGAACCAGCAGCTGAAAGCAATGAATCCAATAAGGAGGGCCACCGGAGGAAAGATGGCGAGATAGAGACACCGCCAGGAAATCCCAGAAATAAATTAGCACTCAGTTTATCTTAGCTTCCGCCTGCAGCTGTGATTATCATCGTTTTACCACATTTATTCCAGATGAAGTGACTCCTTGTGTGTTCCTGTTGATGCTTTACACGTTATTAGTCCACTGGACTTTGGAACATGTTTGTGTAAATGCAGCTTTGGATTCTGAGGCGGGCGACGCTGCCACTGCCAATTAAGCTCAACGCCTGGGTAAAGGACGTTCCAAAGATTGTGTACAATAACACGTCTGCATAATGATACTGCCAATGGTACTTACTGCCAGTATGTTAATCAGGAGACGTTTTCTTCATGATTCATTTTGTTATTTATTTTATTATGGTATGAATGTTGAGGAAACCCTAACCATATAAGTATTATAACACCCACACACACACACACACACACACACACACACACACACACACACACACACACACACACACACACACACACACATACACACACACACACACACACACACACACACACACACACACATAAAAATACCTATGATATCATGGTACCCCATATGAGTTTGGAGGTAGATGAATTACTTAAAGTTCATGTCATCTTTTATTAGTGCTGTCAAACAATTAAAGATTCAGATTAATCACAGGGTTACTGTTAATTGGTTTCAATTAATCATGATTAAATATAATTGATTTGTAATCTATATGAATCATATTTTATTTTGCAGAAGTAATACACACATTCATGAGTTCATGTTAATGTAAAATCCTCTTTTTCAAAACAAACCTTTAATGAATGTGTTCTTGTTGCAGCTACTGACACAGGGTATAAGCAGGAATCCTGAGGTGCATTTCAATACCTTTTTAAGACTTTTTAAAAAACCTTTCAAAAGAAATGAAGACCTCATCACCACTTTAAGTTGTTAGCGACACATCTTCAACAGTTGTAGTTTACAACTGAACAGAAATGAGGAAAGCTGAGAAGGAATGAAAGTCAAAAGACTGAATTAGACTAACGGCAGGTTTACTGACGTTCCCCTCAGTCACAACAAGTAAGAACAGTTATTCAACGGCAACTGGCAGAAAACAAGAACTTATTACAGGACATGTCCAACATCATCACAGAGGGGACAGCTACTGCTTAAAGTACAGTGCTAACCTAAATCTTATGACCTCTCCAGTTTTGTCCTTGCCACAGATGAACGTCTGAGCAATGTCCCAATCCGGAAACATCGACTTCAAAATATCCCCAATACCTTTATTTAAGTTCAGTGAGTGGTGGTTTGCTGCTGTGTTGAGACACCAGATAACCTCTGAACACAGCGTTGGGGTGCCGCCCATAGTCACCCTGATGTCAGCAGAGGATGAAGCAGAGGATGAAGCAGAGGGTGAAGCAGAGGATGAAGCAGAGGATGAAGCAGACGATGAAGCAGACTATGAAGCAGAGGATGAAGCAGAGGATGAAGCAGAGGGTGAAGCGGAGGATGAAGCAGAGGATGAAGCAGAGGATGAAGCAGACGATGAAGCAGAGGATGAAGCAGAGGATGAAGCAGAGGGTGAAGCGGAGGATGAAGCAGAGGATGAAGCAGAGGGTGAAGCAGAGGATGAAGCAGAGGATGAAGCAGAGGGTGAAGCGGAGGATGAAGCAGAGGATGAAGCAGAGGATGAAGCAGAGGATGAAGCAGAGGGTGAAGCAGAGGGTGAAGCAGAGGGTGAAGCAGAGGATGAAGCAGAGGATGAAGCAGACGATGAAGCAGACTATGAAGCAGAGGATGAAGCAGAGGGTGAAGCAGAGGGGGAAGCGGAGGATGAAGCAGAGGATGAAGCAGAGGATGAAGCAGAGGATGAAGCAGAGGATGAAGCAGACTATGAAGCAGAGGATGAAGCAGAGGATGAAGCAGAGGGGGAAGCGGAGGATGAAGCAGAGGATGAAGCAGAGGATGAAGCAGAGGATGAAGCAGACGATGAAGCAGAGGATGAAGCAGAGGATGAAGCAGAGGGTGAAGCGGAGGATGAAGCAGAGGATGAAGCAGAGGATGAAGCAGAGGATGAAGCGGAGGGTGAAGCGGAGGATGAAGCAGAGGATGAAGCAGAGGGTGAAGCGGAGGATGAAGCGGAGGATGAAGCAGAGGATGAAGCAGAGGATGAAGCAGAGGATGAAGCAGAGGATGAAGCAGAGGGTGAAGCGGAGGATGAAGCAGAGGATGAAGCAGAGGATGAAGCAGAGGATGAAGCAGAGGTCGCGGTCGGCGCTGTGTTGGATCGCTCACCCGTCACGGTACCAGGTGGTGCTGCTGCTGCTGGACCACAGAAAGATGCTGCCAACAGCAGTCTTGTGGCTAGTGCCTTGCATATGGGACTTCGGGCAGGTGCTTTCACCTTTTTACTTCTATAAATCTATAAGCTTGGGGAATGTATGATTTCGACCAATAAATACATTGTACTATGTTTCTGGAATTGTTTTTTGAATAAACTTGAGGTATATTTGACTCCAATTAAAAATGACCAGACAAACATTATAGGAATACACAAATTACTTTTGCAATTTACATTTATTCCCATGAGAGTATCCATGCAGATTCTGACATACTGAAACATTGAGACATTTAGCCTTTCAGAGTTCTTTTACATACTTAATTTATTTACACATTAACAGAGTCATTTCAATCACCTTAGAATAGTTGGTGGTTCTCCTGATCCACTCTGATGGTTACATGAAGGTTCTCCTGATCCACTCTGATTGTTACATGAAGGTTCTCCTGATCCACTCTGATTGTTACATGAAGGTTCTCCTGATCCACTTTGATTGTTACATGAAGGTTCTCCTGATCTACTCTGATGGTTACATGAAGGTTCTCCTGATCTACTCTGATTGTTACATGAAGGTTCCCCTGATCCACTCTGATTGTTACATGAAGGTTCTCCTGATCTACTCTGATTGTTACATGAAGGTTCTCCTGATCCACTCTGATGGTTACATGAAGGTTCCTCTGATCCACTCTGATGGTTACATGAAGGTTCTCCTGATCCACTCTGATGGTTACATGGAGGTTCCTCTGATCCACTCTGATGGTTACATGAAGGTTCCTCTGATCCACTCTGATGGTTACATGAAGGTTCCCCTGATCCACTCTGATGGTTACATGAAGGTTCTCCTGATCCACTCTGATTGTTACATGAAGGTTCTCCTGATCCACTCTGATGGTTACATGAAGGTTCCTCTGATCCACTCTGATGGTTACATGAAGGTTCTCCTGATCCACTCTGATTGTTACATGAAGGTTCTCCTGATCCACTCTGATGGTTACATGAAGGTTCCTCTGATCCACTCTGATGGTTACATGAAGGTTCTCCTGATCCACTCTGATGGTTACATGAAGGTTCCCTTCTTGAAGGATTGATTTTAAAATTCTTTATTTCTTTGTAAATGTCTCCATGGCCTCGCCCCACAGTGTCTGTCCCACCTGCTCCGGCCGTCCACTCCCCCGCTGTCTCAGGTGGACAGGTCCATCCTTGTTGTTTGTCCCTCAGACCAAGAGGAAGCAGAGAGGTGATCACACCTTTTCACTATGACTTTCCTCTGCACATCAAACAGGCCGACTCACTTCCTGTTTTTAAAAGTTCTGAAAACTCTTCTTCTCTTTGGCTTTTAACTCTGAGAGTCTGAGAAGTTGGCTTTTATTGTTTTTAACATTTTTGCTTATTTTTATTGTTTTTTATTGCTTTATTTTGTTTTTATAGTTCGGTCTCTGTACAGCACTTTGGCACACTGTGTTGGTTTTAAAGTGCTCAATAAATAAAGTTAGTGGTAGTAGTAGTGACTGGAGGTGAACTGAATGACATGGTGAAACCACGTTTGTCAGAATCTTCTATCTACATTAAGTCACTTATTGTACACTGACAGCCTGGTGGTAGAATCCCTGCCTAGCAACCAGCAGACCCGGGTTTGAGTCCTGACCTTGTTCATTCATTCATTCATTCTGATGGTCTGCCTGCAGAGCTCCACCTTTTCACGGGATTGGCGCCTATATGACCGTCATAATGTTGTGGCTAAACGGTTGTGGATCCTCTTTACTTTGGCATTCATGGTGTTGAACTCTACTGTCAATAGACCTGAAATAAAACTTTCCAAAAAGTATTTACTTATAGAAACGCCACTGGGAGACGCTATTTCTCCAACCGCTGGATTGAAGTGTGTACAATAATGTTTATGAGATATTAAACAAACAAAAAAAACCACTATTGATATGAAATACTACATATTCTTATGTTGGTCTATATGACTTTTACAAAGCACCTTGATTGAGGTATAAAAATGTAAGGAAACTCTCAATGCAGACTGATTCCATACATTTCACCAGTGTGAAGGTTTGCAGGAGTGACTTTGCTTAGCTTGAGCTGAGCAGTGACGAAGTGAGGTGCAGATTTGTGGATCTCTTTTATCAACAAAGGATATAAAAGTTGATTAAATCCTAAAATACCTTCAGCTGCGATGGCTGGCTGAGGTGTTTTTTCCTGAAATTGTTATTTTTCTTGCTGGAGTTATGATTCCAGTTGGCCTTCACCTGATCTTCAGCGCCATCTGGTGTTCTCCAATTTTGTTAAATCTGCACACAAGGAAAAGGTGACAAAAATGGATATTTTAAAATTAAATCTGAATCAAAAAAGAATGACTGAACATGTAAGTACTCATCAATACATCTTGAGATTTATATATACACAGAAGTATAGATGCAATAGATTCCTCAGTGTCCCCACCCTTCCATCAATATGTTGCTTTCTCTCTGGAAAAAGCACCCAGAAATGACTGGATTGTATTTTGTGCAATATAAATAAAGTTGAATTGAATAGAATTTGTTATGTCACTTTATCCACCCGGATTGTTCTCTGATGTGTGTGTGTGTGTGTGTGTGTGTGTGTGTGTGTGTGTGTGTGTGTGTGTGTGTGTGTGTGTGTGTGTGTGTGTGTGTGCGTGTGTGTGTGCGTGTGTGTGTGTGTGTGTGTGTGTGTGTGGTTTCATTAGAAAAACAACACAACAGCACCCTCTGTAGCTCAACATGAAAACTACATTGTTTTTAGTGTTTCTGTGTAAATGAAGAATTTCACAACACTGCCGTGTAAACATCAAACTTTTCTGAAATGAAAACCTAAAAAACAAAGTTTTCCCGTGACAGGTTGTGTAAATGGGGTCTTTGGTCACGAAACATGAAAACAAATGTTTTGCTTGATGTTGTTATTGGTAGACGTCTGACTCCTTGTCGTACATCTGAGGTCTGTTTTCTAAAATCTTCGCTCATCTCACGCCTGGTTTACTTCGGCTCCGTTCTCACTGCAGGTCTTGATGCTCACTTCAGATTTTTTGCTGGGATCAGATTCTAACCTGATCGTTCACATTCCATTTTAAACTCCACCTCCATCAGGCTGCAGTGTGAACCTGATCGGACCGACTGGTTCGGGACCCAGAGCCCAGAAGATGCAGTTGACAGAAGTAAACATGGACGCCACGCCGGTCAGCACCAGGGTTGCCAGATGTGATGCACTGTTTCAGCCCAAGCAAGATAAAACCCCCACCTCAAAAAACACCAGCTTAGATCTCAGCCTGAGTAGGAATCATGTTAAAACCCTCAAACTAGTAAATGTGTAATAAAGAACAACCATAAACACACAAATGGAACAAATAAATAAAGTGGAACTGTAAGAGAGTTTGGCTCCCCATTTGGGGGATACTGCCATATCTGGCAACACAGGTCAGCATGTGGATTCATTTTCAATTGGTTGTTAACTGCGAGCGACATAATCTAGACATGAGGAGGAAAGGAGGAGAATGAGGGAAATAGAGAGCACAGCTTTTATTCTGGCGGAGCCGCTTCCTCTTATCAGTGATGTCAGTCAGACGTCAATGACGAAGCAACTGGTTCCACATGATGGAGACCTGGTCTGGAGGGAAACATCAGAACTGGAGCTTTCACTTGTTCACAGAAAGCTTGTTCTGGATCAGTGTGAGCAGAACCTCAGGACCAGGACCAGGACCAGGTCAGTCTGGGTCAGTGTGAACAGAACCGGGTTGGTCTGGGCCAGTGTGAGCAGAACCTCAGGACCAGGACCAGAACCAGGTTGGTCTGGGCCAGTGTGAGCAGAACTTCAGAACTGGATCTCGTTTCCCTGCAGTGTGAACATAAGTCTTTCTCTTCCTCCCGTCCTCTGTCCAGTAGGGGTGAAGGTAACATGACATGCTGATAGGAGAGTGAGAAAGGACCTCGTTAAGGTTGCCTCTCTGAAGGAAACCATAACTCTGATTAAAAGTGAGAGTCCAGCCTTCAACGGAGCGAGTCTTTATGACACATGGTGGGACTGACAAGGACAGGAGTGTGTTTGCAATGTGTTGCTCTTTAGGTTTGAATAAGGATTCTAACAGGTTGGAAACAGCCGTTTCATTAGATGAAACAGCTGGTTCATGGCATAAATGGATCACATGTCCTCCAAAGAATATTCTTTGCAACTTGTGTGACTAACATGTCGAGTAATTTGCCATTATGTGGTCCAATTCCACACAGAACTGCCACCCAACCTGCCTGGTGGGACATGAGTGATGTAACCACAATGAGGAGGTGGCGTGTAATCTGTCATTAAAAAGTTTGGTCGCACGGGTGATCTGTAATCATAGCATGCCGTGAACAGCTTGTCAGGCTGCAGCTCAAAACAGGCCTCGCCTTGAAAAAAGCCAATAATGACATTCATTAGCTGTGCAGGTATGTGAAGCGCCAGCTGCCAGGACTACAGCTGCATGGGTAAAGCCCAACCACATTGGAAAGGTTCTGTTCGCTGTGGGAGAGTTTTTCCTTTGAAAGCTTTCCCAGGTGAAAGACGGGAGTGATAGTGCCCCCCGGGGGGGAAACACCGCACAACCGCTTTCACCGGAACACAAACCTGGAAGTGTCAGTCTGGCTTTTCTCACCATAAACCCGGCAAATGACTGCATGGAAAAATGTTATTTGTTAGAATATGGAGAAATATTCCAAGCTGTTTCTTTAGACACATACATTATTCAGTGACAGAAATAAGTAATATATGGATGTAACTCTGTGGAAACAGGTGAGAGGACAAGAAGAATGTTGTCTGAGCTTTGCTGCAGGTTTGGTGGAGGTTAACTGGAGATCAGAAGATCTAAAGGAGGAGAAAGTCAAGCAACCCTGAACAGAGGTGGCTGGGGGTTTCTATCTTTGCTGAGTTTCACTTTCGTCTCTATATAACGTTTGCTTGGGCTCATTTGGAAAAAACTTAACGTTCTTAAATGAAAACAAAACTTTTGTTGCATTTTTGGAGTCTCTGGTGCTCTGAGCCACTGAAAATACTCCGACTGCGTTTCTGTGTAAAGGAATAAATCAAGGTGCTGTTTTTGTTCTTTACTTCACATGTACTACACATCATCTGCATGAAATGCTTTTTTTTCATACATCCTATGATAAGTTGGTCAAAATGATGAAGACGGACACTTTAAAACAGCTTTCTTGATGTTACGATCCTTTAAATGAGCTTCTACTCAAAACAAACAGAATTAAATGAGTCATGTCAGCATAATGTTACGTCCCCTGCAGCCCTGATTCAGCCCACCGTGGACAAAATGGGATGGACGTGAGACAACGCGTCGGGAGGGGGTCGGGATGGACAAACGTAACAGGTCATGACGTGGGCGCCGTGCCAGATTTTTAAACTGTCAAAAAATACGCCACAGCGGCCATGGCGCGGATGAGACAGTTAGCAGCCCGTAGCAAAACGGGATGAACGATATCAGAACCTGGAGGCGGTCCGTAGTGGGACGGGAGGCGTACAGGAAGTGACGTAGTGGGCGTTCTATCACGGTTGTTTCATGGTTCCAAGGTGTATTATCACGTCGCGCAGCGCACCGTCACGGTTCTCACGGCGCCGTTTCGTCACGTCAAATCGCGGTTTGCCATGACGCGCGTGGTCTGGGAGGAAGCCGGGCCCGGAGGGGAGTTTTGTTAGAGTCTGAGCAATCAACGACAGAACACGTTCTACAAGCTCTGGACCATCTTCAACACACTATCTTGGATGCTGAATCTTAGATTGGAACCAAACACAATTGTTCTCCTCTTTGGGGTTCTTGAAAATCAAATATGTCTCAGTACTACTAAAAAACAGGCCTTAGCCTTTGCTGTACTTGTGGCACGCCGTGCCATTCTACTGAGGTGGAAGGATGCCTCCCCACCTTCAAACACACAGTGGCTGCAGGATGTCACGTCATGTTTAAAACTAGAAAAGATAAGTTGCTCACTAAAACAAACTCCCGGTGCTTTTGAAGACATGTGGGGTTCCTTCTCTTCAATATTTTCCAGCTCTGTGAATCAGTATTGCGGCACAGCTGTATGTGACCATTAAAATTAGGTCCTGGTGTGAATGCATCGTTCTGGCAGTGACGGGTTCCCTGGGTTGTTTTGGGATGTTTGTGGTTTTTGTTTGTTGGTTTGTTTGTTTTTGTTTTTTTACATTAAACCATCCAAACAACTGTGCAAATACTTTTACTTCTCTTGTGTTTGAAATCTGTGACTGTGAAGACTCACATCAACAGAGAATGTTTGAGTGAGCCAGCACTTTGTACAAAGTATTTGTAAAAATGACCTCGGCCCCCGGGTGTCGCTACAGACCCCCCCCAACAGTTCAGACCACACCCAGTGGACAAACCACACTAAATACTGGTGGGTCAGCCAAAACAGAGCTACTGCTGCTGCTGCTGCTGCTCTGCTGCTGCTGCTGCTGCTCTGCTGCTACTGCTGTTGCTCTGCTGCTGATGCTCTGCTGCTGCTCTGCTGCTGCTGCTCTGCTGCTGCTGCTGCTGCTCTGCTGCTACTGCTGTTGCTCTGCTGCTGCTGCTCTGCTGCTGCTGCTCTGCTGCTGCTGCTCTGCTGCTGCTGCTCTGCTGCTGCTGCTGCTGCTCTGCTGCTGCTGCTCTGCTGCTGCTGCTCTGCTGCTGCTGCTGCTGATGCTCTGTTGCTGCTCTGCTGATGCTCTGCTGCTCTGCTGCTCTGCTGTTGCTGCTGCTGCTGCTGCTGCTGCTGCTGCTGATGCTCTGTTGCTGCTCTGCTGATGCTCTGCTGCTCTGCTGCTGCTGCTGCTGCTGCTCTGTTGCTGCTCTGCTACCAGGCCTTAATGAGGAAACAGCAGCAGCTGCAGGCTCCTCCTCTTTCCAGCTACTCTAATTACTGAGCAGCCAGACATGTTGGAAGGAGTTTATTCCACACTGTTCGCTGTGTGCATTCCTGAGTGGTTGTATTACATAGACACAGCGCCAACTAGTGACCCAACGTGAAATCTACATTGTTTTCAAAGACCGCCGCCGTCTAACCATGAAACTCATATGAAACAATAATGCAAAAACACTTTTCAGAGAGAGTGAATGCTTCCAA
Organism: Lipophrys pholis; assembly: GCF_963383615.2. NCBI lineage: Eukaryota > Metazoa > Chordata > Actinopteri > Blenniiformes > Blenniidae > Lipophrys > Lipophrys pholis. The sequence continues at coordinate 29,104,330 of NC_137642.1, forward strand.
GGCCTTTTGATCAGGATGAGGTGTCAGGGCCAAAGGTGTCCAACCCTGGGGGCTCTAACCAATCAGTGGCTGGCTGAGAGGCTGAGGGGGGGTCAGCCTGCCCTGACGGGAGGGGGATCAGTGTTATCAGTGTGTTATCAGAATCAGTGTTATGCATGAGTCAAAAGCAAAGCCTGCTCTTCCTCTTGTCTGCAACTTTCTTCTTCTTTATGCTCTGCAAAGTAAAAAGAAGTGGGAACATTGAAAGTGTTTTTAAAGCAGACCTTCGCTGATCAATTCTGACAAAATATTGCAGCCACACACTCATAATCTTTCATAGCCACAGCCTTGAGACATTTACGTCAAATTCTAACTCGGAGAAATACAAAAAGTAATTTGTTGGCCTGTCAGCCATGACGGTTGAATAGACAGAGCTAAGAGCTGTGAAGTGCTGGGATTGTGGGAATACCTGCATTACTAATGCTTTAATGCAACTGTTATTTTGTTTGCGGTGTTCAGAGGCTTAAGCGCACTTGTAGACACGCGTACATGCACGTGTGCACGCACTCACGACTCTGCAGCCGCCCGCCACCAAAAGATGTTTCCATTTAGTTATTTCTCTTCAGATAACTTAATTCCATCCTTAAATTCAGAAGGCAGCCAGGAACCATTAAAAGCAAGGCACTGGTGCTGAAAACACACATTAAGGCTTACAGCTCAGAGAAAATTGACTCACAATCAAGACGCTCTTAATCCATTTGGAAGCGTCAGTGGTTAGCATTCTTATCTCCTTTGAGAGTCGAGAGCAACCCTTTTGGGATTGGCTGTGATGTGCTCGCTCTCATGCAGGCCCACTTTCTGTGCACATGTTCACAACTGAATAACCAAACAAATGGTGTGACTGACATCACAGCGGGGAGATTATCACAGTGAGCCGCTGCATCTCCAGTTATCATTCGTTTCACTTTCCCCCCTTAACCTCATCCTGTATCTCTTCCCATTGATCCCCGCTGAAAATCAGTCCCTTGCTTCCTGCTCTTCTCTTCATTTGTCTCCTCACTTCCATATTTTCCACTCGCTCTTTTCAACCCCGCCGCCGCCTTATCATTATTTCCGCTCTTCTTTTCTCCTCTCTTCCTCTGTCTCCGCTGACTGACAGTGTCGACATGCCGAGTTAAATTGGGATGTTGCTGCAATGACAGGACTCTTTGTATTGATTTGTTCGTCTTCGTCATCCATCACAGTGTCCGCACACACTCTCAAGCACATGCACGCACACGCACACCAACTCCCAGCGCCGCTCGCAGCCAGAGGAAACCTGTCCAGGTCCCAGGCCCAGTAAACTAATCACATTACCTTGATGGAGTGGACCAGTGAACCTCACAAGGCCACGGCGCTGCAGAGGAAAAGAGGGAGCAGCAGTCTTTCTGTCAGCACTCGGGATAACTTTGAAACAATAAAAGTGCAGCAGATTTGGTGCTCAGTGAAGAGTGGAGCTGTGCATTACTCCCATCCTCTTTATCTCTTCCTTTAGAGGTGGTTTGTGTCTCAGATTGAGCTTCAGGCGCTCTTCTCTCACGTTTTATTGCTTTACATATGCAGCCAAACAGTAATTAGATATTCAGGTTTCACATTCCGTTCCTGATTCACACTGTATATCCTTGATGAGCTAATTGCTAGTTTGCCTAAAAACCACCATGGGACTGAGCCTGTAGCGTTTAACTACTGTTTCTGCATCACTTTAATAGACATAACAAGGAAAAAAGTACACTTTGCATGTATTTATTTACAGATGATGGGGACTACCAATGAAAACTAGCCTTCTGACTAATTCTGGCTTTTTTAACCATGTGTAATTATATGTTTTATGAAATTGCACTGTCCCCTTTTAAATAAACTAATACTAACTAACATTTATTTCTGTGGCCATGCCTCCAGTTGGAAACAGCCGTAGGGTTTATATTTCCAGGTAGTCTGTTCGTGCAAGGCTATAAAACATCTGCATCGATCTCACTCTTCAAACTGTACAAATTATAGAAATAGTAAATATTCACTTTAAATTAAGTCACCAACCACATTATTGACTTTTTGGGCGTGATTAACTAAATTGTACAATCATTCAAAAAGATAGAGGTTTTAATTTACATGTGTTTTAACTGATTTCCTATGAAAAACAATATAGAGTGCAAAAAAGATTCCAACACAGCAAATAGCTCATAAAATAATATCTGCAAATGAAAACTGTGGACCAGCATTGGAAGAAAAGGTTTTTCATCACAACACCAGCATCACCTCTGCTGAAGGCTGAGGCGATCAATCGTTATAGATATAGTTAATCACATTGTGTGATGTCCATTGGCTCATTAGCATAAACTCCTCCCAGTGTCTTGTGCAATAATGGAAATACAACGGATGCTTTCTGTCATTAAAGCCAAATGGATAATGGATGATGTTGCAGTTTACTCAACACTGCTTCAAGTCAAAAAATTATCGTTTTGTATTTTCATTTCAGAAAAGTTTCTCTCTTAGTGTAGCTGGCGGAATGTTCTGTGGTGTCGGCATTCGGTTCCATGACGCATCACAAAGCATCAGTGTGCTGAATTTTCTTTATTACTGCACATGGCTACAGTTTCCATCGATCAATACAAGCAGTCAGATCAATAGGAATGCACTCTGCAGACACACTTGTGCCTTTGACAACGACCCAATGAGTTGGTAGATCCTTCACTCTGAAAGCTGCTGCAGTCAGGGGGATTCTCTTTTCCTTCTCGGAGTTGACAGGGTTTCAGAAATGTTTGTTCGGGGCGATTTCCTTTCCTTTGGTCTTAGCTCCTCCAGTTGAGCACGACTAATATGGTTCCCATAGTTAGAGGCATTTCCGAGGTGTGTAATGTTTATTCAACAGGCTTCACAGACATCATGATTCTTGTCCAACTTAGGCTCGCCAGTCATTTCTTGAAACCTGAAATGAGCCCAAGTGTCGACTTTCATAATGCTGGGCTGGTTTTATTATCGCTTGCTCTTGGTTTTCACTTTCCCCTCCACTCATCCACAATTCAATGTGATGTTGCTTCAACGTTATTTTCAACTTGAGAACTTTATTGCTCCTGTGCGGCAAAATCAAGAAACGCTAATCATATGCTATAATCCTTTATGTTTGTCGCTGCATCAGTGCAGAATTGTCCAGGTTCACATCGCGATGCATCATAGAAACAAGATATTCAACAGCCCAATTGCAAGTAAGATTTCTTTTTAAAAGACATAAATCATCTACATGATAAATTCATGTATCGATCATTTGCAAACACCAAATCTTTAGCAGGCAGCTGCAAAATACATGCTGGAATATATTATATCCACTCAGGTTTGTATAAAGGTTTCTGTCACTGAGCAGCTGGTTCAAGGGGAGAAGCTTCTCAATACAAGCTGCACATTGTTATGGTAATTTCGCAATGAACACAGGAATGGAAATATTGTCCATCACCTTCAATGTTGGCAAATGGCCTTTCCTAACACACATGCAAGATAACAGTGAGCTTTATATTAGACAGGAAGTGACTGTCTGGCTCCATGCCTGATAATACAGTCACAAGTATATTTACAGTCACTCTCATCCTCCACAAATGATTGTCATCTATAAAGACTTCATTGAAAAGTGGCCTTTGCCAACCCTTCAATTACTTTTAGTGTTTTAAGACTCTTTCTCGGGGCCATGTGACTGAGAGATACGGGACATCTTTCTCCTTCACACCGAGAAGACAAGATAAGTGCTCTCCTCTCCAAGACCTCAAATTATGCCCGTCGCTGAAGCCATGCTCAGCTTCAAAGCTTGTGTCAGAGGAGTGCTTTTTAGGGGTCATCAGATGTATGCGTACGTGGAAAAGGAGCCAATCGCTGAAGCCAAGTTCAAAGATTTCTGGAGGCTCGAGCCAAAGTGTTGCATGAGGTTCCAAAGGCCTGACGAGGGTCACCGTCTGGAAAGAGGCGTTGGCGATAAGACTGTCAGAGGCAGAATGAAACCTTGACAGAACCAGACTGATTTAGAGGCATAAAGCTAAATACAGTAAAACCTGTGGTGTAGGGATGCCCTACAATCCAAGGGCAAGTGTCCCCTGAAGACAGGTGTCCTCTCTTTGGAGGGACGGGTCACGAGGACATATTGCAGGACCAGTTGATTGTGAAGGAACCAAACACCAAATATGTTCTGGTTTTTTAAAATAAAAAAATACAATGCAAAATACAATGAAATGTCAAAAAACCCAACTTGTATAGATCCTCTGTAAGCTCCTTGCTTGGTGGGTTTGTGGGACCATTTGGAGCCTCTTGTTCGGGTTTGGCCCATGGGCCTTATGTTCTCTGCTGTTAAGGGAAAGTAAAACTAACAGAGGAGCTGCAAAGCAGCACCACCATTATTCAGATCTCAAACTAACCTCCTGACACCAGAACATCTGAATATTCCAATAATCAGGTCCAGACCAAGTATTTTGGCCGTTTCAGTGTCGCTCAGCTTGACATTTACCAGGAGAACCTGTCTGTTGTCCTCGTCAGGCAGGTTGTCCTCATTAAGGTGTATTAACGGGTAAATATGTGTCGCTGCACAGTGACGTGTCCAGTACAGGGGGTTGCTCTTACCGAGTCGCTCAGAGGTTCTACTGTATCTGACTCTAGGCCACCCTACATTCATGCTCTTTGCTCTCTGAATTTAAGAGTGTGAATCAAATCAGAGGAAGTATTAAACACTCAGATATGAGCCCAGGCAACGCTGTGAGGTGGAGGCTGAGGTGACCCACACAACATACACAAATCCATCCTTCATATTAATTAGCATAATCCTCTTTCAGTTTCTTGGAGGCAAATCCAATATTAGTCTTGGGTCTGTCCAGCTTTAAAAACAGATCACACACCTCTCATGCAGTGTGTGAAGTGAATACAGTTGAATGTCATCATATGAGCTGCTCGTCCAGCCTGTGGGATGAAAACAACCACAAGGTTTTTATGTTATCACTGCGTCTTCTGGTTAACAGACTGGGGTTTATATCAAAACATGTATTATAGCATAAATACCAGAGACATGTTGGTGGTAGTTCCTTCTACTTATCTCTCCAGCGAGTGATGACAGCAGACGCATCATGTCTTCTTTTTTCCTCTTATGAGTGTGTTTATGTCTTCACTGTAATGACTGGTGTCTTTTAATATCATAGCTGTAGGGTCATAATGGCTTTTGCACTCACATACAACACAAACCATTAAGATAAGCAGCTCAGTCTATCAGCTCATGCTGCCTTTTCATAAATTCCCCGATATAAACCTGCCACATCCCCAACGGCGCGAGGGTTTCTAGCATTTATCCACATATACCCTCAGAACGTTCAGTCAGTTATCACACTCATCTCAGGCCTCTGGGGGGGGGGGGGGTCATGTTGGAGAGAACTGCCTGCTGTCCACACACACACACACACACACACACACACACACACTCAGGCATTGGATTACTCTCCCCGCATGCTTGGTTACCAATTACTGAAGGAAATGGTTTGGGGTTTTCTTTCATCACTGTGGACTGTGTCAAAATCAAAGGGAGACTGAATATGTTTGTGTGTGGCTGTCAAATGATTGTAGGAAGAGACTCTCTCCCCTTTTTGTTTAAATCAAGGCCATCATACAGAAAAGATGAAAACTTTCAGAAAATCTGAAACTAGAACTCCTTCCTTCCATCCTTTATAATGCTTTTATCCAACTTCGGCTTGGAGCCGCTCCTGGCTGATGGTGGCTGAAAGCAGGACACTTTTCTGAACCAAAACCACAGAAATGATGCATTTTGACTTCATTTAGGTCGACCTTACAATGTTGGACACCTTCACTATGAGCTGCTGTTGTCTTTCACGCTGCAGACACTCCTCTTGTTACTGGCCGCTCTATGAATGGAAGAGAATTTACATTTAAACACCACATTTGGAATTGCCAACTAACCTCAACCATGTTTTGGCTTCGTGAGAGAAAAGCTGCTTTCTTTTCCTTTATTTGTGGTTCAGGTTCAATCACTCTTTTCAAAACCCCTTTTGTATGTGAAGGAAATTATTGTGAATGTCTGTAAAGCATTATGAGTCTCTCTCTCTCACACACACACACACGCACACACGCACGCACGCACGCAAACACAATACCAGAATACAGACTATATAGAAGTGAATTCACAGCCGCAGCTCTGACACTCGATCAATCACTCTACTGGAAGCGCAGCGGTCGGAGGGTCTGCAGATGTTCTCCGTACTGCAAGGAAGCCTTGGTTAAAGCAGTCAGCAGGAAGTTACTGCCCCATTAAGTCTACGAGAACACACACACACACACACACACACACACACACACACACACACACACACACACACACACACACACACACACACACACACACACACACACACACTGTATCAACACACAGTGTGAGCCCATGATAATAAAAAAGGCTGCTTAAAATGAAATGAAAGGACGAACAAGCATAAGAGTCTTTTTAAATGAGGAAGTTTTTTCTCAAGCACAACAAGGTTTTAATACTAGGATTGATTTATTTGTACATTAAAATTCTCCTATCCTCCTCCTGTTCTCCTCCTCCTCCTCCTCCTCCTCCTGTTCTCCTCCTCCTCCTGTTCTCCTCCTCCTCCTCCACCTCCTCCTGTTCACCTCCTCCTCCCGTTCTCCTCCTCCTCCTGTTCTCCTCCTCCTCCTCCACCTCCTCCTGTTCACCTCCTCCTCCCGTTCTCCTCCTCCTCCTGTTCTCCTCCTCCTCCTCCACCTCCTCCTGTTCACCTCCTCCTCCTGTTCTCCTCCTCCTCCTGTTCTCCTCCTCTTCCTCCTCCTCCTCCTCCTGTTCTCCTCCTCCTCCTGTTCTCCTCCTCCTCCTCCACCTCCTCCTGTTCACCTCCTCCTCCCGTTCTCCTCCTCCTCCTGTTCTCCTCCGCCTCCTCCTCCTCCTGTTCACCTCCTCCTCCTGTTCTCCTCCTGTTCTCCTCCTCCTCCTCCACCTCCTCCTGTTCACCTCCTCCTCCTCTTCTCCTCCTCCTCCTGGTCTGGTCGCTCCAGAAACCTTCAGTATTCTAAGTTTCTAGCTCCTCCTTTATTTTCCTCATTTGCATATTGGATCATAGGAGCTGCATTCAGAATCTGCTGTGTCTGTGTGAGCTGGACTGGCTCCGCCCACACATGCCCATCTTGGGAAGAGGAGGAAGTACTTCCTCTCGTGGTGCCATGTGCCAGAGCAGAGCTGCCTAATTGTGGGAGGAGTCATAGGGAGGGCCTACCTTGATTGGGATTGGCTAAACCCCCGATGACACTATATAGGGTTTGATTCTGATTGGCTGCTTGGAGCAACACACTTTTTAAAACCTGGAACAAGCCAGGGACAGAGAGGACAGACTGTCTTCACTTCTGGGACGTCAGTCCAGGTATGGGGACGAGTAGTCCTGCTGGAGAACCTTTGGGAAGGGGATTTTTGCATAATATCACCCTTTAAGCAGTTTTATAATTCAAAATGGGCAAACGTAGTACATACAGCATTACACAAGTTAGTGACATTAATACTGGATTACATTTTGATAGTGACTGAAAATCAAAGATACCTAATTCTACATATTTCTCTCCATCAGGGTTTTGATAAATGCACATGTAAATATTTAGATTCACTCATTCACTTCATCTTCGTAAAGGAAGATGCTCTATAATCTAACTGATCAAACACACATTTCATCTCATACAAATCCGAATAAAACAACAGGTATGACAAGCATCATGTGCACAGTTTCCCTAAAGGAAAGTTAATTAAGGTGGCTAATGCTAATTAGCCTGTACGTTGAAGATATCAGTGAATATCAATATTCACTGAGACTTTAGTCATGTTGCTGTCAGGAAGCTAGAAGTTACTAAAGTGACTAGGAGGAGTTCAATTAATAGTAATTATAATATAGAAATAAAACAATTACATGACGTCTCAAGTGAAAACACTTCTCTGTTCAGACGGCAACGATTTGCAAAAATTACACAACATTTTCAAGTGAAAAAGAAAACTTGCATTTTGTCGGTATACAAGACAACTGTGCTGAGAACTTCTGAAAACACAACTTTTAAAAAACAGCCCCCAAGGTGGAACTTTTTGAAAACGCTCTGACTCTGTCAGAAAAAGCTTTTAGTGTTTCTGTGTTTCCATGTAAACAGACATTGATTCCAAAACGTTGCCATGTAAACATGAAACGTTCCAGAATTAAAAACACATAAACGATGCGTTTCCACTTGAGAGGTTGTTGTATTGCCGGGACTGAAAGCTCAATCTGATGCACAAGCCTGCAGCTCAACACGCTTCTCACAGGATCTTCCTAAATCATCAACATGGTCTTTGCCCTAAAAGTCTTTAAAATCCTCCACTGAAGTGAAGAATCAATTTGAGTAGAAAGTGTTTTTGCCAGCGTGAAGAGTATTTTTCTAATCAGAGTTTTATTGTTTGTGAGAGTGAAGAGCTTTTGCTGGGTTTCAGATTCCTGTGCCGGCTCAGATTGAAGGGAGAGCCACACAGCGAGATGAGAAGGAGGGAGATGAGCGAGGGTGAGGATGACAGCCTGATTCATCCCTTCATCCTCTGACATGGTGAGTACCTGCTATTTGCTTTAGCCTGCTGAGCCGCCATAACACCGCTGACATTGTGTGTGTGTGTGTGTGTGTGTGTGTGTGTGTGTGTGTGTGTGTGTGTGTGTGTGTGTGTGTGTGTGTGTGTGTGTGTGTGTGTGTGTGTGTGTGTGTGTGTGTGTGTGTGTGTGTGTGTGTGTGTGTGTGTGTGTGTGTGTGTGTGTGTGTGTGTTTGTGTGTGTGTGTGTGTGTGTGTGCCTCCACCTATTCTAATTAAACAAACATTCATCCAAGTGGATCATCGTGTGTCTTCTTTTTGCTGCAAAGTGAAAAGTAGCAGGTGAAATTGAACTGAACTGATCAGAACATTTCAGGGTAAATTGATTTCAGATGTGACCCGATGAACAGATCTGAAAATGTGTAGCTAATCTATTATGTGGATGAAAATGACTGAAAGAAAAGTTCAGTCACTCTTACCACCTATCCATTTTCCATGCATATGGACATCTAGTTGATATTTCATAGTTTAAACACACAGTCCCCGTCAGATTCAAAGCAGGCAAACAATTCCTCCATAGAAATAAATTAGAATATATAGACAGTCTAAGTGACAGACTGGCAACCTGTCCAGGTGAACCCTGCCTTCACCCACAGCAGGCTGGGATTGGCTCGAGCACCCCGCAACCCTGAATTGGATAAGCTGGATAGAAGATGGATGGATGGATGGATGGATGGATGGATGGATGGATGGATGGATGGATGGATGGATGGATGGATGGATGGATGGATGGATGGATGGACAGTCAGTCTACCTGCCATAAAGAAATAGTTGATTTGTTTTTCATTACTTAATGTTTGAGTAGCATATTGGGTTTGTCTTTGTGGTGGTTACAACAGAGTTGTGGTGAAAAGTTTGTATGACACAACATCATAAAGATTAGGATTACAATGAAATGTCAGGACACAAAACAAACCATAGTTGCTATTTAACAGCCTGAAATCAATGGTTTAAATGTCACCATCAAATAGAACGATTGTGAATAGATATATAGTTATATCAACAACCCTACACATTTACATATTATGTGGATAATATGGACTGAATATCCAGGTGTACATATACAGAAGTATAAACTCATCAAACACACAGCAGCAGCAGTTCAGAGTGAATGGAGTAGTGTGGGAGTCGCGTGGGGTCATCAGGGGTTAGAGTTTAAACAGAAAACAGCTCTGGGAACAGAAGCTGTTCCTACGCTGGTTTTGGTCCTGAGGCACCTGAAGCGCCTGCCTGAGGCCTAAAGCCGAGTGTGAGGAGTCCTCCACTCTCCATGTCCTCCATGGCTGGCAGCAAACAGATCCGAACTACAGGCAGAGTTCCTTCATTGAAATCCAAAGTATAGAAAAGACATTTACATTTTTGTGAATTTAAATTCTGTTGGATCAGTTCAGGAAAACCAATTTCTAATGAGGTATTTTTAGTTCTGTCAAATGGATCACATTGGGTCGGACAGGTAAAATAGTGTCATAATAATACTATAATAATCAAAGTTCAATGTTTTTCTTTGTTGTGGCGAAGTACGTGAAGAACAACCAAACCATCAGTACAGAAAATAAAAAAACCTCCTGGTACAAAATACGGTGAAATGTGGAGAGACTACGGCTGTGTTGCATTCTGGGAGTTTTTACAAACTCGCCTTGACAGCATGGCTCTGAGGCTAATGCTAGTTAGCTTTCATGGCAGCATCACAAGGTCTCAGCTCGGGGCTCAGAGTCACGACTCTCAAGGAATGGGTTTCAAACCTTTTCTTCAAAATGTTCCAGATTTGCTGGATGGTTTAGTGGTTTAGTGGTTTAGTGGTTTGGTAGTTTGGTAGTTTGGTGGTTTGGTGGTTTGGTGGTTTGGTGGTTTAGTGGTTTAGTGGTTTGGTGGTTTGGTGGTTTGGTGGTTTGGTTGTTTAGTGGTGTGGTAGTTTGGTGGGTTGGTAGTTTGATGGTGTTGTAGTTTTGTGGGTTGGTAGTTTGGTGGGTTGGTAGTTTGGTGGGTTGGTAGTTTGGTTGGTTGGTAGTTTGATGGTGTGGTAGTTTGGTGGGTTGGTGGACTGGAGCCTCTCATCACGAGCCTGATGTTTGACACCCCACAGTGAGACCTGAACAAACCTCACATGGCGACCACAGAGAGACAAGGAAACATGTTTATCCACATGTGCAGGTTATTCAGATCCGTCAGTGACCGTGACGTGTTTGGACGGTGGGAAAGTGAAAATGTTCACCGATTAAACAAAGTGGATTCTGGACATTCTTTCCTGCTTGTGTTGATATTACAGACTAACACACATCAGTTTATTTTCATCAAACGTCGCTTGATTTTATGTTTTGTGTTGAGACCGTAGTTACCACTTTTGACAGACAGGGTTGTATGGAATATTGAAACCACTTTGATTTGTGAGTTCACTGTTGGTTTTTGTTGGAGCTGTTTGCAGGAACTCAGGTTTTAGTTTTCCTTCGTTGAAACTGTGCCGGGTCAACTTTCAAGTAGTGTTTTGTTCCTGCCATACATAGTATGATGCATATGATGTCTTGCCAGATTTACATTTACTTTAAAATGTATGGTAAAGATACCTGCAGGCATTGTTCAGATTGAATTCCAGCTGGTAAATCCATGAGATAAACTAAATGAATAAAATGTGAGGACTTTTTTTAACTTTGCTGAAAATAACTGTGGCTCACTGACGACTTATTAAAAGAAGAAACGTAAAACACACATTTCAGGGTAAACAAAACCAACTCATTATCGTGAGTGCTTATTTTCAACAACACCTGCCGACACACACATCACAGCCGGGTCTATTTATGAGAACTTAACCAAATCCTGAAGAGGCATCTGGGTGTGTTTTCAGAGGAAAACAAAGGAAGGTTAGTCACTTTCATTGGGGGATGTGCTTGACTTGACTTTTTCTGAGTAATTCTCAACAGTTCTGATGGTACAATGTCACTGCAGCAGACTCACAGAAGCCCCAGCTGAAGGTCCACAAGGGATAGTCCAATGTCAAGAAATGAAAATGAGAATAATTCATGCCAAGGCTCTCTCCAGTGGGAGGGATGAATAAACCAGCACGTTCAGCCCAACTCACCTACAACCAAGGACGAATCCTCAAACTCTGGCAGCTGCTGATTGTGTCACCCTGAACCTGAGCCTCCATTAGCTGAGACCAGATCACTTTAACCATGCGACAGAGTCACTCTCTCCTCCATGACTAGAGTTTTGTCTCACGCTCCCTCCCACTCTTGCAGGCATCACAGGCCAGGCCATCATCGCCAACACATGGCGCATCACAACTTTTTGGACCATCTGACCTGTGCAGCAAATGAGTAATGGTTTATTCACACATACATGGCCTGCGTGTTGACAGTACTCTAAAAACTGACACAAGTTTGGGGTAATAACTCAAAGTTTGCAGTGATTTTTTTGTAGTTTTACTTTCCTTCAACTTTGGCAGAAATGTCTTTTTTAATTCAAAGTACTCTGCCAATGTAGATCGGCTGCAGTCGCCAAGGTTACCCTCACTCACACATTATCTGCACACTATGTATAGTCAATTAGAAAAGTCAGAAATCACTCAGCAGTTATGTGTCATTACTGACGGTGCAAAGTGAAAACTTTGTCTTGTATATGTGACAAATTGTATTTTAGTCTATCATTGAAACGCAGACATTGAGAGGAGCCTGTCCACTTGGTTGATCTGATCAGGATGCCCGCTGGTCGCCTACCGTCAGAGGAGTACCACACAGGTCTGACTGGGATGAGGTCCTGAGGCCGGACCAGAACTCTCTGGAGAGATCACATCTCTGGTTGGGCCTGAGAGCAACTTGAAGTCCACCGATGCTCTTAATTCTGCCGCCACCCCATGAGGAAAGAAGATGGGTGGAATATAGGTTGAAGTTGAAGTGTGTGTGTGTGTGTGTGTGTGTGTGTGTGTGTGTGTGTGTGTGTGTGTGTGTGTGTGTGTGTGTGTGTGTGTGTGTGTGTGTGTGTGTGTGTGTGTGTGTGTGTGTGTACTCTGTGGACTCTTGCTCCTATGAGGACAAACACCTATCCATATCAGTAATCACAGTCACCCATTCACACACCACCACACTGTCAATCCATTGGGATTGAGAAGAATAGTTAAGAAGACACTGAAGACACGTATGTGATCGTCAATGTAACACAACTTGCAGATCATGATTGGCAGGAAGTTTATGTGGAGGGTATCAATGCTAATGATGCATTTTTTCAATACATTTTTGACATTTTATGACAAATATTGTCCACTAAAGATGTTTATACAAAATTCTAAAAAGAGTGGGAAGACATGGTTTAGGTATGTGAAGATTGGGATCAGCATTTTGGTCAGTGACGCGCTGCTTCTTACCTAGAAAATATGCATGTCGATTGGATAGCGTCGTGGGATTCCTCGGAAATCCCTCGAATTATGTAGTCGGGAAACTCCTTGTCGTCCGTCATTTTGAATTTTTCACTTCCGTCAACATTCAGATCGTCTCCAGAAGAGATTAAAAACTCACTCGACTTGAACCCATAAAAACAACTTCAACGGATTAAGTTACGCTTTTGAAGCGTAAAACAACATATATGTTATTATTTTGAGTTTCTAATCCTGAAGTTTCATATCTTTATATGGTTCAGAAAAAAAGTTGACTGAGGAGGAGGAGGAAGAGGAGGAGGAAGAGGAGGAGGAAGAGGAGGAACAGGGACAGGATTTGAATTGTTATTGACCAATTTAATAAAAATACATGACACACATTTACCAGGTTATTAAAGAAAACATGTATATGGATAAAAAGTGACTAATAGAATACCTATGGTGTGGTAGTAGGTAGTATGTCGTAGTATGGCAGTAGGGTGTGGTAGCTCCAATCTTAATACTATCAAATGTATTCCAGACCAAGAACAAACTTGAGATTGAAGAGTATACAGAGATACAGCTTCCCTGAAGGTTTCATTCAGATATCTTGATTATTAAAGAAACTCCAAGTGTTTTTATGTAAAAAGTTTTTGGTCACAGATTTGTGTACTAAATACCTTTAAGAAAATTGCTCTAATTAGTAAACTTCTTATGCCAATACATTCCTTATTTGTTAAGATGTCTGAATGGTTCTGGTGTCATTTTCTTGGTTTTTTCCTGCTTTTTCCAGTGGGAGCAGCCTCGCATTCAATTTGGTTGAGAAACTGATTTGGACATGATTTCTAATTTAAACTGTCATTTAGTTTTGTATTTGATTATTGATCTTTCTTTGTAACCCTTCGATGGTACAGGATCGGCAAAATAAGCCACAGGCTTCAGCCGATTCCTTTTTCAGTTGCTGGACGGTTCATATTGTTTGTAATAATGTTCTTCTTTGCTGCTTTGTATAAATACAACTGAAATAAACTAACTAACTAAGATGTTCCCTAAAGGTAAAATAAATCAAGACTCTGTCGTCTAAATCTATGAAATCTGTTGAATATTGAAACATTAAATCCAAAAGAAAAGTGAAAAGTGGCAAGGGCAAGGCGAGGCGAGGCGAGGCGAGGCAGGGCAGGGCAGGGCAGGGCAGGGCAGGGCAGGGCAGGGCAGGGCAGGGCAGGGCAGGGCAGGGCAAGGCAGGGCAGGGCAAGGCAAGGCAAGGCAAGGCAAGGCAAGGCAAGGCAAAGAAAGGAAAGGAAAGGAAAGGAAAGGAAAGGAAAGGAAAGGAAAGGAAAGGAAAGGCAAGGAAAGGCAATTTCATTTATAGAGCACCATTCAAACACAAGGCAATTCACAGTGCTTTACAAAGCAATAACATTATTTGGAAAAATACAGAATAAAGAAATACATTAAAGCTTTAGAGGAAATTAAAGAAATGCATTAAAACAATTAATGAAGAAAAATATAAAAAATAAGGTAAAAAATCTATTGTTTATTCTACATCCTGTACATCTAGGAATGTTTTAAGTCCTGATTTAAAAGAAGTGAGTGTGTCAGCAGTCTTCAGGTGTTCAGGAGGGTTGTTCTACAGGTGAGGAGGTAGGAACTAAAAGCTGCCTCACCTTGTTTCTTCTGACTGTAGGAACAGTGAGTCAACCTCTTCCTGAGGACCTCAGAGGTCTGGAGCTTTGATCTTCTACAAGTCAATCTGAGATGATTTAGACCGAGACCCTTCAAAGCTTTCTAGAGCAGAAGGACATTCTGAAGTCCATCCTCTGATACACAGGCAGCCAGTGGAGAGGGTGGAGCAGGGGGGATGAGCTCCACCCTCAGTGTGTTGGTCTAATGTGCTCCACCCTCAGTGTGGTGAGGCAATGTGCCCCACCCTCTTTGTTGGTGTAATGTGCTCCACCCTCAGCGTTCTGGGTGAGCTGCAGTTGTCTGACAGAGGCCTGTAAACACAATAATCCAATAATCCAACCTACTTTTGTTTAATTCTGACTCTGGTCAGGGAAGTTGGCCGTGAATGGATGCAAGTTAATGTGCCGCGGTAATGCCTACAATGTAGAAAAGTGTGTGTGTGGACAGAGAAAGCAGGGGGTGGAGTCAGAGCCTATTGCATCATGGCGTCCCTCCACCCTCCTCCTGCTCTGCAGGTACGACAGCACTGATGCAGGGCGGCGGGTAAACAAACCCCAAGCTGGGAGAAACCTGGCAGCATTATAAGAAGCACCGCCATAGATTTCCTTTGGAGAGTAAGTAGCCGCTCGCCCTTCAGTGTCGCATTTTAAGCATGTAATCAAGTAGAAGGTAATTGAATACGTGGCGAGCATGCTGAGGTGTGTACAGGGAGGAAAGGAAAGGAGGATGGACACACCAACGGGAAAAAGGAAGTGGACAATGAGATGAGGAGGAGGGAGGAGATGTAACCCAGGAAATGGAATTAAAGGAGTTTGGACATAAGGACTGAAACATAAGGGAAGGAAGACAAGTCAAGAAGGGAAAGATGGAAAAGGGTTGGGAAAAATGGACAAGATGGAAAGAATATATATATATATATATATATATATATATACCCAGAGGGATTATGAAAGTCTGGTGAGTTTAGTTTAAAATATTGTGGTGTAAACAGGAGGCGTGGTGAATGAGTCAAAGAAAGAATAACGAGAGAAAGGGAAGACAGAGGAGCTGTTTTCACAAGGACACAAGGCAGCCTGTTCATTCCAACCCTCGGCGGTGGTGAGGGTGAGAATGAAGGTGTTTAATCACAATGTGCAGTGGAGTCAGCTGACCTGTCGATCTTCTCTTAATGGACTCTGATAAGATATCAGGTCAGTTGCTTCAGTACATGATGGCAGTGCCGAGACAGTCACTGTCAACAGAAACACAACCAAGAAAGTTGTTTTTCAAATTGGGCCAAATGTGGCTGAGCTGACGAGACATGAGTTTCTTCTGATCGATGCAGAGAAGGAGACTCATTAGGAAGGTTTGGAGTCCTTTGTTTACTCGACAGAAACAGAGAAACAGAATTGAGAAAACAAATGGTTAAAAAGAGAGAGTTGAAAACAGGGAAGAGAGTGAAACAGGAGGGGAAACAGATGGAGGTGTAACAAGAGAGGAACAAAGAGGGAGAAGAGGAGAGGAGGAGATGGAAAGAAATGTAAGCAGCCAGATATTCTGCCCTACATCTCCAGCTCTGCATTTTAGATAATGAAGAGGAGCAGGTGGGCGAATAGATTCTGTCACAGTCTACAAGACACGAGGACACTGGCAGTGTGTGTGTGTGTGTGTGTGTGTGTGTGTGTGTGTGTGTGTGTGTGTGTGTGTGTGTGTGTGTGTGTGTGTGTGTGTGTGTGTGTGTGTGTGTGTGTGTGTGTGTGTGTGTGTGTGTGTGTGACTATATCTTCTTTAGACAGGCTCAGCGAGCAGACTACAGAGGTCTAGGTAATTATCTCCCAAACAAAGTGCCAAGTACAAAACCGTTTTCCTGACTGCGCAGTGAGTCAGAGAGAAAGAGACAGAACGTGTGGATGAAAGGAGGGTGAGAAGAGGCTGACATAGACTGAGGAGGTGTGCGTCTGCCGTCTAATCCTCCAGCCCGGGAACATTTTCATCAAACTCTTCTGATCTTATCCAACAATCATGTGTCATCAATATTAATCTTTCTGCTGTATAGATTGTTTATGTGATTTACAGCCGATTCTGCTCAGGCACCTATCACAGTAGTGATGGAAATAGCCCAGCTGCAGAGGTAAGAAGTAATGAAGTACTAATGCCTTGTTATTGTACTTCATTAAGGTGCCTTCATGCTCTCTGCAAGGCTCGCCAGTAATACATGATTGCATCCATACTCCACTCCTAGTTTACTTCCTCAACGTTCCATAACGTAACGTAACGATCCTGAAACTGTCTCCACTTCTGCTGCCCGGCGTTCTCCACAGTTCCTAAAGTAGTTTATGTTTCACTTCAGGAGTTCTGAGCCTCTGGGTCTTTTGTTGCTTTTAAATTATGATTTAAATTGTGATTGTTCAGACCGAGAGACGGAGGATCTCCTCACACAAGCGTCCAGTAGCTCTGGAGCATGAGCAGTCGGCGCGGTGCACTGCAGAGGGGCGGAGCAGACCCTAGTGCACCCCGACGGTGGAAGATGATTTTGACGTCAGGTGTACTCTGCGCACACGCAGCCGCACCAAGCATGAAGGGAAGGGACACTCTTCAGGCATCTGCACTTTAAGTATTTCTTAAATATCTGTACTTTATCCTCATTAAACCTTGTTTAAGTGGCATCAAATCCCAGCGGAGGGAAGCTGTGAGGTCAGCCTCTGACAAACTGAAAAACAACAGCATGACTGATGACTTTCTTCTGTTGTGTGTGATGACTAGGTTAAAACATATATTAGGATGTTCTTATTGGAGAATCAGCGCTGTTCCATGAGGCATCAGCTGGAGTTAAGCTTGTTTTCATTCCGAGCTTCGTCTCTGAAACAATCAATGAGAGCTGCTACATCCAGCAAAAAGCTTTCAAGTCAAACCTCCAAAGCATACGTCCTAAACATTAACAATGGGAGTACCCGGACGCTTTCAAATTCCAGTCGAAAACTTTGTCATGTAAACTGGCCTTAATGAATAACCAATATCTTATTTTATTTATACCAGTGGAGTAGCGAAGGACATGGAAGTGATGGAAACCAGTTTGGCTGCAAGCCAGCTAAGAACGGTCCTACATAGGTCTACAACCCGTCACTGTGCACGTGTTGATGTAGGAGGGGGAAACACCAGTTTCTGGAGGCACACAGAAAAGATGCCAACTATGCATGAAAAGGGATTAACGAAGTAGATAGTCGCACTTGCAGGAAAAGAACGATCATACAACATCTGTATGATCGTTTTTTTTTAAACGACATATAGATGCAGGAAAACGTTTTTCCGTGGCTGACATGTTTCAGCTGCACTGCAGTCTTCCTCAGAGCCTCATCTGGCGTGTGATGATGTGTCGGTCTTTATGAGGTGACCGTCCTGACAGAACCTGACAGAACCTGACAGTCCCTGTCAGGTTCTGTCAGGACGGCCACGCCCCCCACCGTCCGGTGCTCTGGAGGATGGAGTCCCAGGTGTGAGACCAGATTTGGCCCCCTCCTCTCAGTTGATGGTCTCCTGCTTCCTGATCTTGCCGGCCTCCTTTATTCGCCGTTTGAACTTGTTCTCCTCCGACGTTCTGAACCTTCCCTCAATCCAGTTCATGATGTGCTCGTTTCTTCTGCAGTGGTTGTGACGCTGATTTAGCATTTTCTTGTCCTGCAGTGTCTCTTTTTGATCTTGTGAGTCGTCCTGCTGTTTCTTTTCACATTCTGTTTGATGTTCTTTCTTTCTTATATTAAAGGATCTGCCCGTTTCGCCAATGTATGTTTTTCTTTACATGACTTACAGGAGAATTCATCAATTATGTTGCATCTGTTCTCCGGGTCTATTTTGTCTTTCGGGTGTCCGAGGAACTGTCAGAGTTTTGGGTGTGGTTTCACTGCTGTGCTGATGTTGTGTGGTTCTGTTATTCCTCGTATGTCTGGGATGGTGATCTTGTTTTTGCTCTTATCTGTTTTTTCTGCGTTTTGTTTTCTTTTCTTTTCTCTTCTTTTGCCTGAAGTTCAACTCCGGAAGGTGCGTTGCTTCTGGGCAGCTGGCTGCCGACGTGGCTTTGTGTATCGGGCCACTCGTTCCTCTCTGGTGCATGCAGGACTTCTTCACGTACTGAGTGGTCACGCCATGCTCGCTCGGCCACGCAACGCGGCTAAGACTTTACACTTGATGGATTCTTCAGAAAATGCTATTTATCTTTGATAACTGAACCCTGAATTCTGGAGCGTTATCGTCTTAAGCAAACTGGCTTATTAGCTTATTAGCTTAGCTAACGCCAACAGAAACATCCAGAGTTGTTCCCCTGCAGGCTGAACTCTGAAAAACTACTGGAGGCACCATCCAACAAACCATGCCTTCTGTTGGATTATTTTACTTTGAATTCTTCTATGTAGTCGGCCATTTCAGCTTCACTGTTTGTGACAATAGGATTGCACCCTCCCATGTGTTTTTCCCTCCATTTTGTACCGTGTGGTTTTTCTTCCTGTTGGAGGAGTTTTTCTTTCCACAGTCGTAAATCAATCTGCTGCTCATGTGGATTTGTTGGGTTTTTCTCTTTTCTCTGTGAAAAGCTTCTAGAAATGACTGTGTAGTATTTGGTGCTCTATAAATAAAGTTGAATTGAATTGAATTGAATTGAATTGAATTCTTTTCTTTTCTTTATCGTCGACTTGTTTTCCTTTGTTTAAGGCCCATTTTGGATACTGACACTGTGTGAGAGCAACAGTCTTACAATGACAATCAATAGTTTTCCTTGTAGTGGATTGTTCTTGTGGAACCTGCTGTTCTAACATTTCACCTCCATTCACCCACTCTCTTTTTAAGTCTTATACCTTTCGTTTCACCCCCTAGTAGTTTCAGCCAACTCCTCTGCCTCTATTTACCATCCCTGCCGGTTCTTGCGGGCCCACAGAGGTGGCAGATAAAGAGCTGGCCTCTGCGGAGGAAAGGGAACACGCTGCAGTGGATATCTCTTCACTGCTTGGCAAACGGCAGCTGCTATTCTCTTCCCCTCAATCAGTCTGGTTTCTCTCTCTCCAACAGTCTCCGTCGGCCTCTCAAGTGCTCCCAGTGCGTTCTCTCCAGAAAGGAAAGAGAAATCACACACACTCATCCAGCCAACCAGGAGCTGTGTTTTGACGACTCACAAATTAAACTCCAAGCTCCTGTGAGGCGACGAACAGGGGAAATGTGTGAAGGATGGACAGTTTCCACTTTAAGAAAAAAGCTAGAGTATAATCAACAATCACGGACAGCTTGGTTATTTGAGAGGAATTCCTGAGCACAGCAGAGGGTTCTTTCTCTTTTCCAAGCAGTGTGTTCCCATGCAGGCTTGGCTGGGAACATTGTACTCCTCCCACACAAGGTGCAGCTCCAGCCAAACAGCCATGTCAGTCACTTCTGATCCGTCAATGTGTGCAGTCATTCATTGCTTCATTATTAGACCAATCTGATCTGAATACAGTCTTAGAATAGATCCACTGCGCAGAGACAAACACATCCTCCTGTTAAAGCAAGGTGAAGGTAGCGTCCACATATAGTTTGGTTCAAAAAACTATAGCTCGAGTGAAAACCCCTCACAATGTATCGAGTACCGAGTAACTTTCACAATGGTCACAGCTGGAGTTTCTCTCTCTGGTGAGCTGAGAGGGATCATGTCAGAGCGCAGAGCACAGTAAAGCCATGAAGAGGCCAAAGCAGTGAAGCAGAAAGTATGACAGTTAGTGGAGGATGAAAGTGTACATGATTCAGTGAGAAGTAAGTGAGGAGAGTCGCTCGGGGACAAAGCTGGCACTCAGGACACCCAGGTCGTGTCCTCAGACTTTCAACTTCACCCAAAGCGTTGAAATGTTACCGCCATGCACAACTTCTACATGCCATTATGGTAAAAACATCTCATGTACGTATGAGGCTTTCTCAAGTCAGTTCATCTCTGCAGCATTTCCTGAGACGTGATTTTAGATCATGTGAAACTCTTGTTTTCCCACCAGAACATTTGGACTGCTGCAGCATGCAGCGCTGAATCAGGGCCTTTGGGTCACTCAGCAGCTCTTCACACCAATACTAGGATTAATACATTCATGCCAGGTTTCAGCCAATGGCAAGGCTGAGAGGAGTGTGGTCAGCAGTCATGAAAGGGAATTTGAAGAAACTAAAGTGTTGCTCCCAGTGTGTTGTGAGTGAGTGAAAGACTTGCTTATGAAAAGAATCCTCTAAAGCATCTTTCTCTGGACCAATGAGGATCTCAGGTAGTTTATGAATTTATCCTGACACACTTTGATCAGCTTCAACCTGCAGCTATATTCCAACCAACACTGAAAACACATACTGTATGTAATGGAAAGAAACATGCCTGAACTGTTACTGCGATGACATGTTGCATACAGCATCGTTCTCCTTCTTTGTTCAGTGTGCCAGAACTTCTTTTCCTCCTCTCGCTCTCTTTCCTGCTCTCTCCACAGGGGTGACTGATAAAGAGCTGGCCTTCATGCATGAGGAGGGAATAAGGGATCTTTCTGTCTTTCTCCTGCAAGACAAAGACGTAAACAGGGAGCACACAAGTGGAGAGATACTCAGAAGACTGTGTCTTTGACAAGATTGTTGCAAAAACAGAAAGTGCTGCGAGGTGGAGACGCCACACATAGAAATACATGAAGGGTCATTTCTAGGTTCTAAGATATCCGGAGTGACGCTTCAACTTGTGTGTCGCTTTTCTGTTGGGCTGAGCTTCTCCTTCCTCTCAATTCTGTTGCAACGAATTATTCTGCAAAATAAGCTGTGTCGTGAGTCTGGTTCTGCAGGTTCCTCCTCCAAGTCTGGTTCTGCAGGTTTCTCCTCCTCTGAGTCTGGTTCTGCATGTTTCTCCTCTGAGCCTGGTTCAGCAGTTTTCACTTCCTCTAAGCCTGGTTCTGCATGTTTCTCCTCTGAGCCTGGTTCTGCAGGTTTCTCCTCCTCTAAGTCTGGTTCTGCAGGTTTCTCCTCTGGGTCTGGTTCTGCAGGATTCTCCTCCTCTAAGTCTGGTTCTGCAGGTTTCTCCTCTGGGTCTGGTTCTGCAGGATTCTCCTCCTCTAAGTCTGGTTCTGCAGGTTTCTCCTCCTCTAAGTCTGGTTCTGCAGGTTTCTCCTCTGGGTCTGGTTCTGCAGGTTCCTCCTGCCTGTTTACAGAGAAGCGTTGTTTTTTCTTTGTAAAAGCTGAAAGTTTTAAATAAATAGAACAGTTAGAAATTGGAGCACTGTGGGGTTTTTCCGTGGCTCAACATAGAAGCTAAACTGAGTTTCTCTCGATGGACTCCGTCTCCTAAATATGAAACCTTTTTGAAATGAAAATGAAAAAGTGAGGTGTTTTCACTGAACACAGTGTAAATGGGTCCTCTGTCAGTACACTTGGTAGGGTTGGTGTTTCCTGTGACTCGTCACTCGACCTCCAGCAAACAAGAGTCCAGGAATAAAGGAACATTAATGACCATAGCTTAAGCTCACAGTTCAGCAGCCTGTTGACAGTTTTAATGTACAACAATAGTAATGAGCAACAGGACTTTTATCAACTGCATTAATTATCAAATGATAGTAATCACTTATTGAATGGAATAGCCAATAATACAGCGTTACCTTGTTATTTTACTTCATTTCAATATTAAATCCATGAGAAAATGTCCTCCTTCACCGTGATAATTAAAAAATGTCCAATATAAATCAAGTCACTCAGCGGAGAGGCCTCTGTTGTCTTTCATTGTAATCAAGAGCCACTTTTTAATTAAAGCAGCAGGCTTTTGTACGGATTTATCAAAATCACTTTGCACAGAGGGCAGGAGTCCTCCCAAGGTTTCCTCATCACATGGTTTCCTCACCTGAAGAGCAAAGGCTGCTTTGTGTGGGAAATCACACTCAACATGGTTGTACACCACTGAACCGTGAAAAAGAAATCCGCCACAACAGATCATTGTGATCACGTCGTGGTATTGTCTGGAGGCTGTTATTAAAATGATTGCTCTTGGGAATAATTAAGATTTGGACTTCCAGTGAGCTAAACGCTGCAGTGAGTTTCTTATAGTCAACAGCTGTTACAGAGCTTCCTACTCTGGTCTGTCAGCAAAAACTCAAACAGTTAAATCACATGAAGACAAATGTATGAAATACATTGATTCTAGTGATCAATGCAAAAACCTGCACTTTAATTCCCAAACATGTTTAGGGATTATTGGGGGATTATTGGGGGATTATTGGGGTGAGGACAGGACACATCTGGACAGGTGAGGACAGGATACAACTGAACAGGTGAGGACAAGATACATCTGGACAGGTGAGGACAGGTGAGGACAGGATACAACTGAACAGGTGAGGACAGGACACATCTGGACAGGTGAGGACAGGTGAGGACAGGATACAACTGAACAGGTGAGGACAGGACACATCTGGACAAGTCTCCAGTCCATCACAGGGCAAAAACACACCTTCACATTTACTCCTAAGGGCCATTTCAGGTCATCACTCAACCTCACAACATGTTTTTGGACTGTGGGAGACTACCAGAGTACCTTTAGTCCAATGTTTAATATCATGTATAATCTGTACTGTTTGTTTCCCATATGCTTTTGTTCATGTTTTTTATGAGAACCTCAGGGAGACAAGCTGAATGCCATAACATCAGCTAATTCAAGTAAATGCTTTTCATATCTATATAGTGCTGATATAAGAACATAGTCATCTTGAGGCTCTTTTACCCAGAAACACACAGTTATTTCATGGAGCAAGCATTAGAAAGAAAAAAACAGGAAACCTTTTAACAGGGAAAAGGCAGAAGGAGACATGGACGAGACGACTTCCTTCTCTTCTGATCAGGGATATTTGACAGTCAGAGGGAACCAATGTTGGAGTGATGTGATGTTTCCTGTCAGGACTCTTGCTGCTCCAGTTTGAATCAATAGAATACTTCCAAGCAGTCATTGGGTCACCCTGACAAAGGGAAGTAGTTGACTGGTGGATCAAATAAGCATAAAAGACCAGAAAGTAAAACCATTTTGGTGTATTGCTGGTCGAGGTGGTCTTTATGTGGTTCTGCAACCCTCAACACAAACAAGATCATTCTTATCTTGTGTCTTCCATGCTTACACGTCTCCATGCTTTTTGAGTCTGGTGGGAGGAGCTTCACTCTGGAGTGTCATAAACAGAGGCAGGCGGTATAATAGGATCTAAGAAAAGAGATATCTCCCCTTTACCTGCAGGAGTACTTGCCAAGGATTGCTGGTGCTCCTGAGGGCAGACAGCTCATTGCCAAGGAGAGAATTCATTGCCACTTGTAGTTTGGATCGCAGAGATAGACAAGAGCAAGGAGGACAGAGAGGGTCTGATAAAGATGGAGGTGCAGAGACCGGCGTACGAGGTGGAATAAAAACGGCAACTGGAGGGAAAGATAAAATAGAGGAATGTGAGGAAAGGAAATGGAAGTGTGAAGAGAGTGAAATTACAGGCTGGGCTTGGAGAATTGGGAGAAAGGTATGAGAGCTTAACACAATACCTTACCATCTGCATTTCAATTTCCTCCAGCTTCCCAAAGCTCTGTTGTCACTCATTTCCTTTTCTATCTTCTTCCATTCCCTTTATTTTCTGCCCCCAATTTACCCCAGTACCTTTACTTCTTCCATTGCTGTCTGTATTATTGTAGTTCACTCTTCATCCCATGACAATTTGTTTGGCTTCTGAAACACAGCTTAGCTCTCAGCCACAGCAGAGACAAAAGAGACATTTCCCGGCAGGCTCGTCGTGATTTATAGATTGACGCAGTCATACACAAAGCTGTGTCTACTTGACTGTTTTATCATAGTAAGTGCATATTTATAGTGGTGGAAGGAGAATTTGCCTCCTCTCATTTGGAGGGAAAAGCAGCAGTACAACAATGTGAGAATGTATTTCATTTCTGCATTGACAGTCCTGCTTAAGTAAAAGGGCTCTCAGGATGGCTCCCTGTACGCTGAGTATTAGCAGGCCAGGACCAACGACATTATGAGGAGAATGCATTATTAATAGAACATCTCTAAATATAACTGCCAAACTAGACCTGCTTTTCACTGTTCCATGTTGATTCCAGCATTGTGGATTCATTCATTCACATGAGACGCAATGACCCTCCAGTCGTTACTTTGATCATGTATTCATATACATTATTGGCTGGAAAAATGATGAATGTGCCTCAATTCAGAGAATCTTTTGACTTGAAATGGAAAATAGCCATCCATTGTGATTTGGGTTGTCGGAACTAAAATGGTCATGAATCACCAAAACATGATGCAACATCATTCACAAGCTGATTAATAGACACGTCGCTGGAAATCTTTATATTTAGTCATGTTATGACAGCATTTAGAGGCACTTTAAGATAAGTAGGTGTTTTTACCTTAAAAGTAGACAATACGTTTTTTTTACTTTTCATGTTGAGTAGAAGATTTAAGATGCATTTTAGTCATTTTACTGTGTATAATCATGTCCTTGAAAAAGGCAGGAGGTGAATGCCTGGCTTATTGGGAACCAGGTGCTCAGGTGTTAGTTTGAGGAAACATTGATTCCTTAAAAATAAGTCCTTTGTAAAATCATTCAAAATTAATATTTTGTTTCCATTTGGTCAAAATCTAGACCCCAACAAGATTCACCCTGGTTTGCTGTAAAGTATAAAAAACACAACAGTAACTGCAATTTTTCAATAAAAACAATTGATGTTCCTCGTCTGTCCACTGGGGGCCCCACTGTTCCTTTAAGAGTTGAGTTCAACACGCAACACTGAACTAATGTCACTGCAAGAATCCAGTAAAGCTAAAACAAAGTGTTAACCCTTCCTGCTCGGGTCTGCAGACCGTGGTCGGAAGACACAAGGGAGACCAACTTCTACTCCAGAGCTGAAGCTGTCCAGCTTCGGGGTTTTACTCCCTTCCCTCACAGTGGTTGCAAAAAACAGGACACGGGACTCTGTTTCCCAAATGAGCACTTCTTCCATTTATTTGCCAGTTATGTTTTTAGGTGTGCATCTTCTTGTTGGACCGCTCCGCATCCGCTCGCTCGCTCACTCCTACAACAAAAGCTAGCCACTTGATTGGTGGAAAAAACCTAGCATTAAAGATTTACCGTGACGGGAAGTCTGAACAAGCTCCAGGGTGATTCAGAAATGCTTCTTCAGGTATTCAGAATGAAATTGGTGTCTCTCCTACCTTCACAGCAGACGTCAGAGCATTAGTGCTTCTAATCACAAAATCCAACAAAATGCCGAAGCACATGACTTCTTTCTAAAGGCAGTGAAGAAAAACTGTCCTCGTTCTGGATTGTTCAGTGAGTCCAGCTGGTTCCTGAGTCTTGGTGTCTAAACAAGACCTGCAAACTCACATGGACCGAGAAAAACACTAAGCTAAACATCAAACTGTACGCATTGTTAGTCCTGACGATCGGGATTTTATTTGTGATTCATCTCAAGAAAGAGAGATCATGAAGGGATTAGTCACGTCTGATATTTATAGACAATGAAGATGTAAGAACTCGTCCAATGATGAGAAAGAACTTAGTGCAGTGATCTGAGGTTCGATCTGTTCCAGTGTTCTGCTGGACCTCTTTACAAGGCCACAGGTTGTGTGATGGTTAAAACTCTTACATCACAAGGAGAAAATCCTCGGTTTGAGTCTGTCTGTGGAGGTTTGTAACTGTCCTGTGATGAGCTGCCTTTATCCAGTGAGCTGCTATCGAATCCAACCTCCCCCATGAAGCTGAGCTGTATAAAGTGAAATGCAAGACAGACGCGGGAATAGATGAACTATTTAAAGAAATGAATCATTGTGGAAATAAAAGAAAGATAAGGCTCAATGCATATACACATTTGGATAATGAAGTGTAAACCCAAAGAAAGGAAACATGGATACAGACAGAACGTCCAGAGAAATGTAGAATCAGTGTTTCATTGCACTCCAGCAGATATTTTCTCTCTTACTGAAACAGCACCCCCCAGTGGTGGCAGCCAACATTGCAGCACCAGGCCTCCTTCCTGGTAAGAGATGTTTCTATTCACCGTCCGATAGAGCCGCGGCAGGCGGCCGACAATCACGCACTGCAGGGAAGGACTGGGATGTAATTGACTGAGAAAACAGACCGTCTTTTTTTATTCTCTCTATTTTGGGTGCTTTTTGTCTGTCGATTGACAGGCAATAAGAAAAGACTGACCAGATAGGATTAGTTATCATTTTGAAGCATGTGGTCTAATTCATTCACAAATACTAAAGTCATTTGTCCTGACAAAAATAAGCACTATGTCCGTCCATCTTCCAGATCACTTTATACAATTCAGAGGATCCAAAGTGAACACAAACTCTTCACACACCTACGGGAAATATACGGAGCTGTTTATGACTCTGTTTATGTCAGAGCAAAAACATACAAACTCCTTCCAAAAATGTCAGATTCCAACCCAATACTTTGGCTTTGTGATGCAAAGGAGCGAAGCGCTGCACCAACATGCCGCCTCCTAACCGGGGGGGTCGAACACAGCTCAGTTCAGGGGCCACATTCAGACCACTGTCATCTTGACGGGGCCGGACCTTGAAATCTAAACTTCAAAGTTTTACATGATGAAAATGTCTCTATTTCTGCAAAAAAAACAAAAAACAACGGCAGACTGCCAATGACTCAATCTCAAAATAAGGCCAATTGTATTCAAACCTTCTGATGGAAAATAAAGTGAAATGTCTAGAATAATATAGCCTAAAGCTGTTGCATTCTGGGTGTTTTTACCAACTCACCCTGACAGCATGGCTTTGAGGCTAATGCTAAAGCATGTGCTTTGGAGAAACCCACACAGAAAATGAAATAATTCCTATCCTCCACACAATTTCAACAGTTTTGACTTTGAATAGAACCCAGAAATGTGAAATGGAGTTCAAAGAGAATAAAAAAAGGAGCTTTACCAGCTCCAGACTGTGAGACTTAAGGCCAATTCATCCTCCATAAGAACAAGAAGAAAGGTCGGCAGTGCGGGGGCCTGCCAAACAAAATGACCTCATTTCCTTCTTCAAGCTCACTCTGGTCGAACAAAATGACCTCATTTCCTTCTTCCAGCTCTTTCTGGTGGAAGAACTTTGTTTCAGCTGTTCCAACCATCCTGGCAGAACTGTGTAGGAGCCGCACTGCTGAAACTTCTGCACGGCAGTGTGCTGCGCATGCATGTTCCAGCTCGCTAATGATTACCAGTCATATTTTAATCATATTTAGCTTGTAACATCGCTACTGCACGAGTGCTGCAGCTCGTTAAAATGTCGGAGTGCAGGCTTACGTGATGCACCTGAATGCATCACGACCAGCTGTCAGCTCCTGGAGTTCAAACCGGACCAACATGGTGCTCGAACAAATACTCTCTTTTATTACTGACGCAGTTCAGAGAAATGTATTTCTGAAAGCACTGGAGGCCAGAAATAAGCTGCAGTTCAAAGGTTTAAACGCCGGATCACAGACATGTGGCTGCTGTGAGGGGGCGTGGCCTGCGGTGAGGGGGCGTGGCCTAAGAGTTCGGCAGCTTCTTATCGGAATAACAGTCCTGCAGAAAAAGCTTTTTTTCAGCAGCTGGCAGACGTCACAGACGGATCTTCCTCTTGTTCTTATGGGTTCAAAAAGGGAGAATGAAGGAGCCTTAAAGTTGCACCTGACATCAGACTTCATCTGCAGCGAAACAGATCAGTGATTAAGACCAAAGCTATAAAAAGAGATGCGAAACAAGCCTGATGGGACATGTAGTGAGCACAAACAGAAACACAATAGTCACAAAGACATGCCAACAGCCACTAAAGAAGAGAAAATGAGAATAAGAGACATTAAAACAAAAGTTAAATCATACAAAAGTCTTTTTTTGGAGGGGTGGCCTTTTATATTCCTTCATAATCTCAATATAAAGCATCAAGCCTGCTTGGACTGAATAGAAGATAGGACTTTTTCAATCAACTAAACAACAGAGGGTAGCCCCGGACTTCAGTGTGGTCAGTGGACCAGGACCGATCCTCCCAGGAAGAAGGTTTCATGGAGATAATTCCAAATCTGTGTAAGTGTGAAGTGTCGGTGGGGAAGTGTTGTCACGGTGCCATGTGGCTTCAGTCAGAGGCCGATGATGCTGAAGTGCCAGTAATTGCTTCCATTTATCCTCTTCAGACCTTTTGGGCTTCCACACAAAAGGAAACGTTATCACTGAGGTTGCATACACACAACACACTGAGACACACGCGCTTCCTGTCCTGCCTACCAGGCAGAGTCAGGGGAGCCTTCTTTGGATTTTGCCGGGTTTATGGGGGATCTGCTGCTGCTGCCCAAAGCTCAGGACAAAGACTCAAGCTCCTTCTTTTTTGCCGAGGAAGCGTTTACTGGCCGGCTCGCCGTTTCATTTTCCTCAGACGGAGACCATTACCCCTCCTGTTTGTGACAGCTGATTGCTTCACTGTGATTTCTTAGAAAGGTTGGAGTCCCAGTCATTTAGGGAAATAATAAACATGTTTCTGTTCTCTTCTTGAAGCAGTTTACAGACACCAAGCTAACGCTGTCTGCCACATGCTATTAACCGGAGTGACTCACAGCTCGGAGCAGACCATACATCTACAGCCTGGCTCGGCAGCTAAAGGTGTTAGCATCAAGCTACGTCCAATGGGCAGAGCAGCTGGTCATAATAAAAGAGTGTTTGCTGGTGAATCTAAGTGCTGCTGCTCTACATCACATTGGCGTGAAAGAGCTACGGAGGCTGATCTGCTAAGAAAACAGTTTGATGGCTTTTTAACTCTTAAACCCTTCCGCCTCTAATATACCTAACTGAGCTGAACTTATGTGTCCATCGCCTGGGAAAGCCACAATTGAATACTTAGGATTTGTGTTTTAACTTTCATAAATGATAGAGTCAGGAAATGTTTAAGGCTGACTGTGTTAGACAGGATTTATTACCATGGGAGGCGATACATACACGCGATACCTCCAGTTTTTGTCACGTTAAGTCCAACTTCAAGGTATAGAGTTCAAATAATCGAGAGCCCATGTCCATACATTTTCCTAATTATCTTTTAAGAATAAACTAATATGACTACTTAATGAAGCAGAAACACAAAATATTTGTTTCAATTCGACCATCGTTCTGAATAAAACTGTTTCACAGTGAGTCTCACTGTTCAACCATCACAGGAAATTGTTATCCGCTAACAGAGACACACTGACACCTTTTATAAAGGACCAGTACGAGGATTGCAATAAGAGTACTGTAGTACAAGTACTGGCCCTTGACTGGTCCAAAGGCAGGACTTTGACCTGTGGCTGCTCCATTTTATTTTTTTGTTGTACTAAGTATGTTTCCCTTGCTTCTATATTTTTTATGGTCGTATCTGTTTTATTATGACGGCCAGGACCGTATTGCTTTTGTAACGTTTCTCCTGACTCAGCATTCAGCCCACATTTGACCCATTAAACCAGCTCAGAAACTCACCAAATTTGGCCCCTTGAAACTCTCAAACGGCCACCGAGGCCTGAAGGAATGTCGTAGGGAGATCAAACCGAAACGCAATTATTCGTCTCATCAAGACCTAAAAATCACAAGCTGGGACCCCTGATCTGACACATAGTTTAGAGGCTTTGAGCAACACGTCCGCCATTTTCTCAGCCGTCTTTTCCAAAGATTGACAGTCTGAATGGCGGCTGGACGGCTCACTGCCTAAAGCAATGATGGCTATAGAAACTGAGATACATTCTAGTGAAAATGTACAATAGATATTCTATTGAATGAAGAGCTAAACGGGAGAAATGTCACACAAATCAAACATCAACAAAGATACGATCATTTCCAAAAATGCAACTAATTCAGAAACCTGAATTAAAAAACAAACAAAACAACTTCTCTATGGTTTTTCTGTTGGTAATTGGAAAATGTCACACAATATAACCCAGGAACTTCCTGCTCTTCTAAATCTCAACCTTGTTCATGTTTCCATCGCTGAGCTCTGACAGGCTCAGAGGAAACCCAACCGGACCGCCTGAATAATGTTTTGGAGCCACCAAAATGTCAGGCGAACTGGAATAATGGTGTCAGTAATGGGAGGTCCTGATGTTGCCGTGACACTCTTAGTGGTGAGAATCCATTTCCAGTCTTACGTGAGTGTTTTGTGGTGTATGACACAGTGGGAAGTGGAAAAGATCTGCCATCCTGATGGGAACATGCATGTAAACCCTTTCAAAGGTTTCAGAAGGAGCAGGACCTCCTCAGGATCTTGAACCGACATGCTTTCACATAAACCACAACAAGTGGCTTTTCCTCGGCACTGCGGACGCTGGAGACGTTACAGAAGCAAACTTGTGACTGAACCCCTCTGCCTAGAATGGAACACTTTGAATCCTTGTTGACACAATGTGAAAACTCATCAGGTTTTGTTTCGAAGAAGTTTAGCATTTAGGTGGCAAAGTTTCGAAGACGACCGTTTCAATACTGAAACTGCCGTTAACATGACCGGCCAGTGGAAGGAATCCCTGTGTGTCCTCATAAAGTCTGCATGTCCTACATGTTTGTCTCACTTCCTGTTTTATTTTGAAGTCACTTGTCTTTTCAGGGTCTCTGTATTCTTGTCCTTTCTCTTCACCCATGCCTGGTGTATTTCAGCTTTTTCCCTCACGTCTCATTGTCGCCTTGTGACTCCAGCTATTTCCAGAGTGAGTTACTCCTGTGGACCTGACCACTGCTCTCCTCTGGCTTTATACGCTTGGTCATGAAGAAACTCTGAACTGCCTGTCTGAGTCTGACTTCTGGGTTCACCTCCATCCCCGATCACTAACAAAGGCATAGACTAACCTAGATAGCAGGTTGTTTACCAGTAAAGGGTGGGGCTTACTGTACACTGGAACCGTGAGGTAATGGTGAGGTAATGGTGAGGTAATGGTGAGGTAATGGTGAGGTAATGGTGAGGTAATGGTGCAAACACTATTCCACTGCACCGTCAGACAGGTAGATGGATGGATGGATGGATGGATGGATGGATGGATGGATGGATGGATGGATGGATGGATGGATGGATGCAGAGGTTTATAAGTCAGACTTACTGTGAACAAACAGGCCAGACTCCACTGCCCAGAAATCCACCAGAGATCCTGAGATGTCTCCTAGACCTAGACTACATCTAAACATGTGTGTGTGTGTGTGTGTGTGTGTGTGTGTGTGTGTGTGTGTGTGTGTGTGTGTGTGTGTGTGTGTGTGTGTGTGTGTGTGTGTGTGTGTGTGTGTGTGTGTGTCATTATCCCATCCCACATAGTGATTCTCCTGTTAAAAACACAACTAATGTGTTTTTCCAGCCCCTCCATAAAGCTTGGATAATGTCAAGCCGATCGAGAAGAGATTGTTTTAGTTATTGATCATTTTGCTTTAACAGCCACAAGTTAAAGAAAGAAATAGACAGAATCAGACCGACTGTTAAAATCTGTTCATCCACAAGACAGCCATCAAATCAGTCTATTCTCAACATGACTCAAGGAATTATTATTTTTCTAAAGGAAAGGTGCTTCCCAATGTGCCGATTGTTGGTTGAATATTAAGAAACATAACAAAATATGAATTTTTTGTGTTTTCAGAAAACTTACAAGAGAAAAATCAGACATCCACAATCTTCAGTTACATTGACAACATGCAGCAGAGAACAATGAGCTGTAAACAATAACAGGAGGACAAAGACATTCTAGAGGACAGACCACCAAGTTAGATTGTTATTATGGTGACTGTCAAAATAAAACCACCAAGTTAGATTGTTATTATGGTGACTGTCAAAATAAAACCACCAAGTTAGATTGTTATTATGGTGACTGTCAAAATAAAACCACCAAGTTAGATTGTTATTATGGTGACTGTCAAAATAAAACCACCAAGTTAGATTGTTATTATGGTGACTGTCAAAATAAAACCACCAAGTTAGATTGTTATTATGGTGACTGTCAAAATAAAACCACCAAGTTGGATTGTTATTACGGTGACTGTCAAAATAAAACCACCAAGTTAGATTGTTATTACGGTGACTGTCAAAATAAAACCACCAAGTTAGATTGTTATTACGGTGACTGTCAAAATAAAACCACCAAGTTGGATTGTTATTACGGTGACTGTCAAAATAAAACCATCAAGTTGGATTGTTATTACGGTGACTGTCAAAATAAAACCACCAAGTTGGATTGTTATTACGGTGACTGTCAAAATAAAACCATCAAGTTGGATTGTTATTATGGTGACTGTCAAAATAAAACTACCAAGTTGGATTTGTTATTACTGTGACTGTCAAAATAAAACCATCAAGTTGGATTGTTATTACGGTGACTGTCAAAATAAAACCACCAAGTTGGATTGTTATTACGGTGACTGTCAAAATAAAACCATCAAGTTGGATTGTTATTATGGTGACTGTCAAAATAAAACTACCAAGTTGGATTTGTTATTACTGTGACTGTCAAAATAAAACCATCAAGTTGGATTGTTATTACGGTGACTGTCAAAATAAAACCACCAAGTTGGATTGTTATTACGGTGACTGTCAAAGTAAAACTACCAGATTTGATTGTTATTGTTATTGATGTTACAGTGATTGTCAAAATAAAAGTAGCAGGTTCCAGGAGAATATGGACTGGGAGTCATGACTCCAGGGAGAAAACCTTGTTGGCACTGTCCTACTAATCATGCAGAAGAATGATTTCCTGTGTCCGGAGCGCACATGACCAGTAGCAGCATGTCAGAACAGTTGCATTTTCCTCCGTTTCCATGGAGAAGCAGTTGGAGCGTTTTCGAAAAGCGGACGTTTCCCTGTTTACACGGAGTCAGAGTCTTTTCGTCACACCTTGGGAACCTTTTTCAAAAAGTAGCATTTTCAGTAGCTCGGAGCACATTGTCATAAGTAAACAAAACTAAAGTTTTCCGTTTTCACTAGAAATCGTTGTGTCAGTGGGGCCTTACTCATGAATGTCTAAAATGAGGATGTAAATATTGTAATGCAATGAAAAGATGTTTTAGTGCAGAATTTTCATATTTTAGGGAGAGTGAGAGTAATTAATACATCATACTTGTCCATAAAACCGTCCCTGGGACAGTGAGAAAGCCTCCATCAAAAGCTTTGAAATGTCTCATGGTTGGCTCACTGTGTCAGAGAGAAATGAGAAATCTTAACATCAGTCTGTGTTTAATGGGCTCCTTGTGCAGAGGCCGGACAGAATCAGAACAAGGGGAACAAGGGGAACAAGGTGAACAAGGTGAACAAGGGGAACGAGGGGAACGAGGGGAACAAGGGGAACAAGGTGAACAAGGTGAACAAGGGGAATGAGGGGAACGAGGGGAACGAGGGGAACGAGGGGAACAAGGGGAACAAGGTGAACAAAGGGAACAAGGGGAACAAGGTGAACAAAGTGAACAAGGTGAACAAAGGGAACAAGGTGAACGAGGTGAACAAGGTGAACAAGGGGAACAAGGTGAACAAGGTGAACAAGGTGAACAAGGGGAACGAGGGGAACGAGGGGAACGAGGGGAACAAGGGGAACGAGGTGAACAAGGTGAACGAGGTGAACGAGGGGAACGAGGGGAACGAGGGGAACGAGGGGAACAAGGGGAACAAGGTGAACAAAGGGAACAAGGGGAACAAGGGGAACAAGGTGAACAAAGGGAACAAGGGGAACAAGGGGAACAAGGTGAACAAAGTGAACAAGGTGAACAAGGGGAACAAGCGGAACAAAGGGAACAAGGTGAACGAGGTGAACAAGGTGAACAAGGGGAACAAGGTGAACGAGGTGAACGAGGTGAACAAGGTGAACAAGGGGAACAAGGTGAACGAGGTGAACGAGGTGAACAAGGTGAACAAGGGGAACAAGGTGAACAAGGTGAACAAGGTGAACAAGGTGAACGAGGTGAACAAGGTGAACAAGGGGAACAAAGGGAACAAGGTGAACAAGGTGAACAAGGTGAACAAGGGGAACAAGGGGAACAAGGTGAACAAGGGGAACAAGGGGAACAAGGTGAACAAGGGGAACAAAGGGAACAAGGTGAACAAGGTGAACAAGGTGAACGAGGCTTCATGGCTGAAATAAAGCAAACACTGCAAGTGCCGATTCAAGAATCTACTGAATGCCGAGGACGTCTACTGTATTGTGTGATAGTTGAGTGATAAAAACTGGACTTTCAATTTTATAAATGATCAAAAGTAAATAAATAACCTGCTACTTTTTAATGCCCACAGAACTTCTTTCCAGAATAACAAGACATTTGCCTTCACTAATGATGTGTAAAGGCCATTAGAAAAGGATTCTGGACATCATTTGGTTCCCATCTGTTGGGAAACCTTTCAGCCACTCTGCACAGCTCTTAATAGAAAGCGAGGAAAAGTACTTCTCTTCAGACCTCATATACATCTTTTCCTTTATTATATGTCTTGAATTAGGTTTTGGTCAGCAGAAATGATGCAAGCCGGGGAAATTAAAAAGCACTCTCAGATGTAATTAGTTAGCAGTTAAAAAAAGAAAAAAAAAAGCAGCTATCTGTTGATACAATTTAAGCAGACAGTAGAACACAGACTTTTAAAAGCCCTGGAACCTTTTTATGATGACTGGAGAGAAAATGTCCATTATTGACCATCCAGTGAGATGAGACAATAACACATCCAGACAAAACCAGCAATGACAAGAGAGACACCGTCGCTTTATGGACTTGTTATATCAGAGATCTGTCGGAGTGTGTCAGGGAGCCCAAACATTTCAATGAAATTCCTGCAAATGTGCTTTTATAGATTTTAACTCAGGAATCATAAAAACTTGTTTATTTCTGTACTTTCTCCTCTTTGCCACTTCCACCTGACATTCAGTTCACAACTGTGTTGCTGCCGCCTGACGAACAAACTCCCACATGAACAACTGCTCTTCATCGCCTCGCCATCCATCCATCCAGCCATCCATCCATCCATCCATCCATCCATCCATCCATCCATCCATCCATCCATCCATCCATCCATCCATCCATCCATCCATCATGTACACCGGCTGAAACTCCAAACTGCTTGTTTCTATCCATCTTTAGCCTCACTGTAGCCGAGCGAGGCTGCCGGAGGAAACAGGCAACACTTGGTAAAGAGAGAGAGAGAGACAGAGAGAGAGAGAGAGAGACAGAGAGAGAGAGACAGAGAGAGAGAGAGAGAGACAGAGAGAGAGAGACAGAGAGAGAGAGAGAGAGACAGAGAGAGAGAGACAGAGAGAGAGAGAGAGAGAGAGAGAGAGAGAGAGAGAGAGAGAGAGGATCATTCACATTCAGGTGGAAACACTTTGTTTCTGCGTTTTGGTTTCAGAAAACTTTCACGTTTCCACGGAAATGGCAGAAACACTGAAAATGTAGTTTTCATGTTGGGCCACCACTTGGCACTGTTGTTAGTATTAGTACACACACACACACACACACACACACACACACTGGGAGAACACGGATGTTGTAGTGGACAGACCACCAAGTTGGATTGTTATCACAGTG
Source organism: Lipophrys pholis (assembly GCF_963383615.2). Classification (NCBI taxonomy): domain Eukaryota; kingdom Metazoa; phylum Chordata; class Actinopteri; order Blenniiformes; family Blenniidae; genus Lipophrys; species Lipophrys pholis. The sequence goes on from NC_137642.1 coordinate 29,140,503, forward strand.
ACGGTCAAAATGAAAGTACCAAATCCAGGAGAACATGGACTGGCAGTCATGACATCACAAAGGAACCTTTGTTCTGATTGGCTCGACTGAGCATGTGCAGAAGAACTAGTGATCACGGCCATGGTCAGCAGGCAGAATAGCAGTTTCTGCCATCAACTCGGGATGGAGCCGGAGCGTTTCCAGAAAGTTTCATTCTTTTACCCATTGAGAGGACAGCTGAGCCAGAGAGTTTTTGAAAAGTTCCACCTTGGGAGCCGATTTGAAAGAGTGACAGTTTCAGTTGTGCCAAGCACCAAAGTTGTGTAAATGGACTCCCAAAATGCAATGGAAGCTTTGATTTTCACTTGAAATCGTTGCTGTTTAAACGAGTTCTGATTAGCTCAGGTAGAAGTTTTTGGACTGTTGGAGGAACTAGTCCACAATGAAAACCTTAACACACCATTAAACAGATCCATATAGACCATATATGTAAATGCAGTGCTGTCTACAGAATATAAGCAGGAATGTGTCTAGTATGTCTATTAAACCATCTGATCCAAATCACAATACAGCCAATGTCATAAAGGACCATCTATCATAAAGATTAACTGTGGTGTGGCTCCTCAGAGGCTCCATCTCAACAGGGTGGAGTCTGGCTGAGGTAAAAGGAAGAGACAGAGGGATTTATCCATTCATTCATCTTCTACACTGCTGATATCCTATTCCTATCCCAGCTAACTATGGGCCAGGGTAGGGTCCACAGAAAGACCAGGGCCACTTCTCTATAATGGTTGGAATAAGTTCTCTGCAGAGTTCCTTTAAAAACTGCAAGTGTACTGAAAAGACATAATGCTGCTTGGAAAGCAAATGTTCACCACATCAGTCCAGAGACTCTGTACTTGTGTGTATGTGTGGAATTAACAAAAGAGCAGAGCTTCAATATCCATTTCCTTTTTTTTTGGAAGGATTAGTACTTTATACCGTGGTCAAAACAGAAAGAGCTTGTTGTAATGCTTGAGGAAGAGTCATCAGGGAGGTTGGGAGAACAACCAAATATCAAAAAGGAACCTTTAGAAGATAGTCAAGATTGCAACTTACAATTGATGTAACTGTGGAGGAGCGTGTTCCACCCCACAGCCCTGTGAGCTGGGGAAACTGAAAAAGATGACCTACAGCATCATCACCTGCCTTGCACTCTGCAACAGAGGGAGAACAAATCCTATTGGGTCTGCTCTTTAAGGAATGCACCACTTCAAACCAGGCCCAGGTCTGGCGCTGATCCAACAACCCTTGATCTTTGCTAACCCCTGGGCCCCACAGAACTCTTCTGAAATGTCCACACATATCTGTCATCAAAGAGTCGGAAGCAAAAAATGTTGCTTGTGAGAAAAGATCAACAAATCATGAGACTGAGTGGAGGGAGCTTGGCCTGTTTGATGGAGGAGCAAGGCTCAGGCAGGTTGTACTTCTTATCTTAATTATTCATAAGCATGTTTTGTGCAACTCATCAAGTAAACCACTCAGATTTCAATCGACCTATTCCCAGAAGAAATTGCGTGCACCTTGCTGCATGATATAAGGCAGGCTCGAGTGAAACAGAGAAATGGAGCTCTGTACTGAGGACAGTAATCAAACTACCAGTTAACCTGTCTGAAGTTTAGAAATACACATCAGCTATTGTTACAAGCTGCTGGGATGAGGAAATGACTGCCACATAAAGAAATGCACAATGCCCTGCAGAGATTTTGTTGGGAGTAACAATGACAACCTCAACTTTGGCTTTGTCACGTTGCTAAATCTCTTGTTTGAAGAAAGCTGAGTCTATAATATATAAGACCTGGATTCAGTTTGTAAATAGTGTATGAACTTCTCCTTGTCTGGAGATAGTACTGTACTGCAAAACATCTTTTTTCTTTTTTAAAGAATAACGTGCTAATTGCTGACGGGATGTATGAAATAATGCTTTCTACTTAATCCCACGTGAGAGCCAGATGTGAAAATATCAAATAAGAAAGACTATTCCATTACTCTGCACTTTGTCTGCATGGAAGGTAGAGTCCTTCGGCTCTGCTTTTTCTAACTACCTGCTTCTGGCCTGTGCAGCATTTTTGCTTTGCTTGCTTCTTTTGGCAGGATGAATACGCACCTTTATACTTGATCTTGGCAAGGAGCCATCTTGGCAGGTTTAAAGTCTTACCTTTCAATTTTTCTCCTTCCAAATAATTATAGTTTCTGTATTCTTATCAATCTCTCTCAGATCATTTTCAAGCCATTTCATGCAAACCTGAAAGCACAATGCAATTTCATGGGGAGGTCCATGTATCCCCACTTCTGCTGAATTATTAATAGTTGAAGCGAGTTCATCAGCAGACTGGATAACAACGCCAAATGAATCTATTTTCTTTTTAAAAAAGTCAAGCTTTTAGCTCCCATGAATAGAGAGTGAAACTCGTGATTAGCGCTACACTCCCTCTCACACCAATTGCCCAAGTAATCATTCCGGTATAATGCTGGATTTCCAGTGTCTGCAGCAGATCCACAAGAAATAAACACATTTTGTGAGAGTTACTACGTAGAAGTTTATACAAAGTGAGTACTACCAATACACTTTGTGGCGGGGTTCTACTCCAGTTCAGAATAATAACCACCACGATCCATATGGCAAGTCGACTTGGTCTTTATTTGTCCCAGAAACAGTGCCAGTGCTCAATATTTACAGTGAAAATATATTTACAGTGAGAGAGAGAAAAAAACCAAAACACAACCTGATGTCAGTTCTGCCATCAGCTGATCGGTTGGAGTAATCTGCTTTTCAAGGCCTGTTGCTTCCTCAAGCATCTCCAGAGCTCCACCCCCGGGCCCCGCTACCCCCCAATTTTAAACCGCACCATAGACACACACATTGCACCCACCTCCTCAAAACACAAAGACACACCCCTACATGCATCCAACACTCCACAGGGTGGGGGGAGAGCGGGAGATGTGGCTCCCCCCAGCACCTCCCGCTGGCGTCCCACCCCGGTCCGGGGTGAGTACGGCTGGAATGCGGGGGGGCGCGCTCCTTCGGGCGTGGTGGTCGTCCGGGGGCTGGGGTGCGGTGCTCCTTTCCCATTCGCTGTTGGATTAGTGGAGGATGGGATATCGCGGTGGCCAGGTGGGGGCCCGGCTGGCGGCCTGGGGGGCGAGAGGCATCACTGCCCCCCCCCAAGTGTGTGAGAGTGTGAGTGTCTGTGTCTGTCTGAGTCTGTGTTTGTGTCAGGGTGGGGGTGGGGGTGGGTGTCTGTGGGGGGGTAGGTGGGAGTGTGGGTGTATCTTTCACGATCAGGGGGAGAATCGTGGGACGGGAAAGTGGTGGGTGGTATGTGAGGCTCCTGGGGGTGGAGAGTTGACTGTCCTACGACCGGGGCCTGTTCGGGCCTTCGCTTTTCCTGGTCTGGGGGGGGGGGGGGGGGGGGGGGGGGGTGGTCCGGGGCGCGGCGGCTGGGGCCATCTCTGCCTTGCCGGGGTCGGGGGGGCTCTCGGCCCGCTCGGCCTGGGGGACCTGCTCCGGCCTTTTCTCGGCTTGGCGGTTTGGGTCAGGGCCGGGGGCCCTGTGCCCTTTATCCTTCTCCTGTGGGCTCCTCTTGCCTGGGGGGGATTCCTCACTGCATTCTCCGTCTGGTGCTTTCTGGGCGGGGGCGTGGCTCTCTGGGGTGGTTCGCTTGGGCCTCCCCGGGCCTGGGGGGTTGCCGTCTGCCGGGGTGGCGATGTCCGGGCCCGATGGCCTCGGGCTCCAGGGTGTCACTACAGGCCCCCCCACAACAGTTCCGACCACACCCAGTGGACAAACCACACAGGTTGGTTAATCTAAGAAATCATTTTACTGTCTAGATAGAGCTGCTCAGGCTGGTTAATCTAAGAAATCACGTTACTGTCTAGATAGAGCTGCTCAGGCTGGTTAATCTAAGAAATAATCTTACTGTCTAGATAGAGCTGCTCAGGCTGGTTAATCTAAGAAATAATGTTACTGTCTAGATAGAGCTGCTCAGGCTGGTTAATCTAAGAAATCACGTTACTGTCTAGATAGAGCTGCTCAAGCTGGTTAATCTAAGAAATAATCTTACTGTCTAGATAGAGCTGCTCAGGCTGGTTAATCTAAGAAATAATGTTACTGTCTAGATAGAGCTGCTCAGGCTGGTTAATCTAAGAAATCACGTTACTGTCTAGATAGAGCTGCTCAAGCTGGTTAATATAAGAAATAATCTTACTGTCTAGATAGAGCTGCTCAGGCTGGCTAATCTAAGAAATCATCTTACTGTCGAGATAGAGCTGCTCAGGCTGGTTTAATCTAAGAAATCACGTTACTGTCTAGATAGAGCTGCTCAGGCTGGTTTAATCTAGAAAATCACGTTACTGTCTAGATAGAGCTGCTCAGGCTGGTTTAATCTAAAAACAGTTGTAAAGTATTTGGATCAGTGTGATAACTGCAAATTATAAATGTATCACAACGAAGGTATTGTATGTTATCACCAGTCCATACTGCATTGGACCACTAGATGTCATTGTATGACAACAGAATGCTGCTATAGTGTGACCATTAAACCGTCATTACGACCATATTTCAGTGAGCTTTTCATCCGCTACGACTTATAGTCCAGAAAGTAGTTGTATTGATTTGTCATTTCATTTTATTTCTTCTTTTTGTTAAGTCTTTGTTCTCAAGAGTCATATTTTGTTCATAACCATTGGTCCTATTACAAACTACTCCTAACAAATGAAGATGCAAAGCCTTGCCTTTCAATATCAACACGCCGCCATATTGTTTCCTCACAAAATAGATTCTGTGGCATTGATGTAGTTTAAAATATACTCAAAATAACATTTAAAAAAAATTGTGGATGACCAAACATTTGTGTTCTGGCTCTCAAATAAAAAATGTAACTTACAAGAGACTGTTGATCCATCATCTGCGCCTGCTGTGGTTGGGTTGGGATATCATCGAATAGCAGCGAACACTGGCAACATATTCTGTGAGTAATTCAGATGGAAAAAAAGCTTCAGTGAGGAAAAGAGTTAGTTTTGGCACCTGAATAAGAACTGTCCGTCTTCCTGTTCTTTGTCTTCCCACCTCAGCTGCAGCCCCTTTACTCTGAGCAGTATCTTTCTTAAAAGGCAGAGAAGTCCCCCCATTGGGTGCCGAGATTAACACTGACAGCCACACTACAGGCATTTTCCCCTTCAAGAAGATTTCACTGACACCAGGGCTCATAGGAGCTTCTCGCAGATGAACGATTTAGCAAAGCACCTCTATATTTAGCACTTGTCCACATGTTCTGCCACTGACTCAGGCTTAATCACTGGTATTCTGCTGTGTGAATAGAAAGTCTTGACGTGTATAATCTGGCGCTTGTAATGCAGATCCTTCGCCAGGTTAAATGATGGCAGCCACTCAAGATCTAATGAGACTTGAATTTCTTCTGTGGCAGCTAAACTACGTGATAAATAAGTGAAGGGAACATCTTTACATGGTGGTAATTTGTTTAAGGCTGGAGCTCTGATTATGAGATCAGTTGATTTCCACATGCAGACCCATATGGCCTCAGCTCTGACCAATGTTTTCATAGTATTCCACAGCTTTACACTGATCACTGATCATCAAGTGATGCACCAAGACATACAGCAATGTTGCAACAAGTTGCATGTATTTTTCTCTGGATGTTTTGGTTTTACTCCCACAGTACCAACCCATCCTTGTTCGGGTAGTTAGAGATTTTACACCTGGCTCTGTGTGTGAAAGAGTGTGGGCGTCATTATCTCTCCAGAATAGAACAGCACTTCATTGATGCTTTCCAGGGAATTGTCATATTTCAGTTGCACACAAACGTTCAACATCCCCACAGACACCAGCAGTCATTACTGAACAATAACGATTAATATAGGTATTGGATAAACCCTGTTCCACTTATGAGATCTGTGCCGGTTGTTGCCTGCCTTTCAACCTCAATCAACGCACAAAACAGAAGTATGAATCAGCACAATGTGCACTGTCACCTAAATTTCAATCAATGTAACAAACTAGTACATGTAAGAACTCGACATTGGTTGGTATTCTTGCCTCGAAGCACCGAAGCACCCAGTGTGAGTTAGATGTTGGAAACCTTCTGTTATAGAGTTTGCATGTCCTCCTTGTGCCTGTGTGGACTTTTTAACCCCTGTTTTCTACTAGGATTGAGCTTCATAGCAAAGTCATGCCAATGAATGAGGTCAGGCAGCTACAAAGGATCACTCCTCTTGTTTGTGCTGGTCCAGCCTCTAGAACCCTGTCGCACCCAGTCATGTTGATTTGCTCTGTAACACAAGTGTTTTACAGAACAGGAGTTCATCTTGTAAGCACCCCTCAACCTGGAGAGCCAGTGGATCATGCTTCCTCAGGCCTCCACGCACTACAGAACCCTGATTGGATCAAGCAGAGCAGAAATAGACTGGATGGATATACTGTGTTTGTTCCAACAAGAGATTGAAGCTAGAAACCAAAATCACAGTATTTGTAATGTCGGACAACAGTGAACTATGTTCTTAGATCCAGCGGTGCCCATTGGGGGTTAGAAGCATGAGTTTATATCAATGGAGTCTTGTGTCTGACTTGATGCATATTCTTTCATTAAACATTCATTTTGGAGACTGTGTCTCACAAACTTAAAAAAAAATAAGAACTCCTACTGCAGCTTCTAAATAAAGAGAGAAACTTTAAGTTGTGGATTAAATGGCTGCTGCAACATAATGTTGAAGCATGATATCTTCTTCTACAGCTGTGACAGAAGGGTTAGGGATAAGTGACAGAAATTGAAAAACATAACGCTTTAGATTTGGGCAAACAGTGACCCTAACCCACAAGTTAGATTCAAACCACTAAACTCTCTGCAGCATTTATCCCTCTGTGAGTAGCATTCATGACTTGCATTTGTGAATAAATATATAGATTTTTCTCTTGATGGCGCTCGTATGACCATGAAACTGAAGAGAGCATGTATGACTCAGCCAGGTACGACCCAATGCTGCATAGAAGAATTGAATGTGTGCAAAAATAATCATGACTGGAAAAGAAAACCCACCTTCTAGATTTAGTTTTATATTGTTGCATGAAAAAATAATGAGAAGGTCAACACTGACACAACATGATCAATAATAATATTTCACTGAATGCAGCGTCTTCATTGTCTGTGAGAGTTTACTGCATCTGCTGCGCTTGTCCTGGTTTTGCTCTCCATGCAGTCTTTGTCTGAGATCTTTCTGTTCCATCTTGGGTCTCATTATTCACCCTCTGTAAATGAACAAACAATTAGTTTAGGAAGCTCCTCACAGTGATGATCATTCTCCAGGTTTTTAACACCTCCACTGAACTAAATTACATTTGACTGAGCACATTATAAACCCACTTTACAAACACAGTCGATTGACACAAAGTGGGAGGACAGTATTGTCATTTCCCCTTTTCCGTCTCATTGCTTGACACAACTGTCCAACCACACTAACAGATATTGACTTTCGTATATTTCACTCGGCCGGTGCGAGTGAAATGAATTCATAACTCAACCCTGATTATTGTTGATACTGTATTTCTTGTCTGGGAGGAGAAGTTAGTCCTTTGCAATGATATGATAAAGCTTAACAAACAGGGATCGCAAAAGTCAAGGTGAACAACCCCCCATTTGTGGTTCAAAAAGACAAGCTCTCTGCCCTCTATTCCACCTACCGTTTCATCCAGTCATGTACTGTTCCATGGAGAAGAGGGTAAGACCACTCTATCTAGTTGAAATCCATCTACAGTATGTGTTCGTTCTGACATAATGTCACTATAATTTATCAGTCAAGTTAAGTATATTTTGGTGTATTCATTGATGAAAAAGCTCATTGTGGTCATGTGAGATCCAAAATTCCAGATATTGCAATGCATTTATTTTTAAATTATTATTAAAAAAAACACATTCTGGGTGTTCTCTTCCAGTCGTGGAGGTGTTTATATAATGATTTAGGGTGCACTGTTGTACAATTGTTGCTCTCATGAAAGGAATGAATGGATGAATGAATGAATGAATGAATGAATGAATGAATGAATGAATGAATGAATGAATGAATGAATGAATGAATGAATGAATGAATGGAAGCTACCTGGTCTTATCCACTGGGCTCAGCCAGTTGACGACTATACTTCTGATGAACTGACTGTTTCAGGAGCCTGACAGAAGGAACAGCCCCAGGACACGAAACCCCAGGACATAAAACCCCAGGACATGAAACCCCAGTACATGAAACCCCAGGACATAAAACCCCGTAGACATGAAACCCCAGGACATAAAACCCCAGGACATGAAACCCCAGTACATGAAACCCCAGGACGTAAAACCCCATAGACATGAAACCCCAGGACATAAAACCCCAGGACATAAAACCCCAGGACGTAAAACCCCAGGACATGAAACCCCATAGACATGAAACCCCAGGACATAAAACCCCAGTACATGAAACCCCAGTACATGAAACCCCAGGACATAAAACCCCAGGACATAAAACCCCATAGACATGAAACCCCAGGACGTAAAACCCCAGGACATGAAACCCCATAGACATGAAACCCCAGGACATAAAACCCCAGTACATGAAACCCCAGTACATGAAACCCCAGGACATAAAACCCCATAGACATGAAACCCCAGGACGTAAAACCCCAGGACATAAAACCCCAGGACATGAAACCCCAGGACATAAAACCCCAGGACATGAAACCCCAGTACATGAAACCCCAGGACATAAAACCCCATAGACATGAAACCCTAGGACATAAAACCCCAGGACATAAAACCCCAGTACATGAAACCCCAGGACATAAAACCCCAGGACGTAAAACCCCAGGACATGAAACCCCAGGACATAAAACCCCAGGACATAAAACCCCAGGACATAAAACCCCAGGACATGAAACCCCAGGACATGAAACCCCAGGACGTAAAACCCCAGGACATGAAACCCCATAGACATGAAACCCCAGGACATAAAACCCCAGTACATGAAACCCCAGGACATAAAACCCCATAGACATGAAACCCCAGGACATGAAACCCCAGGACATGAAACCCCAGGACATAAAACCCCATAGACATGAAACCCCAGGACGTAAAACCCCAGGACATGAAACCCCATAGACATGAAACCCCAGGACATAAAACCCCATAGACATGAAACCCCAGGACGTAAAACCCCAGGACATGAAACCCCATAGACATAAAACCCCAGGACATAAAACCCCAGGACATAAAACGCCTGCTTATACAGTACAAGGGGAGGGGGGTGTCACTCTGTCTAGGTATGTGAAGAAAAATTAAAAGCTGAACCAAATAGAATGCGACTGGTCCCACTGGAAAGAGAAAGAGAAAGAGAAAGAGAAAGAGAAAGAGAAAGAGAAAGAGAAAGAGAAAGAGAAAGAGAAAAACAAAGAAAATGACACCACAACCGTTCAGATATCTTAACAAATGAGGAATTTTCAGGCAAACGAAGTTTAGGAATTAATGCAGTTGTTTTAAAGCTGAGTGGTGCACGGATCTGTGACCAAAAACTTTTTACATAAAAACACTTGTAGTTTCTGTAATAATCAAGATATCTCAATGAAACTTTCAGGGAAGGTGTATCTCTTTATTCTCTTCAATCTGAAGGAATAATATTATATATTTTAACTTTGTTCTTGGCCTGAAATAAATGTGATAGTATTAAGATTGGAGCTGCCACACCCTACTACCAGACTACTGCATACTACCTACTACCACACCAAATTTATTGTATTAGTCACTTTTTATCCATATACATGTATTTTTTTTCATAACATGGTAAATGTGCATCACGTATCTTTATTATACTGGTCAATAACAAATCAAATCCTGTCACTTATTTCTCCTCCTCCTCCTCTTCCTCTTCCTGCTCAGTCAACTTTTTTCTGAACCATAGAAAGTTATGAAACTTTGAGATTAGAAAGTCAAAATAATCACAAATATGTCGCTTTACTTTTTAAAAGCGTCACTTATTCCGTTGATATAGTTTTTATGTGTTCAAATTAAGTGAGTTTTTAATACGTTCCGGAGATGGTCTGAATGTTGACAGAAGTGAAACATTCAAAATGGCGGATGACGAGGAGTTTCCCGACTTCGTAATTCGAAGGAATCCCGAGGATTTATGCGACGCTATCCAATCAAAATGCATTTTTTTCGGGTAAGACAGCGCGTCACTAAGCAAAATCCAGACCACAAATCGTGAAGAAAAGATCGGGTGCGTTCTTCACATAGCGACTCTGTCCTCAGTCCTCTGCATGTGATTCTTTAACTTTGTAATTCTGCAAAAAATGTCTCCCAACTCTTCCAAATTTGAATTCTAGATAGTCTGGACAGTTAGCAAAACTTCCCATGTGATGACCAGCTCTCCCCTATCTCTGATTGGCTCACCAGTCCTCATCCTGCATAGGTACACACAGGGCAGAGTGTAGGTGGCGCCACCTGCTGCCCTAAGCATACTGTGTGGACGCTAGTGTACTGGAACCATCAAGACTGTTAGACTTGCTCGTAGCATTGAGGCAGAGGCTGGTGGAGGAAGTTCACGTCAACACATAGCCTTCACGTATCATTTCTGTATGGAGTATAAATTAGATTCCATGGTATTTAATAAGTACTTACTTTGGTACTTGGTATTGGCAAGTAGCTCAAAGTTAGTACTCATAATTGTCATTTAGAAATCTATGTTGGTGCGTCCCTGTTCTAAACTGTACTACGGGGGGCATTGCTCAGTTGGTAGAGCGGTCATCTCCCAATTAGAAGGTTGCAGGTTCAAATCCCACCTCTGCCTGCCTACGTGCAGAAGTGTCCTTGGGCAAGACACTGAACCCCAAACTGCTCCCATTGGAGTGACAGCTTTGCTCTGCTGCTGCCTCTAATAATGTGTGAATGAATGTGTGAATGTTGGAACCATGGAGAGCGCTTTGGGGGCTGCCACATGGCTGGAAAGCGCTATATAAGTGAAGTCCATTTACAAGCAAGATAAAATACAACCAAAAGGTTGAAAAATCTACTTTCAGGATCCCCAGATTTTCAGAAACAAAAAGGTGAAGATATAAAAGTGAATGAGAAACTGTGTCAAAGGTAAATAGTTATTCTTTCAGTGCCACTCAGCGCTGCCTGGTTCGATCTCTCCAGGAAAGAAAAGTCAAGTTTCTTCTCTTTGTTAGTTCTTCAACTCTCAGCCTGCAGCGTCAGCATCCACCCCACTGGTCAGTCTCACACCAGCCCTCCGACACAAGCTCCCTACAGCTCCATCACCGAGTTCTTCATGTTCATATTAAAAGAAATTAGTCTGTCCTTTTGAGGTGAGACAGAAAAAGTACAAGTGATTGTGTAGTGAGTGAAAGAACTCTGACTAAACACCAAAGTGTCTGAAGACAGAATCGAAGCAAGTAGAACATTTACTTCATTTCTGTTCCAGCGGTGACAAACTGTGGATATACAGAAAAGTATCAAACAAACAGATTTACACTTTAAATAGGATGGACTTGTATACGAACATGTTTGTTTTAGCTCTAAAGATATATGAACTATATGCCTTTTGACCATTTCAACACTAATTATGAAAATGTGTAGTATTGAGTCTAGGATTACTTATTGATTAGTTCACCACATGTCCAACACGGCCGTCTTGCTTTTCTCATAAATTGAAGAAAATTTATACCACAAGGTTTAGTTTTAGTACTTAACACACACACACACACACACACACACACACACACACACACACACACACACACACACACACACACACACACACACACACACACACACACACACAGAGAACAATGAGCTCTAAACATGAACACTTGGAGAACACGGACATTCTAGTGGACAGACCACCAAGTTGGGTTGTTATTAGGTGACTGTCAAAATAAAAGTACCAAGTTGGATTGTTATTATGGTGACTGTCAAAATAAAAGTACCAAGTTGGATTGTTATTATGGTGACTGTCAAAATAAAAGTACCAAGTTGGTTTGGCATTACGGTGACTGCCAAAATAAACTTTTTGCCACTTTCCCATTGCCCCCTGTGCTCACACAGGGCAAAACACTTAGTTACTGCGGCCGTGGCGACCAGGACCAGTAGCAGTGTTTCAGAAGAGTTGTGTTTTACCCGTTTCTATGGAGATGGCATCAGCATTTCCAAAAAGTTGCATTTTTAGTGATTCCGACCACCGTTGTCATGTAAACAGACACCCAAAACGCAATGGAAGTTTTTCTCATACTGATATGCCAGGATATAATACTTGGAGAAAAAAAAACACTTTGCACCCCACTAGAATAAATACTGAAAAACTTTGGAATGATTAAGTGTAAGAGTTAGAAGAGACTAAACATATTTGAAGACTACAAGGAGATTTATGGTCTGTCGAGCACAGGACCACTTATAATTATCATTCCTTCAACAGCCGATCACTTTACTATTTTAAGTTGAAAAAAAGAGCAAGTCAAGCATTTTTAACATTCCCAAGTTGTCTTTGTGCCTTTTAGGTGCTTTTATTATTAAAGGTAACTTTCCATTCACTTGATCTATTTTTGGAAACTTCCCCTCAGCAATTCCCATTTAAATAATTTAATTCCTTCATGTAAGAAAATCTCATTACACAAACGAATGTCTTTATGGTTAATTACGCCTTTTTTCCTCCTTATCATGTTTCCGATTACCAAGCCATGTCTTTGATACACCTGCTGGAGAAAGCTTCCATCTATTCATCGGAGTAATTACGTTTAATGTAATTATGCAGATCATTTTTCATCAGCGTCTTTGGGGTCCTTTTGTGGTCATGCCATTACATTAACGAGTGGAATGACCAGAGGCCCGCATTACACAAAATGCTTCATCCTGTAACTTTATTGAGCCACTGAACATGAAAAATCTCTCCTGCGCACCACAAGACAAGCCTGTCATTACCCAGGAATGTCAATATACTTGTTGTTATTGAGATTAACTGTTGGAGCTCATCTTCATGCAGGTATTTGCTGCTCGGCTTGGCGGGTCTCTCATCTACGGGCTTCAGGCCACGTTTACCCACAAACAATTTCAAGTGAAAATGCAAAACTTCCATGGCATTCTGGGTTTTTGTTTACAGGACAACAGTGTTCAGAACCACTGAAAACGCAACTTTTTGAAAATGGCTCCCAAGGTGTAACTTGTTCGAAAATGCTCGGGCTCCGTTGTCGTGTAAACGGGCAAAACCAAGACTTTCTGGAAACGATCGGGTTCAGTCGCAAGTAGAGGTTCTGCACACGAGCACCACGGCCGCAGGAACTAGTTCTTCTGCACACGCTCAGTAAAGTTTCCTCCGTGGCGTCATGACTCCCTGTCCATATTCTCCTGGAGTTGGTACTTTTATTTTGACAGTCACCGTAATAAAAATCCAACTTCTCAGTTTTATTTTGACAGTCAACATAATAAAAATAAAATTTGTTAGTTTTATTTTGACAGTCACCATAATAACAATCCAACTTGGTGGTCTGTCCACTAGAATGTCCGTGTTCTCCCAGTGTTCATGTTTAGAGCTCATTGTTCTGTGTGTGTGTGTGTGTGTGTGTGTGTGTGTGTGTGTGTGTGTGTGTGTGTGTGTGTGTGCTTTCATTACTAAAACTGACAACAGCACCAACTAGTGGCACAACAGGAGAACTCCATCCTTTCCAGTGTTTCTGGTTTTCAAAATGTTGCTGCATAAACGTGAAACTTTTCTTAAAGGTAAAAATGGTGCATTTTCACCCAAAACGTTGAGGCGTAAACACGCCTCATGTCGTTGCCCTTTAATCCCCATTGACTCTTTATGGTCACAGTCATGTTTGGCTTGTATGAACTGAACACAGGTACAGTTTTTATTGTAGTGCTCTTCTGTAATGCTTTTGGACACATCAGGTTGTTATTTCAGTTGACTTTTCAGATAGCTTTGTCAGTGGCTGTGGATAGCAGAACAAGAGTGACTTAACAAAGTGCTGCACATGCTTTTTTTTCCCGCCATGACTTTCTTCTGTTGGTTTCATAATGCTGCATGCAATCTGTGCAGACAAAGACAATGCACTGTAAAACTGACGATTCATTCCTTTGCATTTAACTTTCTCATTCATCTTTTGGTGTTCGCCTCATTAGCATTAGCCCCGGGTCAAAAAGACAATTTTCTGTACAACACAGAAGAAACAATGAACAACATTGGTTGAGGTTAAAGCCCGAACCAATTTGATCTTTTGGCATGTTGTCCCTTCCTGTGGGCTCTCCACCTTCCTGTGGGCTCTCCACCTTCCTGAGGGCTCTCCACCTTCCTGAGGGCTCTCCACCTTCCTGTGGGCTCTCCACCTTCCTGGGGGCTCTCCACCTTCCTGTGGGCTCTCCACCTTCCTGAGGGCTCTCCACCTTCCTGTGGGCTCTCCACCTTCCTGTGGGCTCTCCACCTGCAGGAAGGTTCTTAATGGGTCAATGTGATCTGGGTGACGGTGCTCAGACTGACACCACCACCACCCGGAAACGGAGAAGATGGAGAAGATGGATGGAGGGATGGAGGGATGGAGGGATGGAGGGATGGATGGCATGTTGTCCCATGCTCACATTTGTTCGGAACAGCTTATAAATTGTTCAGTTTACAGTTTTTTCTGCTTATACATTATGACATTATTCTTTATTCAACTCAAGTTGGAATTTCATTTACTAGCAAAATAACAATTAGCCAAAATAGCAGCGACAATGCACATCATTCAGTAAACACAAGAACAAACAATGAATAACGGAATGAAAAGCTATAATAAAAACAATGCAACAAAGTCATACCAATGTTCATCCTGGCGAGCATAATTCCTTTTTTATTTTTATCTTAAAACATAGAGATTATTGTTGAATCGGTCCTCACTACTCCGTCTGAGAACGTCAGTCAGTGTTTGTATGTCATCAAATGAAACGTGAACTTTGGGCCCAGTTGGAGCATGGACATGTTATGTAGACTATACTTCCTGTTTCCAGATGGTGGCGCTATGGCTGATGGTCATGTAGCTGTGATGAGGGTCGGGATCTGATGTCAAAGTGTCAACCTTGAGGCTGATCTGGACATGTTCAGGCTTTTTACTTTGCACTTCCTGTTCCATGGCGAAACGTCGCACTCAGATATTTAGCTGCGTTTTTAGGAAGCTTTGCTCACTAATCCCTTTTCAATCACAATTTTCAGGTAAATTGGAATTACCCCCTCAGAGTAGTTTGCTCGCAAAGATTCCGCAATGTTTTTCAAAATGGCCGACTTCCTGTAGTTTTCAGTGTGTCAGGGAGTTTTTTGTGTGTCTGGGAGTTTTACATATGTGTTCGTAGCTCTGGGTGAAACGGGCTCTATCTACACAGACCGACATACACAAATCTACATTCATCATCTAATTTCCTGCAAAATGGGTTAATATGTTTTATATTTATCAAGAGTTGCAAAGCTAAATACCTATTTTACCATCAAATGTATGTGATGTACTAAACACTATCTGGAAATGAAGCCGAGGCGACACAACTCATTTTTCATGTTTATTCTTCACACAAATGCACATTACTTACAAATGTAGCTCCTTTTTAAAAGTGAAATATCCAATTATCTCAGATTTATAGCCAAGACACATGATTACAACTCAGACATTATTTACAAAACACAAATTCTCTGTGAAACCTGAAAATCAATTACAAATATATTCTATAACTCAAGAGTGCAACAAATAGGTACAATCCTAAAATACTACCTGTATTGTTCAACAAATATAGAAAATAATGCAATAACAACCATACAATATCAGACCCAGCTTGTTGAAACTATGCTTTAACATTTCTTTGATTTTAAATTTGATTAAACCACAAATACAACAAATATTCAGATGTGTGTCTGCTGGTAAAAAAACCCAAACATTGTCTACCTCCAGCTGTAATTTCTGTTTTTTTAATTAACGATTCATTAGACTTGCATGAAGATTTCGTTATGTGTCCTTGAGGAACCTCGAGAGGCTTAACACTTGAAAAGTTGGTGTTCTGCGACTGATGTAACCAAAGCCAAGTCTGACGAGACGGCGCTGATGCAGCTTGTGTGACAGCTCCACTTTCTATAATTATGCACAGAAATTAGAGGTGGAGATAAGAAGCAGATAATTGCAGATACTTCAGTCACTGAACACGAGGAGCAATTATGCAGAAAGAAGGTGACTGGATGAAAAGTGAAACAGGTGGATGTCCTGAAGGGGAAAAGAAAGGCTTTGAGCTGGAAAGCATTGATTCGAAGCAGCAGAATGAGCTGTCAGGTTTTCACCCAGCTCCCTGAAGGCACCGGCAGACCAAGCAACAATTATCGCTCCCTCAGGTGCTGCTGCTTGCATCGTGGTTGGTAGCGTTACCATGGATACAGGTCTTACTCCACACATGTACTTTACTCTCTTTTTCCAGTAATTTAGCCTTTGAACTGATGTTACTGTTGTAACCTAAGTCCAACTTTTACACATGGAAGCTCGTTTCTCTGATTCTTCTCTCACCTGCTCCTCAGCACGATCCACACTCTTGTTTTTTATCTGATCAAAAGTCACACAAAGATGGAAAAACACTGATTAAAATCATAATGACAAGTTTTCAATGTCACATAATTATTGCCATTAGTTTAATAATTTTTTTATTTTATTACATCCATTGACAAAACAGAAGAAAATCATTAAAAACTGTCTTAGTGGTCTGTTAGTTTATTGGTCTACTGAGGACCGTGTACCTTCCTCTTCCTGCCACCTCTGCCTTCTACAGACAACCGGTCTGGGAATACCACCGCCAAGTGTCCAGATAATGCAACAGTAAAGAAGCTCAATAAACTACCACCGACCAGCACCAACCACCACCGACTGGCACCGGCCGCCACCATCCGCCACCATCCGCCACTGACCACCATCAACTTCCACCGACTGCCACTGACCGCCACCATCTGCCACCGAGCGCCACCAAGCGCCACCGACTACCACCGACCGCCACCAACCACAACCGACTGGCACCGGCCGCCACCAACTGCCACTGACCGCCACTGACCGCCACCAACCACCACCGGCCGCCACCAACTGCCATCAACTGCCATCAACTTCCACCGACTGCCATCATCCGCCACTGACCACCATCAACTTCCCCCGACTGCCGCTGACCGCCACCATCTGCCACCGAGCGCCACCGACTACCACCGACCGCCACCAACCACAACCGACCGGCATCGGCCGCCACCAACTGCCACTGACCGCCACCAACCACCACCAACCGCAGCAGACCACTACTGACTCCCACCAACCCTCACTGACCACCACTGACCACCACTGACCACCACTGACCACCGAGCGAGTCCAGCCCCAGCGGAGCGGTGTTAAGAATTTAAAAACTTGAAAAGATTAAAAAAAAGATTCAATTGCTATTTCTGCATTTTTGCACCCACTGCAAAATCCCATATCTCATCAAGTAGTGAGGTTTGTTCTTTCTTCACACTTCACATCTTTGAAAAAGGGGGCGCTCTTCTATTAAGCAGTGCTCTTCTACTGGGAACTATCCGGTTTACTACCTGCCAACAATAAGCAGAAATGGCTCCTGCAAAAAAGGTTTCACCACAACGATGTCCTGAGTTTTCCAAAGTGCAGTGAGTTGTGGTAGTTACCACCCAGTTCTATTGAAAAAGTGTACAAAAGAAATTGTGTCCCCTGTTGTAGCAAAGTATTAAAAACATATATAAGGCACATACATACATATATACATTTATACACAGAAACATGACATAAAACATTTAAAAATCCATACGGCGGGGAGATGGAACCCGACAGTCGTCCTCAGGCCGACCAGGAAACGCCTGCTTGCGTTGAGTTTGAGGAATGTGTTTTGGGCACCAGATGATTTTTTTTTTTTTTTTTTCGTTTTTACTTTTGCAGAAGCTTCTCCACCTTAACAGTATAAACCTTCATCTAGCCATGTTCAGGGTTTTCAATGATGTTTGTACTTTATAGGTACTCTGAAACTGAGCACTATGTACAATGATGTGATAACTTGACCTTTACATCCTGAGTTCACAAAGTTTCTAATGAGATCTATTTATTTCAAGCTATGTATTTGGTGATTAAACAGTATGAGGCCTTGTGTCTGACAACTCCCATTTTATTACCATTTTCCTGCAGTGAATAAGACCTTCTCATTTTATTGATTTTTGCTCAATAAATGTCGAGGCCCTGATGTGCCCATTGGAGATCCTGAATGATGGGAGAGAGGGAGCGACAGTTAGTAAGAGATCGTTTAATCTGTTTAGAAGTATTAAAAAAAAAAAAGGAAAATGAACTATGGCATTCATTTATCAACTCTGAAAAGTCCCATCTCCCCATCACGGGGCAGTGAAGGATTCTGGATATCGTTTCTCTACCGTCACCCCCCCCCCCACACACACACACACACCCACCCCCACACAAGTCCAAAAATAGCGGGTGTTAGCAGTGCATTTGAGGTTACAGACCCCCGAAGATCATCGAGGTGTTTTGAAAGATGAAGTGGGATTGGTCTTTCCCTTACAGTGACCATGACAGGAAAACTTTAAAACCCAGCAAACTTGCTGGATCCCTGCTTGACTTGATGTTTGCTAAAATGAAAACTGAAAAGAGGAAGAAGTCAAACTGAGAAAGCTTTCTGTAGAAATGCGGGAGGAGAAGCACCTATGCTTGACTTACTTCCAGTGTGACCTTCAACTGGCCGTCTGCTGACACCTCAGACCATAGGTCTCAAACTCAGATCCTGGAGGGCCGCAGCCCTGCATGTTTTCCATGCCTCCCTTCTTTAACACACCTGAATGTCCCGATGGTTCATCACCGCATTCAGCACAAAGCCTGATAACGAGCCACTCATTGCAATCAGCTGCATTGAAGCAGAGAAACATGGAAAAGCTGCAGGGCTGTGGCCCTCCAGGAACTGAGTTTGAGAACCCTGCCTCAGACCAAGAAGAGGTAGTAGAGGAAGTGGTTTACTTCACAATATGTTTGGGAAATAGTTTGTCATTGGACAAACACTATATCAGACTGACTTTATAAATATCTTTCTAAAACATAATTCAAATAACTAGACTCAGTTCTAAACCATTGATTTCAAACAGAACCAAAAATAACTCAAGTCAACTTGAGACTTTCAGAGAAAAACTCAAGGGTTCTACATGAACAAGCTCAGGAATCTGTCAGGGATGGACAGGGTGGACCCAAATGCAGACTCAGACAGTTCCCTAAAAAACAGGTTTATTGCAGTAAAAAGTCCATGGAACACGAGGAGAGACAGGGGACACAAGGGCGCCGACGAGCGGAACGACGAGATGACACGAGGCGAGACAAGTTGACGAGAAGACAAGGCATGTTGACAAGACGATCCGACAAGGACCACAGAGGGAGGAGTTTAAATACACAAGGAAGGGGTGGACACAAGTGGAACATTAGTTAATTGGAAACACGAGGTGAGAAACACAGAGAGAGAAAGACAGATTACACCCAAACGATTCAAGTGAAAAAATGCATCATTTCATTTTCCTTTTAGAAAAGTTTCACACTGCTGTGCAACATTTTGAAAACATTATCTGTTTACACCAGAATGGCAGAAACGCAGAAAACAAGTTTTCATGTTGGGCCACTTGTTGGTTAGTTTTAGTACTGAAAGCACACACACACACACACACACACACACACACACACACACACCACACACACACACACACACACACACACACACACACACACACACACACACACACACACACACACACACACACACAGAAGAGAACATTGAGTTCTAAACATTAACAGGAGAACAAGGACATTCTAGTGGACAGACCACCAAGTTGGATCATTATTACGGTGACTTTCAAAGAAAAACTACCATGTTGGATCGTTATTATGGTGACTGTCAAAATAAAACTACCACGTTGGATCATTATTACGGTGACTTTCAAAATAAAACTACCATGTTGGATCATTATTACGGTGACTTTCAAAATAAAACTACCATGTTGGATCGTTATTATGGTGACTGTCAAAATAAAACCGGAGGCTGCTACTTTTCTGTGTGTGTGTGTGTGTGTGTGTGTGTGTGTGTGTGTGTGTGTGTGTGTGTGTGTGTGTGTGTGTGTGTGTGTGTTTATTTGTTAAAAAATCTCAATCTTAATCTCAATCAGCACCATTTTAATAATAATATAAATGCTACTAAAGGTAAAACCTGAAGAAAATATAAAAATAATGATCAGAAAAATGCTTTGACGTAAGTTTCCAGTTTTCTATTACAGTTAGATGTTTGTAGAAATGATCCTGGTAAAAGCAAGAACAGCATGGACCAAACATTGGTATTCTTCAAATGATTCTCCCGAGTCTTTATGTGGTCTTGCAATGGACAAAATTGGATCTTCGACTTCATGTTGTCAAAGTGAACCAGGACTTTTGGTGTTCGCTGAAATGATTTCATGACAAATGAAAAGTCTTTGGCTTGTTGTGACCAGTTTTCCTCGTAGAAAAATAACAAGCTTGTTAAAAAGAACTGGGACTAAATCACTCTTCCTCCTCGCATTGATTCAGAAAGATAGTTTGAACATAAAAACACTTAATGATAGAGAAAGGTTCAACCAGGAAAGACAACAATGAACCATAGTTTATTCACGGCGAGCTCAGAGGCAATAACAAGGAAATCCAATCTCTGGATATTTTCTTGTTTTTTTCATCAAAAGCTTTTACTTTTAATAAATCTTTCAAAACAAATGCATTTTTGCTCAATACAAGCATTTCTTCCATTCATACAAAGGTTTGTGGCACCAGACAGCATTGAGAAAATGGTGTAACCACTTAGTTAAGAAACTGCTTGGTAAGAGATGGAGGGACTCGGCTGCTGCTCACTCTGGAGCTCAGCTGAACGCAGGCTGAGGTGGGGAGGTCATGAGGGAGGAGGTTGGGTGGTGTAAAGGTCGGAGGTTGGATTGGAGATGAGAGCGGAGGGATGTGTGGAGGAGAGCATGCAAAGAAGGTGGAGTAATGGACAGTGTAAACAATAGATGATGTAAACAACAGTCACTGTAAACAATAGATGATGTAAACAACAGTCACTGTAAACAACAGATTATGTAAACAACAGATAATGTAAACAACAGTCACTGTAAACAATAGATGATGTAAACAGTCAGTGTAAACAACAGACAATGGAAACAACAGTCAGTGTAAACAACAGTCACTGTAAACAACAGATTATGTAAACAACAGTCACTGTAAACAATAGATGATGTAAACAGTCAGTGTAAACAACAGACAATGGAAACAACAGTCAGTGTAAACAACAGTCACTGTAAACAACAGATTATGTAAACAACAGTCACTGTAAACAATAGATGATGTAAACAGTCAGTGTAAACAACAGACAATGGAAACAACAGTCAGTGTAAACAACAGACACTGTACACCACAGTTAAAACAACAGACAGTGGGAACAACAGTCAGTGAAAACAACACAGTGAAAACAACATAGTGTAAACAACATATAATGTAAACAACAGACCGTGTGAACAATAGATAATGTAAACAACAGTCACTGTAAACAAGAAACGGTGTAAACCACAGTGTAAACATTAAACAGTGTAAACAATAGATAATGTAAACAACAGACAGTGTAAACAACTGAGAATGTAAACAACAGTCACTGTAAACAAGAAACGGTGTAAACCACGGTATAAACATTAAACAGTGTAAACAACACATACTGTACACAACAGACAGTGTAAACAATATATAATGTAAACAACAGTCACTGTAAACAACAAACGGTGTAAACCACAGTGTAAACATTAAACAGTGTAAACAACAGAGAATGTAAACAACTGAGAATGTGAACAACAGTCAGTGTAAACAACAGACAGTGATCAACATGGAGTGCAGCAGAGATCAGTGGATGTATTCCAGAAAGCAGGTTTTGTGAGAACTCAGAGCATGTTAACTCTGAAATAAGGGAAACTCAGGTTCTGTCTCCACGGTAAACAGACGCTGTGAACAGAACCTGCTGGCTGGCAGGTTTTGTAGAAGAAACCCTGAGTTTCTACTGGCTCCTCCTACCTGAAGCAGCTACTAGAAATGGATTGTCCTTATTTCCAAACCCGATCAACATCCAGGAGACATCGTGGGGATAATTCCTTTCTGAATCGAGCCTTGCCTCACATCAGAGCAGTTTCTTTTGTTTTTGAATCAATCTTTTTTATTATTTCTTAATACAGCACCACAAAGTGAACACATACAAAAGATAACAAGACACAACAAAACACTAATGGAAAATATATAATAATAATAATAATAATAATAATAATAATAATAATAATAATAATAATAATAATAATAATAATAATAATAACAATAATAATGAATAAGAAAAAGAATAATAAGAATAGGAATAATAGAATAAAGAACATCACACAGAAAAAAAAATCAAACCTTTTCATTTAGACGGCTGTTAAATGGCATGTTTATATTGTTTATATTATGAATCAAAATGAATCTGATCAAATTTTCTGTTGATGTATTCATCAAAGATGAAAATGAATAAATTCCTCTCATCTCTTGTTCTGTTTTGTCTGAGAGTCCGATACAAATCACTTTTTTCCATTCCTCCTTAAAGTATAGGGCAAAAGGAGACCAATTGTTTTGACAAGGATTCAGAGACCCTTTAAGTATAAAGGACAGCTTTTCGAAAGGTAGTACTGAGAAGACATTTTCACGCCACATCCGAAGATGTGGTGGTTCTTCATCTCACCATCTTTGTAAGCGGGCAGCAAAAAGTAGAATTCTCAAGATATATTTATGTTGCTTAGATCTTTCCAATCCTAAAACCATGTGACACAGGTCATATTGATAGCCAATGCTTGATTAATCTCTGATTGGACAGATTTCTAAAAGTCAGAGCAGTTTATACACAGCATTACATTTTGTTGTGAAATGATCGTTTCCTTTACAACACTGTTAAAAGACACTCTGGCACTTTACCCGCATTGCCTTGCATGAATGTCGGTGGTGGTCGGAGGGGCCGTGGGCGTGAAATGGCAGCATCACCTCTATCAGCAGGGCAGCTGTGGCTACAATGGAGCTTACCAGCACCAGTGTGAATGAATAATAAAATAAGCTCTATATTAATCCAAGCTATTATTTTTATAAAGCTTGCACAGACTGGAATACCAGAAAACTCCCCCTTTGTCTGTTTGAAAAAAAAAAAACAGTGCAAGATGTGGCTGATCAACACCCAAACGTGTGATTATTAGGACAATAATGCACTTTAAAATATATTCTAAAAAAAACTACTAAATAAACAGGTAGCCAACCTTACTGATGTAAACCCTAACCCTAACCCTAACCCTAACCCTGTGTAAGCGCTTCAGTATTTGCACTTTATGGTAGGTTTTAGGAAGAACTATTGTTTTGTTGTTGTAATATTTTTTATTGTTTTTATATGTTCGTTAGCTTGTACGGTTATATGTGGGACAACAGATGGAAATTAGCCTTGTGCTAAATATGGCATATTTACGGTAACCTGTTGAAGAGATGGCTTGGTTATTAATATGCACTGTCTCGTCCAAATAAACTAAGACATGAAATGAAATGAATCCCTGCCCTAATGGACCATTTCATGTCAGTCGGACTCCTTCTGGAGGTTAACAGACTACAGTCCAGGTTTTGTCCTTGCTTGTTCTTATAACACATTTCATTCTACGCCTTTCACTAGAAGGACTGCCTGTGTTTTCCATTCTTCTCTCTTTCTGTTCTGTGATATCTGTCTTTCACTCCATCCCCAGCCCTCATCTTCCATCCCCTCATTCATAGTGTAGTGTCATCTGGCTGCCATGAAAATGGGATTGTGAATAATCCAGTAATATACAGAAACTTAAAAAGTAAAACCCATACAGACTAAAACGTGAGACTAACAATGATAAGTGGCTGATGTGGTGGAATGTTGCAAGATGTTGAAAACAATAATTTCTTGTAAAAACAGGCCTGTTCACCTCAAACTATTTCAATTTGTTATGAATTGATGCCATGTTTCTGAACCACATTTATATGAGGATATAATCAATTAGTACTGAAACTCTGTTTCTGACTGTCTTCATCCCTCATCCATACTTTAGAATTACTGAGACAAGGAAATACATGGTATTGATCGGAGAGGGTGTTCCAACAAGTGGTTGCTGATCCCACACTGGCTTCCAAGACCTTGTGTTACATCGTCATTGTCAGAAAAACTGCAAGTACCGGCACTATAATCAATGTGAGGAAAACACACATAATAGCGGACCACTAGTTAGATACTTACAATAAAATAAAATAAAACATTTAAGATTATGTTATATAAGCAGCTTTTAAAAATCCATTTTCATAAACAAAAATACAAGTGAATAACATCCCTGCTGCTACGTATCTGAAAAATGATGGGAGAAAAAACTGTTGGATTACTCTCTTCTACTTTGGCCAGAAGCCCAGCTTTAAAAGACAATCTCTTAGAGCCCGAACCGACAACGTGTAAACCTAAATGACACATTTCAATAATAAAACCGGCATCGATCGAGTCGAGCTCATTGCAGTCAGCTGCTCCGGGCGAGGGACATACCAGTCCCTGATGGATGAGGCTCCACTGTCGGGACTGACTGTGGGTGTCGGTGGCTCCGAACCAATCAGGGTGGAAAGCAGAGAGAAAAGAGATTGTAAGTAAACATCAGTTAAATGAGACTTTTCAATGTGTTTTTTTTTTCTCTACTGCACAGAGTTGTTCAATCTAAACATGTTAATCCAATCCAGTCCAACTTTATTTATATAGCACATTTTAACACAACAGCCGAGGTTGACCAAAGTGCTTCACAGTTAAAAGTAATGATAAAACAATTTAAAAAAAAAAAAAGGGCAACAATGAGTAAAAAAACATGGTAACAGTGAGTAAAAATCACAGTATACAGTGACTTAAAACAGGGTAAAAACAATGCCACAGTATCACAGTCTTCAATTACTGTTAAAAGCCAGTGAGTCTGAAGGACTCAAGAGACCGAGTGGTTCTGATGTGGAGAGGCAAACGGTTCCACAGACGGGGAGCAGCCAGGGAGAAGGCTCCGTCACCTCCAGCTTCCAGTCTGGATCTGGGTACAACAAGGACCATCTGGTTTGCTGAGCTCAGTGATAAAACAGGAGTGTGAACATGTAAAAGATCAGATAAATAAGACGATGCCAACTCATTAGAATACTTTAAAAACCAATAATAAAGTCTTCAAAACAATTCTAAAAGAGACAGGAAGCCAGTGGAGGGAGGCTAAACTGGGGTGATGTGTTCTGGTTCCTGAGTCCCTGTTAGAAGTCGGGCAGCAGCATTTTGTAGGAGCTGGAGAGACGACTGGACAAGACCAATGTAGAGGGAGGGGCAGTAGTCCAGTCTGGAAGACATGAAGGCATGAAGGACTCCCTCAAAGTTCTTGTGTCAGAGACAGGGCTTCACTTTGGCCAACAGCCTCACCTGGAAGAATCCAGTTTTTAAAACGGAACTGATTTGTTCATCCAGTTTAAAGCCACGATAGAGAGTCACCCCCAGATGATTTGAGAAGGGCCGATTACATGATTGCAGAGGGCTGAGAGCTCTGGTGTAGTCAGCAAGTGGATCTGGCTGGTTCAAGACAATAATCTCAGTTTTTCATTCCTTAAGAAACAGAAAGTTCATTTCCAGCCAAGATGTTAGATCCTACAAGCAGTTGAGTAGCGGCTGATATGAACCTGCAGAATCAGGCCTAATTGGGAGGTCGATCTGTACATCGTCAGCCAAACAGTGAAAAGAGACTTTATGTTTATCAAAAATGGACCCCAGGGGTACGATGTATAGGGAAAACAGTAAAGGGCCTAAAATAGATCCCTGTGGGACCCCGCATAACTTCATAACATTGTGATTGATTAATAATCTTGCATGTCTTCTTGTTTGGGGTTATACTACGGCTATACTATTTATCTCTTTATTGTGGGTCAGAAATATCTCTAAGTTGCAGTAACACTCCAATGAAGCCAAATACAGCCACACATCAAGTCAAAGTGAAAACATGGTAGATGTCCAGTCGATGCTCTGTGTGTTTTGCAGTACAATCACCAATAAATAAACTCAGAGAACAGTACCATATCAGAATTGTAACTCCTTCAAACCCAGTATGTAAGAAATCTGTGTCCAGATGTGATCCAGATGATGGTAGTGTAAATGCACACTCTCAGAGAAGCTTTGTTAAATTCAAAAGACTGAGCTACACAAGTACTACTCCGGGATCTCGGGATATGCAGAAAAACTATTGACGGTGAGTGTAGCGTATATGTGTCAGGTCTCTGTGTCTAACCTCACATTTCCAATCATCCGATCGTCTTCTCCGTCATGTGTGCTCGATCTGTTATGAGTTTCGCCTGTGTCCTCCCTTCCCGGTGTATTGAAACTTAGTCTGGTCTCTTTCTTGAGACCCCAGGGTTATCCTTGTGGTCTCTAGACCTTTATTTAATGGCTTTTGGACTTTGTTCTATTCTTAGCTTTACCCATTGGACACTTCTGCCTGATCCATGAATAAACTCCGTTTATAATGGGACTTTAGAGTGAGTCTGCTTCTGGGTCCAACATGCTCCGTGACAATATGCATTGAAAAATTCACATGACTCCTAAGGTTATAAGTAGTGACAGTGGTCCCCACAAAAACCTCCAGGCCTGGCTTAACAAAGCCAGAAGGGCCTTGAGTCAAGTCTGTAACATCTGGAAGGATCTTAAACGTGGAAATGCATAAGAACATGGCCAGCATAAATATGTGTCTTGAAATTAAAAATCACAAGATGGCTTAGTCGTGTCTGGAGTATACCCAATGACAGGATACCCAAAGTTGCCATGAGATGGACTCCAGCTGGACAGAGGAAAAGAGGCAGGTCATAAACCATTTGGTGAAGGACTATGATGAAAGAGCTGGAAGAGATGGGACCATTGTGTTGAAGCCAAAGCTCAGGGGTTGAGTCAGCGTAGCACACATGCACAGACGTTGTGTTTTCCCTGTGGACAAGAAGACTTGTAAAATCAAGGTCTTGCATTTACTTTCAAAAGCAGCCATTTTCAGTGTCTCCCATAACTATTAGGGCTGGGCCAATGAAGGTTTGATGTTTTCACCTGTACGATGTAAACCGGCTCAAAATGAATGGCCATTGTGCCCAAGTCTGCGCTTGACTGTATAAAGCAGGGTTCTCAAACTCAGTTCCTGGAGGGCCGCAGCCCTGCAGCTTTTCCATGTTTCTCTGCTTCAACGCAGCTGATTGCAATGAGTGGCTCGTTATCAGGCTTTGTGCTGAATGCGGTGATGAATCATCGGGACATTCAGGTGTGTTAAGGAAGGGAGGCATGGAAAACATGCAGGGCTGCGGCCCTCCAGGATCTGAGTTTGAGACCTATAGTTTTAAGTGTCTTATTGGTTTCTGCCATGTGTCTAAATCTATTTCTGACAACTGTTTTTTCAGAGCTCTCACCTCCAATTGTGTCCGTTGTACTTCATCAGCCTTTGGAAGATGAAAGCTCAGTCTCGTTACTTAGAGAGGTAAGACGTGGAAGAGAAAAGGAAGATAGGTGACTCATACAAAAAGAAAATGTTCTGCCCCAAGAGGCAAATGACACTATAGCAGCTGGAACACAAGCTTTTCAGCCATTAGACTCAGATCCACCCGATGTGTCTTTGTGATTCAAATTCATAATGGTACAAACTACTTTAATGGAGTAGTTTCAATTCTTTTTTCTGATTAGACATCATGTGGTATACAGTATATTATAGCATGCTGAAATGCCTCAGTGGGAGCCCATTATAGAAATGACTGTGGAGATGTGTCCATTTGCTTTTTTCTTTGTTTTTGCTTCAAACTACAGACATTTTTTTATTTATTTGACACATCAAATTACTCTCAACCAAATTTAAGTCCTCAATTTTTACCATTAAGACCCACAGTGTTAATTATGCACTCTAACTTTTAAAGACAGACCAGACAGCTTTAACAAAGGCTATCGTTTTCCAAATAAAATGCAATTATTACAATTTGGGGGAAAGCCAAATCATTTTGACTGTGGGCAACAAACGTTCCCCACATACCTAAAAGAAAACAATAATTTATTTCCTTGTAGTCAAGAAAATTGAAAAGAAATCAGCTTGAAGGTTCTGATAGAATTATTGCTGCAGACTGTATGCAATTTCATAAAAGTGGAGAGTCTCCTTGTAGATGGAGGAAAACCTTTCTGACACCCTGCTACTGTACATAGCTGTAGAAAATACTTCTTCTGTCCACAATCTCCTGGGACGTTGGTAAAAATGCTAAATGTATTTCACTTATATTGCGCTGTTCAACTTCTAGCTCAGTCCCAAAACGCTTCACATCGTTAATCACATTCACCCATTCACACACACACTTTCACACCAATGGAGGCTGTCACAATGCAAAGTGCCTCGTCCATCCATTGGGATTCAGAGTCACCTGGAATGGCAGTCTAACTTGGTTGTTTGTCCATATAAATGTCCATCTAATGTTTACTGTTTTCTGTGCCTGGTTCCGTTACAAAAACAACCAATAGCCCCAACTTGTGGCCTTGCATGCGAACTGCATTAATTTCTGCATTGCTGTCATCTCCGTGAAAACAGACATGGTTTTAAAAATGTTGCCGTGTAGAAGCAAAACTTTTCTGAAAGGAAAACGCAAAGACGTCGTGTTTGGACTTGAAACCTTGTCGTGTAAGCGGACATCAGTAAAGTAGCTTGTGTACAAAAACAAACAGATTTATCACTGAAGAAAAACATTGTCCATATCCACTGAGGAGAAATTTCTTTGGTGTCTCAAGTTCTCCTATTTACCTGTGATTTGTCGTAGCCATGTCTGCTGTTCACATTACATCTTGTTGATGAGTAACTGGGAAGTAGGAAAGTTACATCTTGTGATGAGAGTAAAAGCATCTAAAGACGGTCAAACTTGGAGTTTCCCTGTTATTGCTGGTAAATTGAGAACAGCCCGACGTTATTTCTCTAGCATGTATAATTAGCCAGACCCCAATATCTCGATGTGAGGGGAAGCAACACTGATGAATAATATACATGCATCCTTTCATAAATGTGTGCTTTCATTTGGGTGATGAAAACCTCTTAGTAATTATCTGCATATTTAATCTGCTTAGTTTGTGTTGTCTTCTGCACAATAACATTTGGAGAGTAAAATCTTTCCAACTGGTACCTTTTGGAGTTTTTGGCTGCACTAAGCATTTAGAGATGTTATCCCTGCAGAAGATGGAGTACAGTTATACTCACTGTTTGCTAATAAATGTAAGTATGATGACGTGAGGCTTGTATTTTTGGGGTTTTGTCTTTTTGGGAAGCTATTAAGAGAAAACGGTGTTGGACTGACTGCAGTTTTAATTTTTTGCTTGGGCGGAACCAATGCAAATCGTAACTCTCACATGGTGAAATACCAGCAGCCCGATTTAGACAAACAATTGTGGTACATGTTTATTTTAATTCTGATCAAGCCAATGAACCAAAATTTATAAAAAGAAAAGAAGCCCCAGTCTTTTCTTTGTCGCAAATATTTCTCGGTCACACACCCACTTGCTTATTCTCTCCAGATATTGTGTGTGTGTGTGTGTGTGTCATGGGACGGAACTGAGGCTCAAGTGCAGACAGCAAAACAGGAGACACAGAATTTGAATTACGGATTTATTTTAACTAAAAGGGCGGGAACAAAAAACCCTACTAAGGCAAAAACTAAAACTAAGAAGAAAACAGAAAACGATCGGGAAACTCCTGACGGAAAAACTACTAGAAAACAAAGTACAAACGATCGCAGCCAAAGAGGACGGGCGGAGGAGTCTGGCACAGGAGTGGGGAGACTCGGCTGCAGAGTGGGAAGGTTAGAGGGGATCGTAGTTCCAGGCAGGAGGCAGACAGGAATCCAGTTACGCAGAGGACCAGGCTGAAGTATTTTATGGTTTGGCGTCGGTTCATGTTCAACTGGTGTTTATATAGAGGTGCAGGTGGGGAGGCCACTCCCCCCCCCAGCTGGAAGCAGTTGAGTTTATTGGAGGTGAGGTCATGCCCATGAGGCAGGGAGGCCACCAGATGGTGCCAATGGACCAAATTAGGTTTGAGAAGTGGAGGGCATGACAGTGTGTGCGTGTGCGCCCGTGCGCGTGCGTGCGTGTGTGTGTGTGCGCGTGTGTGTGTAACTTTTGTCTTGAACAACTCCAACACCCCGTCAGGTGCAGCGAGGATGTGATGGCCTCCCAAGCATACACAAATACGAATACTTAAATATAACCTATCATAAAGAACACAAAATTCGTACCACTAGTGGTACTCGGGGCTCCCTCTAGTGGTACGCCGAAGGATCACTGAAATAAATATAAATTTCCACCGGAAAGAACCAGGTGCTAGTTCGGAGCAAGGTCCAGACTTAGCACCAGTTCTTTGTCTTTCCACTGCCAAAGCCCCGACCAAACAGGGGCTGAACTGCTGCTACGCTGGCCCCACTTCATTGCTGGGCCAGAGAGGAGCTAGACTGGGACCCGACACGTCATCAGCTGGGGGCGGAGTTATCTCTGGAGTTATCTCTGGAGGTATCTCTGAAGATATCTCTGAAGATATCTCTGGAGTTATCTCTGGAGGTATCTCTGAAGATATCTCTGGAGGTATCTCTGGAGTTATCTCTGAAGTTATCTCTGGAGGTATCTCTGAAGATATCTCTGGAGGTATCTCTGGAGGTATCTCTGGAGTTATCTCTGAAGTTATCTCAGGAGTTATCTCTGGAGGTATCTCTGGAGGTATCTCTGGAGGTATCTCTGAAGATATCTCTGGAGGTATCTCTGGAGTTATCTCTGGAGGTATCTCTGGAGGTATCTCTGAAGTTATCTCTGGAGTTATCTCTGGAGGTATCTCTGAAGATATCTCTGGAGGTATCTCTGGAGTTATCTCTGAAGTTATCTCAGGAGTTATCTCTGGAGTTATCTCTGGAGGTATCTCTGGAGTTATCTCTGGAGTTATCTCTGAAGTTATCTCTGGAGTTATCTCTGGAGGTATCTCTGGAGGTATCTCTGGAGGTATCTCTGAAGTTATCTCTGGAGTTATCTCTGGAGTTATCTCTGGAGGTATCTCTGGAGTTATCTCTGGAGTTATCTCTGGAGGTATCTCTGGAGGTATCTCTGGAGGTATCTCTGAAGTTATCTCTGGAGTTATCTCTGGAGGTATCTCTAGAGTTATCTCTGGAGGTATCTCTGAAGTTATCTCTGAAGTTATCTCTGGAGTTATCTCTGAAGTTATCTCTGGAGTTATCTCTGGAGGTATCTCTGGAGTTATCTCTGGAGGTATCTCTGGAGTTATCTCTGGAGGTATCTCTGGAGTTATCTCTGAAGTTATCTCTGGAGTTATCTCTGGAGGTATCTCTGGAGGTATCTCTAGAGTTATCTCTGGAGGTACCTCTGGAGTTATCTCTGGAGGTATCTCTGGAGTTATCTCAGGAGGTACCTCTGGAGTTATCTCTGGAGGTATCTCTGGAGTTATCTCTGGAGGTATCTCTGGAGTTATCTCTGGAGGTACCTCTGGAGTTATCTCTGGAGGTATCTCTGGAGTTATCTCAGGAGGTACCTCTGGAGTTATCTCTGGAGGTATCTCTGGAGTTATCTCTGGAGGTATCTCTGGAGGTATGTCTAGAGTTATCTCTGGAGGTACCTCTGGAGTTATCTCTGGAGGTATCTCTGGAGGTATCTCTGTAGTTATCTCTGGAGGCCCGGTCCCCCCGGGGGGAGGGGCTACAGCCTTTAGGGGAGGGGCTACAGCCTGAAAGGACAAGTCCCCCTGAGTTTTTAATGGTCTTTGGGACCGTCAGGAGACTGGACTGAAGATTGGAGGGTGACCCTGAGGTGACCCTGAGGTGTCGGGGCTCAGCCTGTCAGCAATACCAAGTATCGGTACCGTATTGATTCAAATGTCAAAGGTTCCCATCTCTAGTTCTCACAGCCGTAAACATTAAAAGTGGCTGACCCCGTTGAGTTCAAAACTATCAAAACACTGTTTAAATTAAGGAACAACTTGTTGCCGGGCAACATTCAGAAAAGGTTCAATGAGAGAGAAAATACCTGCAACTTCAGAGGAAAACTACAGTTAAAAACTCATAAAGTCTCCACCACCCAGAAAATCTTCTATATCACGATCCGTCGTGTAAAATGATCTAATAAATTATGTATCGATTATACAAATCATACAGTTTAAAAATCTA
Source organism: Lipophrys pholis (assembly GCF_963383615.2). Taxonomy (NCBI): domain Eukaryota; kingdom Metazoa; phylum Chordata; class Actinopteri; order Blenniiformes; family Blenniidae; genus Lipophrys; species Lipophrys pholis. Next base: position 29,172,847 of record NC_137642.1, read on the forward strand.
TATATCTAAAGCTAGGTTTACACTATGTTCCCGGCAGCCCTGTATCAGCCCACCGTGGACAAAACGGGATGGACGTGAGACAACGCGACGGGACGGGATGGGCAAACGTAACAGGCCGTGATTGCCGTGGGCGCCGTGCCAGACTTTTAAACTGTCAAAACATTTGCCACGGCGTGGATGAGGAACTTAGTAGCCTGTAGCAAAATAGGATGAACATCACCAAACCTGGCAGCACGTAATTGGTCGTAATAGAACTTGGAGTCGGTCCGTAGTGGGACGGGAGGCTTACAGGAAGTGACGTTTACTTTGCGTTCATTCACGTTGCTTCGCGTTTTATCACGTCGCGCCTCGCTTTGTCATGGTTCTCACGACGTGTGATGGTTTGTGGACCCGACGCGTTGCGTTCTCCTCTGGTCTGCCACGGCGAGCATGGTCTGGGAGGAAGCCGGGCCGGAGGGGAGTTTCATTGGAGTCTGAGCAATCAACGACAGAACACCTTCTACAAGCTCTGCCATAGAAAAAGAAATCCAGAGGAATGTACGCACCCAGCTAAAGTCTCAGAAGACAATCATTTTGGTGGCTCTTTGGGGCAAAAACGTGTTTCAAAATGGTCCAACGTCCACATTTCATCCGCAGAAAGCCTTGACAGAACGTGGAAAACGTGCCACACATTCCTCAGAATTCCCCAAAATCCCACGGCGCACTACGTTTCAGGCAAACGGGGACATAGTGTAAACCTACCCTAAAGAGCTGATTCTGCGAGGTGCAGGGTTTTGCCATGACAGCAAGGGCTTCTGGTTGCTAGAGGGGCTGTCTCCAAATTCTCACTGTTGATGTTTGTTATTTGGGTGTAGGGATATAACAATGATGTAAATGATGATTAGGTAAGATAAAAGTGTGACTTGAAACGATAAAGATGTAAAGGGGTGGGATTAAAATAAGTTATACTTCTTCTTACCCTCTTTTCAAACATGTTAAGTAGAGAAGGCACAATTGGAGTGTGTGTCGCAGGAGCTCTGGGTTAGTTAACTCATTTGGATGAACGTCTCTTTTTTTACTGTTTGTTTCTCTTCCTTTCTTTTTTGTACATGTTTGGAAATAAATAAATAAATAAATTAATTAATAGATAAATAGATAAATACATCAATAAATCAATAGGAAGGAAGCCCCATCAACAGGTTGTCAGTCCATCACAGCTCGGACACACAATCACACAATGTGGAGGTTCTGCTTGGATTGAGGCAAGAACCCAGTCAACCTCAAATTTACTGCAGCAAGGTGAGAAAGTCTTTCATGATCACAGGTGTTAAACATCAGGCTTCAAGAGGCTCCGATCCGTTTTTAACATCAAGGCTGAGCTGAGATCTTCTGATGCTGCCATTAAAGACAGCTAACATTAGCATTAGCTCAACGCCATGCTGTCAGCTGGAGTTTATAAAAACTCTGGATGTTGTACCAGGAGGTTTCATGTTGACGTTGCAGTCATTTTCGGTTGTGATTGTTAGGTCTTTTTGAAAATATCAACAATTTCATCACGCATACTCTGCGCCACAACAAACTTAATGGTTACATTTAAAGGTCATTATGACATTATTCCATTGGTCTGGTCCACTCAAAATGAAATTAGGCTGAATATGTCCCCTGAACTAAAATGTCTTTGACCCACCTGATTTAAATAGTGATTTTAAAGAATATTGAAAATCCATCCTCTGAAACATGTTCTTGTTTCTATCTCCTTTTTTGATTTGTCATTGAAAAAATGTTGGTAACTATATTTATAACTGGTTATATATATGAGATGCATTTTTTGAAAGTGAGACCCTGGTCTCAATGACCTAATAAGGATTCTGAGCCTGGTTCTGCAGGTTTCTTCCTGTTGAAAGGAAGTTTTTCCTTTCCACTGTCTCTGCTTGCTCATTTAAAACAGTTGGATTTTTCTTCATAAAAGTGTCTCATAATGGAGAACAAATACAATTGAATCGATATAACTTCATGATTTTACACCTCGTTAAAAATGACTTTGCTGTGTTGTGGTTAATATTTAAGAATTGTACCCATGCTTCTTCACTATGAGGAAACTCACTTAACTTATATTAAACTTAGCAGACATTTTTAAATACATATTCTAATAGGTCTGTTATCGTTGTTCTTCTTTCTGCTTTTCAAATTTGTTAAATGATGGCAGTGTTATTCACTTTAAAGTTTTGTGTCTCCACCACCAGTTTTATTCCAATTGACATGATCAAAACAAAGATCTCAATCAATAAAGCTTTTTCTCCCTGCTTGCTTTTCGCTGAATACTTTGGTTTCCCCCAAAAGTCCGAAAACGTGTTTTTGAGGTTGATTAGTGACTGTGGAGTTTCCTGTGTGAGTCTCTGGACCGGGCTCCACTCCATCACGATGTACCGACCATCGCCCTGTCAGCCGGGAACACTTCCAGCCCACTATGCAGCCCACGTCGGATAAATGTTTAAATGTGGAAATTTGAAGTGCCATAGCTGCATCAAAAAGACAAACTGCAACAGCAGCAAGAACACAAAAAGAAATGAATTGTGGTCAGGAGAAAAAACCCAAAGAAGGAAAAGGGAATGAAACATGGAAGGAAGAGCAGGACGAAGAAGAAGAGATTCCAGACGTGAAGTATTGCGGTGGATCCACCGAGCCAGCTGCTGACACCCAGCAATGACTCTCAACTTATCTGAATTAAGATCTTTTTCTTTCTCCTCTGACTCACTTGTTTTCCTTTTGCCTCTTGTAAACATGTTCAGACAACCGAACAGTGAAAGTGATTATGAGTAGAAGAAGCTCAGCTAAATATCATCTTAACTTTCACTGGGTTTGATCTTCGAGGTTCATCCAGAAGCTCTCAACCGTTCTATTATCTTCATCTGATAGTTCCTTCTCTTTCCCGAAACTGAGCACAAGCACACATGCGAGCACTGAATTTGAGGTTTTGCAGCTCTAAGAAAATCCAAACCGAAGTCTTTGTTTGACACTCAACATCAGTCACCTGCCTACATGCTGTTCCTCGCCTCCGTGGACTGAGACGTCCGTATGTCCAGATGACTCATACAACAGAAGCTCTACGCAATAACACCTAATGAGAGAAGGCAGGAGCCGAAGCCATTCAAGTAAACCTGAACATCATATATGCAGAGGATATGTTTCGTCTGAGAGGTTTCAGCTTGGTCCATCTCACCTCACAGTCGACAAGAATATCGGCTGCTCAGTCTTTATGGATGCAGCAAAGAGTTCCATAGTCAAAATAGAAGAAATGGCTCTCACAATTTACTGAAAGCAAAGTTCTGTAAATGCCCATGTTTACCTGCGTAACAGACCAGTGACATCCCAAACAAATTGCTGTTGGACGGCGTCGTACATAGTCACATGTAGAGGTGGAGAGTTGGTGTGCCAAGTAGAAATGATGTAGTCAAATGGTTCACAGCCAAGTTCGCACTACTAATGAAATCTGCTACTACACACTTGATATGGGATTAAGTCAGTGTGTGTACTACACAATGTTTTTATTTTTTATAAATTTGTCTCATAATAACCAAAAATAAATCATAAATCAATTCATTTTCTTTTTGTTTGCTGTAAAGTTTAGTTTCTTTTTGTTTATGGTTTTAATATTTTTTTGTTTTAGCTTTTATTTGTTTGTATGCTAATATCAAACAGTGATGTTGGTCAAGCCTCCACTAGAGGGCGCCATAGAAAATCAGTGGGACGCTGTTGTGTTTTCACCATTTCTTTAGTGATGTAGTCCAGGGGCCTACATAACAAGATATCTGCTCCCTAGATTAACATACCAGGATATCTCTGTTACCAGGATATCTCTGTTACCTGGATTAATTTACCAGGATATCTGTGTTACGTCACGGGGTCGTCCCCCCCCCCCCCCCCCCCCCCCCCCTTATATTTCTGCTCCTCTTACGGGCATTTGGCCCCGTTATATTCTTTAGTTAGATATTTTTTTGGAAGATTGGAATTATTAGCAGCGGTGAGCGTATCCGGGTCTTGGTTTCTTTATTGTAATTATTTGCGCTCCGCCTATAAATAGGCTGGGCTTCATGCTCCCCAGCGCTCTGGCTGTCGCTCGCTGTCTCGCTGTCTCGCTGTCTCGCTGTCTCGCTGGCTCCGTCATTCATTGTCTTCGTGTCATTTCCTGGGAGGCGTCGTGCTCCGTGCGCTCCCGATGACTGCAGGTGCAGTAAGAACTCCAAGCTTCCCAGTGGCGGGGTGGGATCTGTTTGGCGTGACGTGGGCACTCCCTGTGTTACCTAGATTAACATACCAGGATATCTCTGTTACCTGGATTAACATACCAGGATATCTCTGTGTTACCTGGTAAACTGCATAGTTCCAAAACTTTTCAGTGTAAAGGCGAAACTTTCTTCAAATGAAAAAGGAAAAAGGAAATGTCATGTAAAGGGAGTTTCAGTTTGTATCTTCTTAGTTATTCTCCAGATTTCATACTCTTACCCTCAATCTGCTTTGTTACCCACATTTAAAAAAACAGTCAATATTTTCTCCCTGACTCCCCCCACCGGTCTGTCAGCGCACACATGCAAGGCATCTGCATTAACTCCCCAGACTGCTCAGCCCACGGCCTGACAGTAAGAAGAAAATGACTCATGTTGGTATCAATCCTCCTGCATGAGCACGGAGCTGCTTTCGTCTATACAATTATACTGTTGAAAGCCTTCACGCTGACAAATTGCTTAAGGAGCATGAGAGGAAAAGAAGAAGGAAATCCAATTAAGTGAAATATGTGATAGGGAAGAGAAAAGGTGTTGCACAAATTTGCTTCAGAGAAAACATGTTTTTGTTTCACCATCTACCCCTTCAACTGACTGTCATAGAGTTTGTTTGGGGAACTCAAAGAGCACAGAACCGACTCAGTAAAACCGTCGAGGATTAGGAAGCAATTCACAAGTTCATATTCGCTCCTATAAATACGTTGCTTCATTAACGCAGACTGTGATAGCCCTGCTGGTGCTTCGACTGCTGGCACACATGATATTGACCACCTGGTGTCATACCAGCAAACGAGATGGCAGCAGTGGGCGGAATGGCCCACCCATACACCGAGCGCAGCTGCCTACATATCGGCATCCAGTCGGGCTGGACTCGATGGGCTGAGAGAGAAACTACAGGGGGGTCAAACAAGAACTTGATGTGAGAAAGGAGGTTCCCCGGTGACTTTTTTGACCTTTACTGTAGTACTATTATGTTTAGTGACATTATACACATTCCTACCAATGGTATCACATGACTCCAAAACAATGCTGTGCCGGCAAAGGTCAGAGAGAGAATAACACATTCTGTCACCACTGGTTCAGAGGTGACAGGAAACAAGGCAGTGGCAGTGTGAGATGTGAGTAAATGCAGTTGATTTACAAAATATACAGGTAAAAAGACGAGAACTGCAGTGGAGTCGGGGGTGGCGCCGTGGAGGAGGTCGGAAACAAAGTGCAGGCAGGCAGCAGCACACAACTGTTTCCACTTGGCTTAAATCAGCCAGTCGGAGACAGCCACAGGGCGGGACCAAGCGAGGGATGGCCAATCAGGCCAAAGACCTGTTCAGTGATTTGCCATTGATTGAACTGTTGACGATAACATTACTACCTGAGCCAGAGCCTCTGTTCCCTTAACGGTAAACAGACATTACAGATAAAGTGAATATTCACGACTTCACCCACCTCAGCTTACTTTACATAATCGGTCTCACTCACTGGGACAAACTAGCTTCTGTTAGGCCCTGTTTACACGACAGCGTTTCACATGACATCACCTAATCCACAGAGTGTTTCCACTGCAGCAGCGGACACAGAGACAACGATGTAGTTAGTCTGTCGGGCCACTGGAGGGCGCTGTTTCTTGATTTTGTCAAGAAACTACACCGACGTGTGTGCAGAGTTCTACTAGTTCTATAATATGCTTTTTAAAATGTATGAAATCGTCTATATGGAGTCCTAAAAAATTTATGGAATCAACTTTTTTAATATCTATATCATCTATTTTTATTATCATGACCTGATCACTGTACTTATGACTGTTTGAGCAGAAAATAATATAAAAGTTCTTACTAATATTTAGTAATAATTTATTCCATTTAAACAAAGTCTTTGCCTTATCAAGTTGCTCATTCTGGAGCTTTTCAAGCTGATCCATGTGCTTATGTGACAGAAACAAATTTGTGTCACCTGCAAAGGCTATTTTATGAATATCACTAGAACAATGTACAAAGCCATTAACATAAACAAACAAAATAGGTCCCAGAATAGATTTCAAATAAACACCAAATTCTGTTTTCCTTTTCAGAATTGACACCATTTCTATTTACGTATTGCTATCTTCCATAAACATAGTCCCTGAACCACTGGAGAGCTCCGCCCCTGACACCGTAGTGCGACAACTTTCCAAGTAAGATTTGGAAGTCGATAGTATCGAACGCCTTGGAAAGGTCGAGAAAGAATCCAATTCCAATTTCTGCTCTTTCAAATGCATCATTTATTTTCTCAGTATCGATTCAGATTAAGTAGACTGAGTGTCTTTCAATCATGTAACCTGAACAATGTGTTTTAGAATGAACCATTCAACAAAGAGAAACTCAATATGCTCATATTAATCAAAGTCAATTCATCATAGTTGATTTGTTTCAGTGCAGATGAACACTGACTAGTTTCTGGCATCACTCGGTTGATTCCCATCTCCACCTGTCCCTATGCTGAAGTGTCCCTGAGCAAGACACTGAACCCCAAACTGCTCCCAGTGTAGTGACAGTGCCTTGCATGGCCGCAGCCTCCATTGGTGAGTGAATATGTGTGTGAATGTGATTAACAATGTAAAGAACCTTGGCGCTGATCACACATTTAAAAAGCTTATGAAGTCAGCTAATTTACTATTTATGTTTGAAAAAGAAATAATGGTTTTGATAGCTACATCTCAGGCATCTTGTCACTTATATAAAAAAAGAAACACCTCTTTAAACTCAATTTACTGCACCTATAGAAAATGCTGTTCCTGGTTAAGCAGTCTCAATCTCAGACCCATTTAACCCATTAGGTTCTGGTCATACTTTTTCTCTGATTAAAATGTATTTTTCTTCTCTGTGCTATTATCTACGCTTGAGCATAAACAGTCTGCTGTGTTTTCTACTCCACAATGTATCATCACTTTAGGTGCCTTGAAGCAGCTGTGCTGAAAATGGTGTTATGTAATTAAAATTGAATAGAATTGAATTACATCGCTCCAGTTTGCTTCCGTTCCATTGTGTCCTCTGGTGGCTGCAGTAATTACATGGGCCATTTTGCAGCTGATGTAATTGGCTTTCACAACAGGAACAGCAAGGTAGCAAGTAAACATGGATCAATATAGATAATGAGGGTCTTAAATATGTGCAAATAAAATATAATAGGATATGCATTTATCATGTTAAGCCATAAGGGTATATAATTGTTTTATAGAAACGAGGTAATTGCCATTTCTTTAAAGTAATCAGATCTGGTAGAGATAATGTCAAATAGGGAGGATGGATCACGACCACAGGTGAACCTTAAAACACACACACATAAACCTTACCTGACCTTTTATTTACCCCACCAGCCTTTTATTACTATTGCTGTCTTTTACAAGACTTAAAGTGCTATCCACAGCTGCACAATCAGTGGTCTGCAGAACTCGACCACTAGCTGCTTCTCAGTGTGACGTCTCCATCTTTCTTTCATCCCACCATCTCCGTCTTCTCCCCTTTTCTCAATGGGACAATTCCAGTGTCCATGCATGGTCGTTTTATAGCGGGTAGTACACATTTCTGCTGCTTCCCGGATGGACGGCTCTGGTAAAATAAATGTGTCTGGCACCGCAGGTCATCCGATTGCAGCTGTGATGAAGATCTGCTGTCTGCCTTTTCATCAGCTCATCAGTGTTCTAGAGCAACACCGGTGTTGTCAAATAGCAGCTTTCTTCCTGGCCTGAGTGTTATTACTGCTCTTCAGCCGGTGTGTTGATTTTATTTTTCGTGGCGAGCTTGCCAGATTACGGCACTTCCTCTGACCTGAAATGGCTCATTCGTCTTTCGACCTCACCTGTCCAGCCTGCTGAGTGTGTGTTTGTGTCATATTTCAAATAACCCTGCATACTGCATCGGCCTGCAGAGAATGAGTTGGTTTAACAAGGCTGTTGTTGTAAGATGTGGCTGTGATAGACAACCTTGTGCGTGCGTGCGTGCGTGCGTGCGTGCGTGCGTGCGTGCGTGCGTGCGTGCGTGCGTGCGTGCGCGCGCGCGTGCGTGTTTTATCCCGAACTCTATAAGGTTGGTCATCACCTGAAGAAACAGACGTGGTTGACACAGGTGACAAGATTATTCATTTGAAAAATTGTGAGATTTAGTGTGGTTGAATCTTTATCCAGTTACTTCCATGAACAGTGTACTCGCCTTGACGTCACGCCTCCTTCTGAACGTGGGTCACATTTCAGTCCGATGGCGGTCACATTTAGAATGTAGTCTTAACAATCATGCAAACAAATCAGAATAAAGCATCAAGACCTGCAGTGTGATCACAACCTAACCGTCCCGAGCCCCTCGGTCAGAAACGGAGAGATTTAAACTTGACTGCTCGTTGTGGAGCCGTCATGTCTGCTATGTTATCAATTGTAGTTGACCATCAGACATCCTAATCTGGTTCGAGAAGTACTCCAGCTGGCTCGTTCCTCCCGGATGAATGAATACAGTGAATTTCACTTCCTCCTGCATTTCCTGCAAGAGTGGCAGACCTTTCCTTTAAAATTCCTAAAAAAAAAAAAAAAAACACTGTATGACCTTCTTTTGTGTTTCACTTTTGTAATCAAGCCCTCCACCTGAGTCAAGCACATTCCTCTGAACCGAATCCATCCGTGATTAGTCACAGATAGAGACGAGTCTCTCAGCATTTATTACATAAAGAGAAATGTCAGTTCAACTATACCTGAATTCATATTTTATTTCTTTTTCAGTGACTTAACGGGCCCATGATAGCAGTTCTTACCATAATGTCCCTGGCAAGAGCAACCTTGAGATGTCTGTTTTTCTATCTATCATGGAGCGATCTGCTGGTGCGGGGATAAACAATGTATGTATTGTCAAGGCCTTAAACGTCCTGGAACACAAACAAATTGTTTCACAGAGACTAAGTCAGTCAAGTTGGTGCAATATTTTGCCGGCTAAATCTCTATCCTGCCTTCACAGGCTTGTTTTATGATGAAGGATGTGTATCTCAGACGCAGTCTATCCATCCGGAGACCAGTGCCTCTAATTCCTGAATCCCTCTGAAGTCACGAACATGATGTAGTCCTTTAGATATGAAGGACTAATCTTTTAAGAAGAATCACCTTTTGTGTGAGAGTGACCTCTTCCGAAGGCTCCGCGGCGCTCCAGTAAGTGACGCTCAGGGCTACAGCTCACACACAGAGACGCACAAGGACATTGGAACCTCAGCGCTCGGGGTTTTTGTGTGGCATGTTTTCCCTCATCTCTCAGTCAATTATGCTTCGTTTCTGAATGGACATCAGGTATTGTTTGAATAAATGTGACAGCGCATGAGCACAGAATACATTTCCATCCACTGAAGACACAAGAAGATGCATGTTCTTTGTTTGGATGATGCTGGTGTCAGTTGAGGTATTAGGCCTCTCGATGTTTGTTATTCAGTAAAGAGACATGATTATTTGTTGCTTCTTTTGGTTTCATTTTTGCCGCCTTAAAACTGTTTATCACTGATACACTGCACCCTTGAAGGAGATGAACTGCTGTGTGCGCACCCACTGCCTGAGTAGCTTATTCTGTGGCTTCAGATGCTTTCATATAAAAGGGTTTTTATTGGGAGAGCCAGGTTCACATCGGGACAAGCAATTCCACAATTTCAAAGCTTTCTGCGGCTATCCTCTGAGCTCTGCTCTGCAGGAAGGTCAAGCGTTTCCGACAGCATTTTTTTTCCCTTTTAGTACAGGTACATGCAGCTGGTAATCCTTCTTTTTTCTTAACCAAAATCCAAGCTGAAAACATTGAATTGTGACTTTGCTGTTTGACCAATTTAATGTTTAATCAAAATCTGGGGACAGTGTCTAATGGTGCATCATTTGAGTCCATTCATCCATCAATATAGGATGGGGTAGTCACACACACACACACACACACACACACACACACACACACACACACACACACACACACACACACACACACACACACACACACACACACACACACACACACACACACACAAAGTCATTTCCACAGATGGAGCTGCCAGTTGTACAGTGGCTGTAAGTTCAGCTGTGACTCTCCACCCCCAACATTTCTCCTGCTGCACCCCTGGGAAACACTGTGGCCCCAAAAGGAAGCTGACGCCTCGCTTTAACAGCTACTGACTTATGTCACTGCAGCTTCTGTATCATCCTGAGCTCCAGACTGAATCTCTTCATACATTTCAACTAACCTTTGTCCGCTTGTGAGAGGTAAGACTTCACATCAAGTCTGATACGTGCAGGAGGCAGAATGTCAACCTTCTCTGAACTGGATATGACCACCACCACAATGTAATGTATGTTGTGCATCAACTTAAAGCAATTCAATCAGGTCAACTCAAGACATTTACTTTGGTTACATGGAAACGTTGAACCATTTTTTCATCGTTGGTAATCTCCTTCTCTGAGTTGTGTTGCCTCCTGATGGGTTGGTAAGTTGCTGTGGGTCACAGGAGGCAGCACACTGAGACGCTTCCTGTCACTTTGGGTACCAAACAGTGACAACAGTCATCTCTGAGCCTGTTTTTAACACTCAGGTCTGGCATCATTCTTCAGTCATAACGAGAGATATCACCTTGTTTGGACATCTGTGGTTTGAGACGACTCTAAATCAAATGTGGACCCACCTTGAGAAAGACATCTTTAGCAAATCAAATAAAAGTCGACCATCTCAGCGTTCCAGATTAATAAATGCTGTGAGCAGCTGTGGCTCAGGTGGTAGAGGAGCTTAAGATCAGTGCTCCCATCCTTGCTTCATGTGTCAAAGTGTCCTTGGCCGAGATATTGGAAGCTATGTTTCAATATCTTGGTGAAGAAAAATCTTGTCTTGCATTTGCTTTCATTGATGAATGAGTGTGAGCATGAATGGGAGGAAATATCACCAAGAGTGAAGTATTGACAATGCACTATATGAGAAAATTCTCTTTCCCATGTAAAGATATACCTCAAACTGGAGCAAATGGAATGTTAAAACCTCCATGAAATCTATAATGATAAGAAGTACATCTATTTGTACTACTCCGATTAGAACTTCATGAGTGATGCTGATCACTTGACTAGATTGTAAATCATAAACAACATTAATAAGAAGGGGGGAACATGAAGCGGCAGCATTGCATGGACCTCATGAGATCATCTTTGTTTCATTCCCCTGAACACAGCATGTTATTGTGGCTAGTTGCTAATTAGACACTGTTAATGCTGTCATTCATCACTATCAGAGCTGCTCAGCCCATTCAGTGTGTGTGTGCGTGTGTGTGTGTGTGTGTGCGTGTGTGCGTGTGTGTGTGTGTGTGTGTGTGTGGGTGTGTGTGTGTGTGTGTGTGTGTGTGTGTGTGTGTGTGTGTGTGTGTGTGTGGACCCTTGCCACAACACAACTCATTTGAATCAGTATTATTTACGCACCTTTCTTTCAGCTGTCGCCACACACACACACACACACACACACACACACACACACACACACACACACACACACACACACACACACACACACACACACACACACACACACACACACACACACACACACACACACAAGCTCTTTCTCTTCCAGTCAGACATTAATATTCAGAGGCTGGAGCAAGGCTGAATAAAACATGGTGTCAGGTAGCTTATGTAATGTCTTCAGCTGTGATGCAGCAGACCAAAGTCAAGCCTTGATTACACTTCAAGGTTGTAGAGGAATACGCCCACTGGGCAGAGTTTGATATCACAATGGAGAGGAGAGCAGGCTGAGTTATTGATGGTGGGACAAGTTGAGAGAACTGAGGTGGAAAGCTGTGCAGTTGATGATACATCCAAATGGTGAGTACAAAGAGTGAATGCAACTGATAATTCAAAAGTTCTGGGGGAAACTAAAAAGGTAGGGCTGCGTAAGGCTTTTTCTCCAGATATTTCATCATGAAGTCCAATTAGCTTTTCCACTCGGCTGAAGTGGGAGACAAGGTAGAGCCAGTGGAAATGGCCAAGGCCAAATTTATGTTACAACCAATCATGTGAGGGCAGCTTTTATTTTCATTTAAAGGTCCAATGGGCTTGTAGCTAAAAAGGTCACCACTTGTTACCCCCCTGCCACTGCAGGACAACTCTGCCCATCAGTGACTAACATCCACCTCCCCCATCAGAGAGCTGCTGCAGTGGAAAGGCTGGGCTCCATGTTGTGCAGAGCTGCTGCTAGATGAGAATGCAACACCTTTACCTGCAGGTTGGCGCTCTGGCTCCAGACCAGGCCTTTGGTACGGAGCTTGAATATGTGGAGCTCAGCTCAAAAACCACATTTGAAGATAATTGGTGCTTCTGAGGCCCTGTTTGCAAATCAAATCAAACTTTATTGATACAAAACTTGTATACAAATGATGGAGCACAGAGGGCTTCACATACTATAAAAACAGAAATAAAACATACACGACCACACAACTACACCCACACACACACACACACACACACACACACACACACACACACACACACACACACACACACACACACACACACACACACACACACACAGAACAATGAGCTCTAAACAATAACACTGGGAGGACACAGACGTTCTAGTTGACAGACCACCAAGTTGGATTGTTTTTATGGTGACTGTCAAAATAAAAGTACCAAGTTGGCTTGTTATTATGGTGACTGTCAAAATAAAAGTACCAAGTTGGATTGTTATTATGGTGACTGTCAAAATAAAAGCACCAAGTTGGATTGTTATTATGGTGACTGTCAAAATAAAAGCACCAAGTTGGATTGTTATTATGGTGACTGTCAAAATAAAAGCACCAAGTTGGATTGCTATCATGGTGACTGTCAAAATAAAAGTACCAAGTTGGATTGTTATTATGGTGACTGTCAAAATAAAAGTACCAAATTGGATTGTTATTATGGTGACTGTCTAAATAAAGGTACCAAGCTGGATTGTTATTACAGTGACTGTCAAAATAAAACTACAAAGTTGGATTGTGATTACAGAGACTGTCAAAATAAAACTACACAGTTGGATTGTTTACACGGTGACTGTCAAATAAAAGTAGCAAGTCAAGAGGGGTATTGCACAAAACCAGGTTAAGGGATTAAGTCTGGAAATCTTGGTTATCCTGGATAAACTTGGCCTCCAGCCGGTTCATGAAAGCAGGCCAGGTTTATCCTAGTAACCATGGTGACTGATCCTCTGCAGCCCGCCTGCTCCAGACCAGGATAACATCCAGGATAAGTTCATCCTGTGGTGTCTCTGTCAGGACTGTGAGAAATGAGCGTGTTTTCCACAATTTCCATGTTTTTTCTACACCTTACATCATCCAGATTCTATAACTTTAGTCCTTTCATTTGCTGGTTGACTATTAGTTTTAGTATTATTTATTAGCAAAGTTTATATATAAAGACCAAAAGCACATATAAAAAGACAATATTTGAGCAATAAAAGTGAAAAGCCAGCCGGTTTATTTGAATGCTTTCCTTATTAATACAACACCAACACTAAAACGTTCAAAAAGATACAAAAAACTCTGACCTCACTCAAATAGGTACAATACAGTATAGATATTTCCCAAAAATCCTACATGCTGATAAAAAAGGAGCAAAAAGGAAAAATAATTCTATATCACCACTTAAACATTTGGACTACAATGGAACTGACAGAAGATAATTTGGTTTTTACTGTCTCTTAAAAATACACAAATCCTTCTGCAGATGTTTCGTGTCCAGTATTCTGATGGTTTGTGAATATCCAGTAGAAGAAACGCCAATTAGCACAACCAGATTTTTTCATCACATAGATTAACTTCAGCATATACTCACAATGGTACCAGCTTCCTTTTTAGGCTGATCAGTCTCTAAGTCCTGCAACACATTTTTTACTTTTAGTTTATATATATTTTTGGACTAAATAAGCAGTATATCTCCACTCATTTCACATGACACCTCGAGCCTTCTGGAGTCCACAGACAGTGTCTCCTCATCTGCAGGGGTTCCTCCCCCTGCAAATACATACATTAATCAAGAGAACTCATATTGATGTTTGAAAGGACATGGCAAGACTGTACTTGCAATAAAATGTACGATGCAAACTGGATCGTCTTCTGGTGGCTCCAAAAGCAAAACTCTGTCCGCAGATACTGTCAGACAGTAGAACATTGTGAAATGTGTTTGATGGGTAGTGGAGGTACAATGTAGACAGGCATGTACCTTTAAGAAGCTGTAACTATCAGCAGAAAGGACCATGTCCGTAACTGTACCTCCCTGGAACTCCTCCATCACTATACCTCCCTGGATCCCCCCCATCACTGTTCCTCCCTGGATCCCCCCCATCACTGTTCCTCCCTGGGTCCCCCCATCACTGCACCTCCCTGGATCCTTCCATCACTGTACTTCCTTGGAACTCCTCCAACACTGTTCCTCCCTGGATCCCCCCCATCACTGTTCCTCCCTGGATCCCCCATCACTATACCTCCCTGGATCCCCCCATCACTGTTCCTCCCTGGATCCCCCCCATCACTGTTCCTCCCTGGGTCCCCCCATCACTGCACCTCCCTGGATCCCTCCATCACTGTACTTCCTTGGAACTCCTCCAACACTGTTCCTCCCTGGATCCCCCCCATCACTGCACCTCCCTGGATCCCTCCATCACTGTACTTCCTTGGAACTCCTCCAACACTGTACCTCCCTGGAACTCCTCCATCACTGCACCTCCCTGGATCCCTCCATCACTGTACTTCCTTGGAACTCCTCCAACACTGTACCTCCCTGGAACTCCTCCATCACTGTACCTCCCTGGAACTCCTCCATCACTGAAGTCTCCCTGGATCCCTCCATCACTGTACCCCCCTGGTACCCTCCACCACTGTACCTTGCTGGAACTCCTCCACCACTATACCTCTCTGGATCCCCTGGCTCCCTCCATCACTGAAACCTCCTTGGATCCCTCCATCACTGTACCTCCCTAGAACTCCTCCATCACTGAAACCTCCCTGGATTCCCTCCATCACTGTACCTCCCTTTATTTAAATTGATGGCCAGCTCTTCTGTGATTTATTTCTTGACTACTAAAATCGTAAAGAAATGCATTGTCAGCAGACAACAAATCTCAACAATCCCCAACTGCTATTTAGGATACATAATGTACCTTACCAGACTGCAGAATATTTCTGTATTTGGTTTTCAGCTGTTGGCAGGTCCTTTTCTGGCCAGACATGTTTGCTCTTTATAAAGGATGATGGATGAAAAAGAACACAACATGGGATAAATGGATTCAATAGATGACACCGAGTAGATCATTTCATATTTTACATCACCAGAGAAACATGTACTTCTATGGGCCACATTAAAGCTAAAACACCTACTGATTAGTGGACTTGAAAGGTTTTCAGCTCTGCATCTCTTATCCTGACTTGACTAAGAGTCTCTTCATCCCGACTTGACTAAGAGTCTCTTATCCTGACTTGACTAAGAGTCTCTTATCCTGACCTGACTAAGAGTCTCTTCATCCTGATTTGACTAAGAGACTCTTCATCCTAACCTGACTAAGAGTCTCTTCATCCTGACTTGACTAAGAGACTCTTCATCCTGACCTGACTAAGAGTCTCTTCATCCTGATTTGACTAAGAGTCTCTTCATCCTGACTTGACTAAGAGTCTCTTCATCCTGACTTGACTAAGAGACTCTTCATCCTGACCTGACTAAGAGACTCTTCATCCTGACCTGACTAAGAGTCTCTTCATCCTGACTTGACTAAGAGTCTCTTCGTCCCGACTTGACTAAGAGTCTCTTCATCCCGACTTGACTAAGAGTCTCTTCGTCCCGACTTGACTAAGAGACTCTTCATCCTGACTTGACTAAGAGTCTCTTATCCCGACTTGACTAAGAGTCTCTTATCCTGACTTGACTAAGAGACTCTTCATCCTGACTTGACTAAGAGTCTCTTATCCCGACTTGACTAAGAGTCTCTTATCCCGACTTGACTAAGAGACTCTTCATCCTGACTTGACTAAGAGTCTCTTATCCTGACTTGACTAAAAGACTCTTCATCCCGACTTGGCAAATGTGCAACCAATTAATCCAAGAAAGCGCCGACCAGGCTTCGTGAAGCCGCAGATGCTCATTTATCCTGGATCTCTTTATCCTACTTTTGTGCAATACCTCTCAGGAGAATAAGGACTGGGAGTCATGACACCACGGAGGTAACTTTGTTCTGATTGGCTCAACTGAGCATGCGCAGAACTAGTTACTATGGCCGTGGTGCATATGCTCAGTCGCATCATTCTTTCCAGCTACACGCTGGAAAGTCCCACCTTGGGAGCCATTTCCATAAAGTGGCTTCGAGCTTCGACACCCAGAACACAATGGAAGTTTTGTGTTTTCCCTTGAAATGGTTGTTGTGGAAACGGGGTCTCAGCTGGAATTGGTGTAAACATCTCAGTGTACTGAGGTAGGGAAGTTAGATAAATGGACTCAAGTATTTGATAATTGGATTGAATTTAAAGATATAAAGATTTTAAAAGTCTTTTGCTTCTTTTGAGAAATACGTAGAATTTCACTTTTTTTTAATAAACTTTAAAAAAACAACAACAAGACAACACAGAAGCAAAGTGCAGGAGCTCATCTGATATCTACTAATAAAAGAAATTAAAACATGGTTTAGCTTTGCTCAGTAATTTTTGTCTTTGTGCTAAAAAATAACAAATTCAACACAAAATCAGCGCTAACTCAGACTCATGTAAAGCAAGAAACAGTATACTGGGAAATTGGTATTAACTATAACTTCTTTTCTGTTTACATAAATTATTGTTCAATTGGGGTAATTACAATATTTCTTTTGACAATACAAAGGCTATCACACCTCTAATTTCAGGCCCTGACAATCACAAAACAGCCAAATTAAATCCAGAAGCGATGAAGCACCACACCTCTGATCAACGCTTTAATCAACTCTGAGGACAGGAGCTAAATGCACGGGTCAATCAGGTTAACACTTTGGAGCATGCACATAATCAGACAGTTTTTGTTATAATATTGTCAATATAATAGACACGTTGATACCAGGAAATTGCAATCCAACCAACCAAATCGGGAGCAAGTCCCCGGTAAGTAAGTGGAAATGTAATCAAATTCATTTCAGCTGCTTAAAATGTACTGCGGTCAAGTGATTGCTATTTTTTTTATACATACCGGGCCAATGCTAAAAGTGGGTGATTAGGAAAGTATTTTATGTATTTTAACTTAAAACGTTGTGAAAACAGGGTCAATTTTGAGTAAAGCACTGGATTATATGGATGAATGCTGCTCAGGTTCTTTTCTTGCCCATATTAATCTTTCAAGCAGTGCCACAAACATCCATGTGCAAGAGAACCAACAACTAAACCAAGAGTTCAGGAATAGTTGATCAATCATTAAATGTCAAGGATAGTTGTTGAAGCTTAATTGAAGGAGCAGCGCTTATTAAATCTACAGATGGGCTAAACACACCACACTGGGCAGTTTGGTTTGTGCTCAGCCTTTTAGAGAGCTACAATACAAGTTGTAATAATCACATCATCTCAACATCTTGAAGGGTAAAATTATTGTCATTTGTTTCATTTAGGCTACAAAAAGGCAGAAATAATTCAATAATTCTGTGTCTTCGTTTGAAAAAATCGGTCATTTGTTATTTCACAGAATCTCTAAAAAGCTGGCAGTTATCTCTGGAACGACGAGAAGATTGGCAGCGTGGAGCAGAAAACGCAGCCGGCGCAGGAGCAAACCTTTCTAGGAAGGGAAGGAAAGAAGAAGACCTTCACTGGTGGGTCCAGCAGCATTTCTACTTAATAGAACACAATATATGAAATGCAGGTTTAAGCAGGCAAAGTGAAACTTAGGACACTGGTGTAGTTCTGCTAGGAGGCTAACTCTGACCGCGGTCGCAGCCCAAGCTAAATAATTAAGCAAATGAGGGCCGTTAACAATGATTCAAGCAGCACAAAGGAGCGGCATTAACCAAATGAACTTTTACCGTCGTGCTCACACTCTGAGATGAGCTGCCTAGTTTTGACTTTTTCACACATACGTACTCACATTTATTAGCAGCGACGCTGAGCAGAACACACTCCATTACGTCCTGTGCTGTGGCTGAGTGTCTGCACCGATGTACCAGTGAGGGAGAGATGTGGGTAATGGCCCTTGCTAATGCACTACTTGTTTGTGACAGTGTGTGTTGTTCACCGCCTGAGCTCGGCGCCAACGGCAGCTGGACACCAACACGCAAATACACCAACACTCTGGGAAAAAAATTGGAACGTTCATAAATTTATTGAAAAGGATATTTAGGCACGACAAAAGCAAGCGACACACAGTAAACATGGACAATGAGTGTTTGCCGTTGCTGCAATTTGTAATGTAAGCAAAAATGAATGAATAATGAATCGAGGAGGGGTTTAAAAATAATGATTTAGCGCTCTGAATTAATGGAGCCAAATGTATTCAACTCATTCTTACTTGGGAAGATCAGCGAGTCCCAAAGAATGGTCAGCAGAGGTATTGCAGTTGTGAGAGAGCATTTCCAATAAGTACATAAAAGGTTTTCAGTGATTCATAGTTGAGTTTGATATTACTACAAAAAATGTCCAGTCAGTTTTTACCACTTATAAAATCCCACATTAACAACCGGAGAACAGGGACGTTCGAGTGGACAGAATATCTGTGTTCTCCGGTTGTTAATGTTTAGAGCTCATTGTTCTCTGCTGCATGTGTGTGTGCTTTCAGTACTAAAATTAACAACAGCACCAACTGGTGGCCTGCGATGCTAATGACGTCATTTTCAGTGTTTGTGAACAGAATTCGTTTTCAAAATGTTGCCATGGAAACGCAAACATTTTCCAGAAAATTTAGCATTTTCTCTTAAAACGTTGTCGCGTGAACCCTAACCCTAACCTTCAGTTCAACTTTCACTTTTCACAGTAAATCCTGTCAATAAATATCAACAGTTGCCACTCAGAAGGCTCGGCAAGCCGTGATTCCAGCCAGAGATGGGATGTGGAGAGGCTTGAGTGTGAACCACTCCAACACAGTGGTCCTGAGGAAGGACATGCAGCTTGTAAACAAGAATCCTGGACTAGAACTTGGTAACTGTTTATTGTGTATACGAACCACTACGTACATATAGCCTATGTATATTCCATCAGTCTTCAGAGTCTTTGCTGGCTTTACCAATGTCAGCAATCCAGTCATATCCCCTAATATTTCCCTTCTATGTTCATTTAACTTGGAAATGTGAGGCATTATGGAAACTCTTTGGTGGGACTTGGCATGAAAGTACCAAGAGTATGAAATATAATTACATGCAACATTCAGTAATGATTACAAAATGCTGGTGGACAAGCTGAATGTATTCCATTTGTATTGAGAGGAGGAAATAAAACCTATGCAAGTGGGTTGTTGGTTTAACAGACTTTGTTTACTCTTAGCAAATAAGCCACACCAAGCACAGATGGAATCCCAGGTAATACTCATCAGATGCAAATGGGTCTAAAATAACCACCTGAGTGGAGTCTGTCTCACTGCTGTCACAAGGTCTTTCTGACACTGGTGACAGAATCCTTATTGACTGAGCTGCTTGTCACACTTTAGATTAACTACTTCATGACAGGCTTAAACACGTATGTAATGTTTTGCTCCATGCATACTATGACATATGCAGCTAAGTGGCTTCCTGTGAGATTTACACTTGATGCCATGAATATGGAAATGCCCTTTTGATGACCTGTTGTGTTGGGGATTTTGTTCGTCTTATATAACTGTTCATCATCTAAATCCTAAAATAAGCAGCACGGTCAGTAGATAAGTTTTCTTTCAAATGCATCAAAAATGGGAGAAATGCTACGGCTTTATACACCCGAGCCTACAAGTTATGTCTTGTCATTTATATGCTTCAGATTATAACGGCTCAACAAAAGAGGCAGAGCAGGCAGGGTGAGCAGAAAGTGACAGGAAATAATTCAAACGTACTGAGAGGGCCTTGAACATGGAGCTGTGGGCTGCACTGGGTGATTTGTAGATCTCGACCCTGACATCCCTCCCATATTACTCCAGGTAACATGTGACCTTCCAGTCCTGATGACATTTGTTATACCTCCGACTGTCTCCGGGGAGGCTGTGGTAATGTGCTGGGCCTCTGGCTTTCTCTGCCACACCAACTTCTCAATAGGATATTATGATTTAAAATCACACGATCAACGACCAATCAGACAACCTTGATATTTATTGTAAGCATTATTTGATTCAGGGTAGGAGTCTTGATGCAGATTAAATCAAGGGGATTTTAGTTTGGGAGTCGACTCAATGCCCCCGGCTCCCTCTGATCTTAATGTCACACAAACCCTCCTGTGGTGGCTCGTCAATAACGCCTCATGTTTTGCTTTTTGTTGTTCCTCGATCAATGTCGCATTACGTCCCCTCAACCTCTTGTCTTTAAGTACAGAGGTCAGCGGAGGTGAGCTTTAGTTGTTTCTGCCGGGGCTGCACCTCACAGTAAATAAACCCACACACTGATGACCCCAGAAATCACTTGTCAAGAAGTCTCACAAATCATCGGCTACCACCCAAGATATGCTCACCTCAGCACAGGAGATATCAGCATTCTTATGGACGCATGAGCAATGACACATTCAGTCGTTTTGCAGCTTTGAAAAAAGGAAAAAGTTACTTTTTGAACTTACTTGCCTGAATTAAAGTCAACTTGTGTTATAGATGTACCTGGACACATTTAAACTCATGATTGTGTCGATACAGAAAATGGCTGAGTCAAAGGTGGGAATACTAGTCTTATTATTCAGTAAAAAAAGTAACTTAGTTTTAGTGGCAAACTGGTATTTGGGTTAAATTGACAAGTTTTTCTTTAGATTTCTTTCAATTTTAAGGTTGTTGGTTCAATTCCCCATCTTGCCAATGTGATGAAGTTTCCATTCACATGACGTTTTCAAGTGAAAATGGAACTTTTGGGTTGTTTTGGGGGTCAGCTTGACTGACAATGACACTTGGAGCCGCTGAAAACAGAACTTCTTGGAAATGGCTCCTGAAATGGAACTTTTCTAAACCATTCTGACTCCATCTCTGTGTAAACGGAAGAAAGGCTGCTACTGAGCATGTGCTCCACGGCAGTACTGACTAGTAGTCAGTAGTAGTAGTACATGCTCTATAGAGCCAATCAGAAAGTTTCCTCTGTGGTGTCATGACTCCCAGTCCATATTGTCCTGGACTTGGTACTTTTATTTTGACAGTCATCGTAATAACAATCCAACTTGGTAGTTTTATTTTGACAGTCACCATAATAATAATCCAACTTGGTAGTCTGTCCACTAGAATATCCATGTTCTCCCATAGTTAATGCCTTTTTGTTCTTTTGCAAAGTCATTGCATTCATGCTTGCGCCTATGGTGTATATTTGTGAATGCTCTATTGTCAGCATGCATGTGTGTAGTTTGATTACAAAAACAAACAGCACCCACTAGTGGCCCAACAGGAAAACTACTTTTCTGCTGTTTCTGTGTTGTTGTTTTTTAAATATTGCATTGTAAATGACTAACCTTTCTGAAACCAAAACCCTAAATATTTTTTGCGGAGTATAATTGTATATAAACTGCATACTGTGTGTCAGCAAACATTTTGTTAGTCATTCTCAATTCTCCACATGCTGAGCTTGAAGCATTAGAAGCATCTCCAACTACGTGTTTTCAAAAACCTGTGTTTTAAGTGGCTCCGAGCACCATTGTCATATAAAAGGACATCTAAAACACCCAAACTCTTTTCTGTTCTCCCTTGGAAACGCTGGTGTGTCAATGGGGCCTTACATTATCAGATCAAATCTGAGGATTCTGGAGAGTATCCCGATGCAAATGCAAATATAATAATTTGCAAATGTTTTTCAGGAATCATTTCTACAAATATATTTACTCATTAAAGGCATTTTTACATGGCCATTAACAAATGATACAATTTTCACTGATTATATTAAGTTCTTTAATACAGCCAAGATTTCCAAGAAATGCATTGTGACCTTTTTCAAAACACTCTTTAAAATAACAATATGGCTGACACTTTTAAAAAAAGTAGAACACTATTAGAAAAAGGTTTCATATGGTTGTGACTTGGATAAAAGACCTACAGTTGTCAAATAATAATCCCTGGCTTCATTTCGCCTGCACAGTTATTCTGTCAGTCCCTGGGAGCACGTTACCATGGAGACAGCAGTGATGGGAGGAGAGGTTTGGAGGTGTGGAGGTCTCCCGACTCCAAGAATGACTGGGTATTTGGCAGATTAGCAGAAAAAAGAGGCAGCACTGCCATTACAAATACACAACTCCTCCATCTAGAATAGGCAGGGGCATTTAAACAACAACCGAGGGCACATCAACATTAACTACTGAGAAGAGGAAAATGCAGCTGGCCGTCAGCCTCTCACTCACGCTCCCATAACAGCTTCGCTGGTGGGGTGGCAGATTGCTCAGGGGACAGAGCCTGACAGCCAGCATGGACAGTGACACCATGAGACCGAGACAGAGCCTCCAGAACGCCGTGCTCTGACACACCGAGGAGGACGAGTGAGACGCTTGTGGGTCGAACTCAAAGACAAACCTCTGTCTGCTTCTTGTTAAATGTTTTTCACTCATCTTGTGTTGTTTTCCAGCTCGCTGTGAATCGAAAGCTGGAAAATTGCCCGGGCATTTAAAAGTCCCTTCCTGCTAATCCCCGCTGGTATTGTGATGTTACTGATCTCCAAAGGGCACATTAGATGTGGTGGCGGCTTCCCAGTTTGCTCCAGGATCAGCGACAGGAGTCTCACTGCCCTGCACAAACACCTCGGAGGAAGATGCTTTCTGACTCCTACTTTCCTGCAATAGATCCCATTCTGCACACATGACTGGTGAATACATGGACCAAATAAGGTCTTTTGTTGACAGTGTAATCATGGAATGTGTTCATCACTCTTATCTTTCAGAGACTGTTTGCACTTAGAGAAAATATGATACTTCAATGTGTTTAGGTATTTTGTTTACATGTAAGCAAAGCTGCAAGTCACAATTGTATGTGTAAACCCTGACCAAAGTGGAGATTTGGAAAAGCTCTGTCTTGCCATTTGCATGGAGACACGCAAATGCTTTTGCCTTGTTTGCATTTACAGTCACAAATGATGTCAGGCCAAACAAATGACCCTCGCGGCATTATCGCTGAAGAACCAGGAAATCATTTTTTCCATGCATTGTTGTCTTTTTCCAAGATTCTGACTGGCTAGCATGGCTTTATGCTTCTTGTTACACTGCCCTCTACTGGTTTGGTATGCTCATAGCAGCTCTTCACAAGGTTTGTATGTGGGTTTGTGTAAGTAAACATTTTTTTGAAAATGATCTAGTGTGAATAATGTTATTTTTTGAAAACACAGAGAGGGAAATATATTTTTGTGAATTCCCGGCCATGCATAAACGTGGCCCCAGTTAATATGGAATTGCTTCAGAATCTTGATAGGGTTTTTTGTGTTTAAACAGATTCCAGTAAAATAAAATGCATCCTTTTCTTAGTTTCTGGCAGCTACACTTACATTTTAGTCATCCCAGATGAACAACAAGACATTTTGGCAACTTTATGCATTCATGCATCACTCAATTAAACCATGACTTGTCTAACCCTACATTTGTTTCCTGGTTAAAAAGAAATCACAATTTTAAATAAAAAGACTCCAGATTGTAGTGTCTATATACATGTAATACATGTGGAATTTTTTGATTTGGCAGGTCGTGACTTGTGAATGATTGCACACAAATATTGCATACAGCAATGTCTTATATAAAGTTCATAAACTTCCTTTTCCACAGCCAGTGTTGTTCTAATGAAACCTCTGAGCAGTGGTGAATAATAGCCGTACCCTACAGGCGCTGAGGAAATGTAAATTGCACCTCTGTTTCCACTGTATACAGATTAAAGTCTGGTGTTAATGTGTGTTCTCTGCTCCCTATATGCTCCTATTAGTTAATGGCCAAACAGCCTGGAGAGAAATGTTGATCATAAATGTTGCTATGACGGAACCAACGATTGTGAATTTGATCCAAAAGTTTTGTTTTTTCCCAGTTAAAAGGGATTAAAAATCTATTAACACACATTAAAAATAAGGGGTTAAACTCTGCGGGAGCATTTTCCACATGTCATGATAATAAAAAGGATTCCAGGGAAATCAGTGTATGCATTAAAGGTGGATTCAGTGGGTGTTCACATCAGAAGCCATTAGTAATGATAATATTACCCAGGTAGCCATTGAGCTTGGAAACACTGCAGTGACATTTGCTAACAGTTTAACAATAAGCACCGTGCAATATAATGACCAGCCTCTTCACTCTGCTCAATGGACCGCCGTTTGTCCACCGTGCATCTCCCCCAATGTCTACTTTGTCCTCTCCTGCCACACTGTCTCTCTCTCTGCTAAGCCTCTGCATATTATACAAAACATGTAGACACACACACACACACACACACACACACACACACACACACACACACACACACACACACACACACACACACACACACACACACACACTGAACAATGTACAACTTTGTAATCTGAAGAGACAACCAACATAAAAAGAAGATTATGTTGCACTGAGTGGGTGGGAGTCATACACTCATGCACATGTCATCATTTTCTGTCCATTTGAAAAGACTGGGTGGGGGGGTGGGGGTGGGGAGGGTGGGGGTGGGGGGGGGGGGGGGGGGGGGTTCAAAGGGAACTTGTGTCGGCAGCGTGCCCCGAGGCCAGTGGCGTATCTCATGGCAAAGATAATGAGGGTTTAACATCCACAGTGGAATTAACTCACTATTACTGTCAGAAGCACACTGAATTCAGCATCACAGGAGAGATTGCCCATTCGTTCATGTACAGTTATGGTGGTTTGTTTAGAGTTCAAGGTTTTCAGAGGCAATGGATAAGGGGGGGGGGGGGGGGGGGGGGGTCATTGAAGGGTGGAAATGCTTGCTTGCACTCACATGGATGAGTGTGTTGGAGTCCATGAATGATGGATTAAATAAAACAACAGAGAATCAGAAAAACTTTAACTGAGAGAGTACAGTGTGGACTTCTATTGGGGCTGTTTCCTCCTCTCCAGTGGTTCAGGCAGAGCAGCAGGGAGAGCAGGGGTCAGCTTTTATGGATCTCAGATAATAGAAAACGATAAATATGGCCTTCAAAGCAAAGAAAATAAACTCAGCCCTTCAGTAGATTTAATGTTCAGCCAAGCGGCAACAATGGCACCGAGTCAGAGCCAGGCTGCGCACACACACACACACACACACACACACACACACACACACACTTGGATAACGGCCCCTCCAAGGGTGGTGTCAGTGTTTAGAGGAACATCCACCACATCCTTGTTAAACTAGACAGTTCTGGAGATTACACAGAATCAAGAACATGACAAGAACAGAATCAGACCCACATTTAAACAGTCCCCATCCTGAAATACCTCGGTTAACCCGCAGACATTTTTATACTTAGGATTTGTTGTATTTGTTAGTTTTTTAACAATACAAAATTACAGGATATCATATTTTTCATGGCATCGCAGCATGTTTCTCTGTTGTTTACATTGTAATGTGTATTTCTTTATGTCACACACTTATTCCTCTTTAAGAATGTCTAATAATTTCTGATGACAACTATAATGTATGTTGTTTGCTGTTAGCTTTGAGAACAGCGAGCCTCCGTTTACCAACATTTCAAGTGAAAACATGTTTTTCTTTCAGAAAAGTTTCACGTTTACAGTTTAGAAAGTGATGTTAGCATGTTGGGCTGCTAGTCTTACTGTTTGTTTTTGATGGAGCCACACACACACACACACACACACACACACACACACACACACACACACACACACACACACACACACACACACACACACACACACACACAGAGAACTTTACACTATCAACATTAACAATGGCGAATCCAACTTGCTAGTTTTATTTTGACAGTCACTGTAATAACAATCCAACTTGGTGGTTTTATTTTGACAGTCACAAAGTCCCCATAATAACAATCCAACTTAGTAGTTTTATTTTGACAGTCACCATAATAACAATCCAACTTGGTGGTTTTATTTTGACAGTCACTGTCATAACAATCCAACTTGGTGGTTTTATTTTGACAGTCACTGTAATAACAATCCAACTTGGTGGTTTTATTTTGACATTCACCGTAGTAACAATCCAACTTGCTAGTTTTATTTTGACAGTCACCGTAATAACAATCCAACTTGGTGGTTTTATTTTGACAGTCACTAAGTCCCCATAATAACAATCCAACTTAGTAGTTTTATTTTGACAGTCACCATAATAACAATCCAACTTGGTGGTTTTCCACTAGAATGTCCTCCCAGTGTTCATGTTTAGAGCTCATTGTTCTCTGCTGTGTGTGTGTGTGTGTGTGTGTGTGTGTGTGTGTGTGTGTGTGTGTGTGTGTGTGTGTGTGTGTGTGTGTGTGTGTGTGTGTGTGTTTGCTTTCAGTACTAAAACTTAACAACAGCACCCACTAGTGGACCAACTACATCGTTTTCAGCGTTTCTGTTTCCTGGACATTCTTTTCAAAATGTTGCCCTGGAAACGTGAAACTTTTCTGAAACATGAATTGATGCATTTTTTTCTTGAAACATTAAATAATCAACGTGTATTACTGTGATACTATGACTGAATAAAGCTGGTGCAGAGGATATAAATGAATTATATTCTGAGCAAACACACGTAGGTACTAAACCAATAAATATCTATCCATGGTCTCTCCAACTTCACCATGTTTGGTTTGCAGAGCACTGTCTCTAGTCCCAGTGGACCTATGTGGACTAATGCCTTTGTCATTTGAATTGTCTACTTGGGTTTTCAGTGACAGAGTTACTTGGTCTCATTAACCCCATTAAAGTTACCGCTCAATGTTAAAGAAGCCTCCATGAAAACATCACTTTATGCTTTCAGTTTGATCCAAGTAAGTTTTGCTGGACTTTACCAAGTGGCAGCATTAATGCACATTCTCTAAAAATCCTGATATAACCCAATTAGCCCGCCTTGTTGCGTGAAGACTTTTCATGTGTCCCATTAGACTTTCTATTTCGATTTCAAAAGCCATCAGGATTGTTTACGATCTAAAGCTCTATTGGGAATCAGCAAGGCTTTAGAAGCCAAAATAATCTAAAGCTAATTGGGCTTTGGAAAAAAAAAAAAAAATATTCAATGAAGATTTGTTCTAAAGCCAGCAAAAAAGCTTCTTTTACTTTGTTTTCCATCCACCCATCTGTCTGTCCTCCTGTTTGCTGTGGGGGTTGGGAGTCACAGCTGGGCATCCCCGGGCTGGGTTCCTCCTGCTGCCTCCTCCAGGTAAAGGGAAGGAAGGAGGAAGGAGCTCCCAGACCAGTCTCTCCAACCCCCGACACACCGAGTCTGCCTCAGGTTCATTGGTTCATGCTTGTATCCTGAAGGTACGCTCTCTTGTGCTACTCCGAGGAGTTAACACAGAGAGAAGCAGATACTGGTTTCTGTCTCATTTTCCACAAAATAGACAGAAAAGTTTGAAAAATGGCTTCATGTAAATTAATCTCCCTAGAAATCTTTTTTTTTTTTCTTCCTTTTCCACACAATCTTGTAAGGTGCACACATTGACCTCATCAGCACAGGACTTCCTAATGATGATGTATGAAATATGTCCATGCTTTTGGTAAGCACTTTTTAGTTGATGTCTATACAAAGTGGTTAAAATGCTCTCAGCAACTGTGTGCTTCAATTGCATCTTCCACTTCTGCTATTTACTGATGTGACTAAGATGGATTGCTTGATTAGACTTTCTAGTTTAATCACATTTTGCCTAAAACCACATTAACTTCTCCAGAGGACGTCTGCCAGCAGAGACTGAGCTTAATGCCCAGTTCACACGGCAAGATAATGAGGCCGATTTTGGCGCCGATTCTCACCTTCTGACAATCTTAAGGATGCTCAGATCATCGTAAGATAATCTTATCAGATAATCCTGCAGTGTGTGGTGTGTTAAGACTGCTCTCCTCTGCTCAGAAGGATGTCAGGACTGCGCCGATCTCAAATTGGGGATATTCAACATGTTGGATTGTTTTGGTCCGAGTTCTCGTGGTGTGGTGTCCCCCCAGGATAAAACCGGCACAAGCCCGTTGACTGTGACGCGTAGCCAATCAGAAAGCCAGGTGACGTAGTGGCGAGGAAATGCCGGACCGGACCGACAACCACGCTCCCGTTGTCTCCACTCCTTTCTTCTTCTTCTTCTTCTTTGATTTCTTAATGGCGGATCGCTACTCCACTCCTTTGACCCAACGCCTCTTCTTTTTTCAGATAAAAACACAACACAAACAATCAACAATACATCCTCTTCTTCCGCCATGTTTGTTGACGTCTTGAATCACGTTTGATCTTGAGAGGTTTTGCGAGATTTCCCGTCTGATGTGGGGATGTTCGAGAGTGAAATCGGTTCGTGTGTGGTGTGTTGATGTTGCCGTGTGGCTGCACACCACACACTGTACCACCAAAACTGTTAAACCTGGGAATATTTATCGCCGTGTGTGTGATCTCTTATGTTTGGGAAATCTGCAGACAATTTTAAAATCCTGCAGTATGAACCAGGCAGAAGTCTTTTGGGTTCACTGGAAAGAGTCATGCTTCTCTCACTCATTTGGCAGTGAATTTATGTTTATTCATCTCGTCCTTGTTATGTAACTCTCTTCACCTCTCAATGAGACTTGATCATCTGCTAACCACTGATAAAATATTCTCTGAACCAGCATGGGCCTGGAAATAGAGCATGAAGTGGACCACTGGCCACTGTCCACTGGCGTCACGCTGTCATCGCCGTATGCTGCAGTATACTGCAGTATTTGCTTGCGTGCTGACAACAACGATCCACTGCGATGTCGATCCGCAGAATCGCCCTAACCCTGGCAAAGGAGGCTCATGTGGGTAAAGTGCCTTGCCCAAGGACACAACAACCATGAATTGAACAAAGTGGGACATATAAAATGCCTAAAGTCATTATGTTATTGGCAAATATTACAATATAGGCTGTTTCACATCTACTGTACATGCACTTTATTTCCACCAAGTAGAATGAATTGCATTGGTTTCTTTCTATTTCTCAGCAGAAGAAAACCCTCCCACACCCAGGGAGCTCGTGCAAACAGACAGGCCTACAAACAAACTGCCACCCGACATGCAAATCAGTATTATAACATGTAGCGGAAAGCAGGACTGTGTGTTTTTCTTCTTTGTGGAAACTGTAAAGTTTAAATATAGTAACAAATAGAATATTCTACATCTTGCACAGAAATAAACATGGAACACAGGGTTTCTTGAGGTGAGAACATCACCGTCTAAAAAAAGAAAAGAAAGAGAAATATAACATGTCTGTGATGATTGAGGAGTTCTAGGAGGATTTTTTTTTTTTTCTGGCTCGAAGAAACTTAACTGTGACTCATAAATTATTTCATATGATTGTCAGCATGGTGCGGTGTTGGCCTCTCCTGGCTCTTTGTGTTTCTCTTCCCCCAGATGTTTATTTGTGAACCACCCAGCATCCTTTTGCTGCCCTGTCAAAGTAATTCCTCCCAGGAGTGCTGGAAAGTCGTCTGCACTGGAGCTACAGGCGCAGCCCGGCAGCCGCTCCATATATTTACAATGCACTCTGTTTTGTTCTGCATTGCGCTGCTGTGGAACGTCCTCCAGACATCTTCTCACATATGAAGAAGTATGGCTCCTCACATGCAGCCTCCAGCTACGGAGGCTAAAATCTGGGGCTGGTGTTTCCCCCGAGTGCAGCAGTGCAGGAAGCTCATTGTGTTGAAGACTGGAAGAGGGCAGAACTTCTGACTTCTCCATACGGCTGATCAGACTCCGCTGATCGGAGAAGAGAAGAGCTTCATGAACCCCAGAGGGAAGTTCTTGTAGCGTTGCTCCTCACAGAGAAGAACACAAAATAATTCAACCTGCTGAACAGTGGAGTCAAATAACACCACTCCCACAGGGTGGGCGGAGTCACATTTGATGATGGCGTCCTCAGTCATGGCTCGTAGGTGGACTGGAGAAGGTCCAGGTAGACTGGAGAGGTGCCACGTGGACTGAAAGGGGTCCAGGTGAATTGGAGAGGTTCCAGGTGGACTGGAGAGGGTCCAGGTGGACTGGAGAGGGTCCAGGTGGACCATCCAGGTGGACAGGAGAGGACCTCTTGCCGTGCCTTGTTGGGGTGGGTGTTGTTCCCGGTGTTTTAGCCCGGCCGCTCGGAGGTGGGGTGGGGCATCACGGGGGGTCCAGCTGGCCCATGCCTGTGGCTGGTCCTTGCAATCGGGGACCTCCTTTCCTCTCAACCCCCTTACCTAACCTCACTCTACAATTGGGATCAGTGGGGCGGTGCCTACGGTGGGGGCGGGGGCGGGGGGGGGGGGGGGGGGTCAAGGCTACTTACCTGTGGTCTGGCTTCTCCCCCAACTTGGCAGCGGTAGACGCCCGTGTCCCCGCTACCCCTCAATTCTAAACCGCACCTTAGACACACACATTGCATCAACCTCTTCAAAACACAAAGACACACCCCTACATGCATCCAACACATCATGGGGGGTGCTTTCTGGGCTGGGGCGTGGCTCTCTGGGGTGGTTTGCTGGGGCCTCCCGGGGTCTGGGGGCCTGCCGGTCGCCAGGGTGGCACTGTCGAGGCCTGATGGCCTCGGGCCCCGGGGTCTCGCTACAGGCCCTCGAACAACAGTTCCGGCCACACCCAGTGGACACACAGACACACACTTCCACTCCTCATTTTGTTGTTGCTTCCTTGTTAATTCATGTTCCTCCTTGAAAATCATCTTACTGTCTAGATAGAGCTGCTCAGGCTGGTTAATCTAGGAAATCATGTTACTGTCTAGATAGAGCTGCTCAGGCTGGTTAATCTAGGAAATCATCTTACTGTCTAGATAGAGCTGCTCAGGCTGGTTAATCTAGGAAATCATGTTACTGTCTAGATAGAGCTGCTCAGGCTGGTTAATCTAGGAAATCATCTTACTGTGTAGATAGAGCTGCTCAGGCTGGTTAATCTAGGAAATCATCTTACTGTCTAGATAGAGCTGCTCAGGCTGGTTAATCTAGGAAATCATCTTACTGTGTAGATAGAGCTGCTCAGACTGGTTAATCTAGGAAATTATCTTACTGTCTAGATAGAGCTGCTCAGGCTGGTTTAATCTAATAACAGTTGGAAAGTATTTGAATCAGTGTGATAACTGCAAATAATATATGTAGCATTAACAAGGATATTGTCCCCTCAATCTTCTCTCTTCTCTCTCTCTTTGAGTGTCCCCCCCGGCCGTGTACGGCAGCCATGCCAACTTCTAATAAAGGCAGCAACAGGAGGAGACTCTGAGGGTACGTCTAAAAAGTCTCTCCTATCTCCTTATCTATCGACTTTACCTTAACCCCGTGATGCTATCCACGGGTGAAAGGTGTTAGGAGGCTTCCTTAAGGAGTTAGGAAAGGTGATCACGGTGGTGAGGCAGTCAGACAGCACTTTCGCTTAGAAACGTCATAATGATGTGACGGTGGTCAGTGGTTCCTATTCTAAAGGAGGTTCTAAAGGAAGCATCAGTGGTTCCTAGGCTAAAGGAGGTTCTAAAGGAAGTAACAGTGGTTCCTTGGCTAAAGGAGGTTCTAAAGGAAGTAACAGTGGTTCCTTGGCTAAAGGAGGTTCTCAAGGAAGCAACAAGCCTCCTTTTTTTTACTTATTGAGAATTCGGACAGTCCTTATCATGGCCGCCACACAAAACACTTCCGGGGTGAAGGAAAAGTTGATAATTAAGGAGATAGGAGGGACAATTTGGACGAACCCAAAGTCTCTTCCTGTTGCAAGAGTAAAAACTGTTCTGACACCGGAAGGCTCTCAGTCACATCATATTGTTTGTCCAAGCTGCCGAACAGGACAAGGGAAGATAAATAAATAAATGAATAAATACAGTATGTGATGGCTCTGCTGGGCTGTATGAAGAAGAACAAGCCAGGAGGGTCAACGCAGCAGAAAACTATCAACTCAAATGTTTTTGCACAGGAAAACACAGGAAACAGCTTTCATCATGTACATTGTGTTTATGTTGCACCTCTTGTGTTGTAGCTTTTGTAATCATGTTGTGGTTTTTGTGTTTGTGTTGTGAATTTTGTTTTCATCCTGTAGCTTGTTTGTTTGTTTTGTGGCCAGTATATTCTCATTCTGAGTTTTGTATGTGTGTCCTGACTTTAGTATTTGTGTTGTGTTGCATTTGTCATGATCTGGGGTTTTGGTGCTTTCCACGTGTGTTTTGTTGTCTGTTTTCCCCGCCTGTCTGCTCCTCCTGTTCCCCCCACCCCCCACCCCCCCCCCGAGCTAGATTGGTTGCGGGGGGCTTTCACAGGTGTGGATGATCATCATCAGCTCCACTACTTAAGCCGGCTCTCTCCAGGCAGTCGGCGCCAGATTATTGTCTTGACCTCGTTGCGCCTCGTCAAGACTACCTATGCGCCCGTATCCTGTCGTCTACTCGTCCACGGTTCCTCTCTGGATTCACCTCACGCGTGCCGGAAAAGGGTTTTTTGGGATCGTCACCTGGATTGTTGTTTCACTGCTCACTTATGAGCTTGGACTCTCGCTCATCTTTGTCACTAGTGTCACGTCCCCTTGTTATATGAAATCATGACTAAGACTGCTTGCTCTGTTTCTGTGTCGTGCATTTGGGTCCAGTTCAGAAAACCGTAACAGCATTTTGTGTGTTTTACAGGTTTTCTACTTTGCTGTATGTATTTGTGTTGCAGTGTTTGATATCATGTTGTTGCATCTTTTGCATTTGTGTTGTGGTTTTGAGACCTATCCTGAACTGAGGCCACGTTTCTGGACCACTGTGGAAATTCCCTGTTTAATCAGCAAATATAATGTGCACTAAAAACTGAAGGAAAAAAATAAAACAATTCTCAACATTTGAGTTTTTAATTGCAACGTTTTCCGGTGATATTTTCAGTTTGAATGAAGCCGTTAAGATTTTGCTTTAAGAAGAAAATCCAGCCAACACTTGATGACAAACCTCATACGGTGTGCATTTCTCAATATTCAACTTTTAAAAGATGCACAGTGGTACTAATGAGGTGCAAGTGGATACAAATTGTGTACTTTCCACATAAAATGTAGCTCCATTTACTTTTGTAGTGAAAACGTACTTGTCCGCTGCACACGGCTGCATTCGGGAGGCATGAGACCAGCTAATCGCCGATGATTGGTGAGACAGTTTACTCGTGCTCAGGGAGCACTTGATTCGACGCACTAAAGTAGACGTGCCAAGAGCAAAATGTCAGTATCTCACTTGATCAAGCTTAATTAATTGTGAAAGGCAAAATCATGAATACAATTAAATTGGGATTAATTGCAGCGCTCCAAAAAGCACAGGGAACACAGAAGCTGGGTGACGGGCAGATATAGATGAACATGTACTGCAACAGGTAAAGCTGCAGAGACACGGCACGGGGACAGGACGGCTTCCAGCGAGCAGCCGTCCGACTGCCAACACTGCCAGAGTCCTTACACACCAGTTAATTCCTTAGTTGTGAGCCGGGATGTGAAGTGAGTTGGTGGTTGTGGGGGTCTCCCTGCTCCAATCACATCTTACTTCATCACACAATTAACATGCAGGCAGAAAAAACATCTGGATATGTCTGGGAAATATTGTTTCACAACTGGATGTCTTAATATATGTGCATACCTTCTTAATATTGAGGACATTCCTAAAAACAAATGTGAATAAGTAGAGTGTTTATGTATTTTTTCCAGTGAAACACAATTTTAGACCTGAATATAAGGCAAATATAGGGAATACAAGTTAAACCAGATGTCAGACACATTTTAGTTCAGGGGCCACATACAGTCCAATTTCATCTTGAGTGGACCGGACCAGTTGGGCTGCAGTGTAAACATGATGAAAATGTCTACAATCTCAGTATAAGGCCAACTTTATTAAAATGTGATTTCAAACCAATTGTAGGTCAAAGGTATAGGTGTGAATGAGCCAACCCACCTGACTTTTATTTGAAAATAAGTACATGCCTCAAAAAGTATATGCTGTTTATTGTATAAAAAATATTAACAGTGTGAACTCAAATCCGAATGCATGAAAGTTGGCCTCCCCGCTTTAAGATATTCATTTGATGTTCCTTGTGAGGCCTGCAGGTGAAGATGTTTTATCAAGGAAGAGGAGGAAATGGCTTATTCCCACCTTGTGATGATAATAACCATGCATATGTCAACAATATGCACACCTTTCTCAATAAAATTAAACCATGGCTTAAACTCCACGTAAAACATCCAATTTAAATGCAAAGATGTGACTCCATCAGGAAAAACTTCACACACATACATGGGTCTTAAATGACAGGAAATCGACCTAAACATGTTTATTACTCGTTTCCTGGGGGGGTCTTCCTTTGTGATGTTAATGAGGAAATGTTTAAGTCTTAAAATGCTAATAATGCAATTCCATATCAGTTTGCTTCTGAATGCTTGTGTATCATTACTCCTGTTTGCAATTACTTTTTTAATTGCCCTGACTTATAGTATGCTAATGAGTGAAAACTTAAGAAAACAAATAATCCTAAACAAGCTGGTCCTCAAACAGTTCCAGGCACTGTCAAAACCAACCTCCTTCATTTAGTGGTTTTTCTGAAGGAACAATAATCGTGTTACACAACGTATGGTAACTCCAGACACACAATAACTGAACGGTCTCAACATACTGCGTGTCTCCAGTCAGTGATGCAACATAACAGCCACGTATTGTCACAGTTTATAGTTCACATTAACATTTTGATTAAGGAGCATCTAGAGAGGGTTGGTGTGAAGATGAAATAGAACTCACTGTGCCGTGCTTTATGTTTCTCTCCTGTTATTTTTAGATTCTGCCTCTGTGTCTGTGTTTACACGGCAATAATATCAAGTGAAAACGCAAAACCTTTGTTCCATTTATACGACAAAGGTACTAGGAGACACTGAAAACACATTCTTTTGAGAATGGGGGCCGTTTCCTTGCTCCATCATTGAAATGGTACTACTGTGAATGCGCACCATGTCTATGGTCAATAGTTGCACATGCTCAGTAGAGCCAATCAGAACAGTTTCCTCCATGGTGTCATGACTCCCAGTCCATATTCTCCTGGGACTTTTATTTTGACAGTCACCGTAATAACGGTGTGTGTGTGTGTGTGTGTGTGTGTGTGTGTGTGTGTGTGTGTGTGTGTGCTTTTAGTACTAAAACTAACAACAGCACCAACTAGTGGCCTGTCATGCTAACTACACCATTTTCAGCATTTGTGCCATTTTTGCGTCAACAGACATCACTTTCAGAATGCCGCTGTGGAAACGGCGTCCTTGGCTTCCCACCCCGTTGCGGTTCCCTGCCCTGATGTGTTTCACGTGACAGCGTTGGTAAATGGGGGCCTTCTGGTTGTCAGTCTGTCTGTGTTCTGGTGTGGATAGAGTCTCTTGGTGTTTCCCCTGTGTTCTCAAGGATGTTACTATTGATCCTTTGGATTTTTGTGTTGAATAAATATGATCTCATGTGACTTAGAGACTGTTTACATAGGGGAGAATATGAACTGGGAGTCAAGATACTCTATACCAGGGGTGTGCAACCAGTCAGAGACCAGGAGCCATAAAAATGACGGCGGTCCTACAAAGAGTCGCATCATACAAATTGGGCTCACAAAAAAACTCCTTCTCTCACAGACACAAAATGACATGAAGTGAAATCCACACACAATGTTGCTCCAACAGTCACAATGCATTAACAGGAATAATGTCCCTTTTTGCAGACGGTCCCTGAACTCTGGTCACAGCTGCTCGTAGAGAACAAAGTTGTTTCTGCTGCTGCAAAGACGAAATGAGCTGGTAGCATCTTGCCTCCGTCGCACCGATGGGAAAGGGGCGGGGCTTGTGTGTTGATGACGTTTCATTCCAGAAGAACTTTCCAGAGCTGCTCTCAGCAACTGCATGTGCTCGTGCTGCATAATTCCAATATCAACCGATATTTATTTCTGAAATAAATAACAAATTGAAGAGGATTATGAATTCATTATACATGATTACATTATCCACGGTTGTCCCACTTGTCTATAATTGGCTCCTCAGCTATGCTTGCTGTGGTTATTGGGGGCCACTGTTGTATGCATGAGCTGAGTTTAAGGGAAAATAACACTGAGGCTAAATATGCAACACAAGTCCACAACTCCAGCTTTAGGTTTAGAGCTCAGCACCCGTGTTCACTATCTGCTGTGTCTGTTGTGATGGGGAAAGGGCCTCGGGCCGGATGTTGTGTATGAACTTCATCATGACCGTCAGTGTCGAAGAAGATCCGTGAAATTAAGCATAAGATCGATCAAGATGTACCGTATTTTCACGACCAAAAGGCGCACCGTACTAAAAGGCGCAGTCTCAGTTATGTGTGCCATTACTGCATTTAACACACACATAAGGCGCACCTGCTCATAGGGCGCGGGTTCCATGCCCACACTTCCCCCTTTAACGTTCTCATGGTGTCCGCATTACAACAACACACGCACACAAGCATACAAGTGTGCGTATTTAAAAATAGAGCGGGAGCAAAACTGAGTTTGGTTGTGCTTTATTTAAGTATTGATAACAAAGTACTAACATTTTTTTAACCTGTAATCGTCATCAATCAAACCCATCGAACTCCTCGTCCTCTGTTTCTGAATTGAATAGCTGCGCTAAATCTCCATCAAACATACCAGGTTCATTTTCTTCACTGTCAGAGTCACTTTCCGTGCCGTGCGGCTCCTTGGAAATGATGCCGGCTTTTGCGAAAGCTCGAACAACAGTGCCAGCAGACACGCTAGCCCAAGCATCTACAATCCATTTGCAAATTGTGGCGTAACTCGCCGGGGGCTGCCTTCCACTCTTAGTGAAACTGTGGTCTCCATCGGTCATCCATCGGTCATCCATCGGTCATCCATCGGTCATCCATCGCTCCCACGCCGCTCGCAGCCTTACTTTGAACGGCCGGTTCACACCGATGTCCAGCGGAAATGTTCAATTTTCATTTCTTCTGCTAGCGTTACTGCTTTTAGTCGAATGGTGACCGTGGAAACGCTTCTCCCACTCGTTCTTTGTGCGATGATCCACTGCTCGAGTCTTTCCTCCAACTCGGGCCACCTCGCCTGATGTCCGCGGAAACTCAGCTGCGTCTTCTTCACCTGTCGGAGCTCGTTTTCCAGCTTCCTCCACTTGCGAACCATCGATTCATTAATCTTAAATTCTCTCGCGGCTGCTCGATTTCCATGTTCCTCCGCGTAGCTGATGGCCTTCAGTTTAAACTGTGCTTCATAAGCGTGTCTCTTCGCCATTTCCAGGGTTGTTAAAACAACGATGTTCTGCATAACGCACATACCCGTTCATTTATATACAATCCACGCCCACACTTCCCCCTTTAACGTTCTCATGGTGTTCACTACTACGTCCGCTTTACAACAACACACACACATAGGGCGCACTGCACCATAGGGCGCGCCGCACATTTTGAAGAAAATCTAAGACTTTTATGTGCGCCTTATAGTCGTGAAAATACGGTAAACCAAATCAGCTGAAAGTTTGATAAATATACTTCAATATTATTTATAGATATATAGATTCAATCCGACAACTTTTACTCGACATATATGCTCACCTGAGTGAATCTTTCATGTAACAATCCAAAATATATCAGAATTACAGTCCTACCTGGATTATCCAGACACTGGACAGATCCACTGTCATGTGATAATAAGAACTGAGGCAACACGGTGTGTTGTGAATCAAAACTAATGTGTTGAAAGAAATGTCTACACATTTGTTCAACACCAACGTGTTATTTCTCTTAAACTTTTAATTGGATGAAAATAAGTGTGTGCATTTAACAATATACAATGTTACTTATATGTATAGTTTATCTCAGGGGTCCCCAACAAAGAGAGGATAAAAAACTATATTCTGAAAATGTACATTTAAATTTCCATTAGTCTGCATTTGAGTTTTATTTTAAAAAAGGCTTCACTTCCATCAATGCTTCTTTCCAGTGTCACAATGTTTTTCCATCCATTGTTAAGCCCTTGTTGAGGGCTTTCATACACCGTCCTGCAGTCCATGGAAAAAGAATGTTGCTAAAACCGTCCGTGGTGCAGAAAAGGTTGGGGACAACTGCTCTATAACACCTCTAGGATAAAATCTGGGACCATGTCTGAGCCACCTGAACACAAACGGTCCTCACGTGATGCACGACGCATATCCAGATAATCAAGGTACTAGATGATTGAGGTAGTACTCAATGGCCTTTCTAGATGTAAATACTTGGTGGGGCAAGATTTTATTTCAGGTCAAGTGACACGACTGAATTCTAAAGTAAAGTGTGTGCACAAGCTTTGTAGCCACAACATTATAACCACCATATAGGCATTGATCCTGTACAAATGTTGAGCCTTGGAAATAGCTGATCAAAAAAATAATAATAATAATTAAAAAAAAATAATGACAGGATTGAAACCAGATCATAATGTTTCAAAGACAGCAGCTCAGCCACTCGACCACCGGTAAAACTACCAATTGATGAGATTCTTGAAAACGGTTTGTCACCGTGTCACACAGTTTACAAATACTTACTTTCATTTTCTCTGGCAAAGTGTTTCAGTGGGGCTTTTGTTCTTCAGGCCCCACGAGGCATCAACATCAGGTGAATTGAATGAACGGAGCCACAGCCTGAGCATGAACACTTTACTGCATTCAATACACACTGCATGGTGAGAGAGGGGCGAGCTACACTAATGTAATACACACTGCATGGTGAGAGAGGGGCGAGCTACACTAATGTAATACACACTGCATGGTGAGAGAGGGGCGAGCTACACTAATGTAATACACACTGCATGGTGAGAGAGGGGCGAGCTACACTAATGTAATACACACTGCATGGTGAGAGAGGGGCGAGCTACACTAATGTAATACACACTGCATGGTGAGAGAGGGGCGAGCTACACTAATGTAATACACACTGCATGGTGAGAGAGGGGCGAGCCACACTAATGTAATACACACTGCATGGTGAGAGAGGGGCGAGCCACACTAATGTAATACACACTGCATGGTGAGAGAGGGGCGAGCTACACTAATGTAATACACACTGCATGGTGAGAGAGGGGCGAGCCACACTAATGTAATACACACTGCATGGTGAGAGAGGGGCGAGCTACACTAATGTAATACACACTGCATGGTGAGAGAGGGGCGAGCTACACTAATGTAATACACACTGCATGGTGAGAGAGGGGCGAGCT
Organism: Lipophrys pholis; assembly: GCF_963383615.2. Lineage (NCBI taxonomy): Eukaryota > Metazoa > Chordata > Actinopteri > Blenniiformes > Blenniidae > Lipophrys > Lipophrys pholis. Next base: position 29,212,512 of record NC_137642.1, read on the forward strand.
ACACTAATGTAATACACACTGCATGGTGAGAGAGGGGCGAGCTACACTAATGTAATACACACTGCATGGTGAGAGAGGGGCGAGCTACACTAATGTAATACACACTGCATGGTGAGAGAGGGGCGAGCTACACTAATGCAATACACACTGCATGGTGAGAGAGGGGCGAGCTACACTAATGTAATACACACTGCATGGTGAGAGAGGGGCGAGCTACAGTAATGCACCATCAGTGTGGATCAGGAGGAAACAGCCTGAAGCAGCAAGAGGAGACCAAGAACCAGGGAGGTGCTATATAAGAGGAAGTTTTATTCACAGACCAGAAAATATTGTAGATAATCTAAAAGTATTAAAAGCATACTTTGCATGCAGTCCTTTCTGATGACAACAGGTGGTGCTCAGCCCCACCTGCCCCTATTGACCAGTGGACCCCGATTGTTCTGGTATATGACTATTAGCAACAGCAATCTGTTAAGTACTTTCAGTATCCTGCATGTTCCAAAACTGTGGTGGGCTAAGGACTACAGACCTGAGATAGCTATACTTTACGTAGGAATTTATTAACAAGAAACGTTCTCACCAGGCGGTTCGGCTCTTCCAACACTTAAGAATGAAAGAGAGTGATTCAAACACAAACAGTAGGTATTTTATTCGAGGGGCAGTCCTCCATCTGGGTATTTCCTGTGACCCGCCCCCTGTCGTCTCTTGGCCAATCACAGTGGAGGATTCTTGACCCCCAGCCATCCTCCCCTCTTGAAGGCAGAATGAAGACTCCAGCTTGGTCCTTGGTCCATGTTTACTGAACAAGAGCTGTCGTCTCTGTGAATCACTGAGGCCTCATGGCAGAGCAGCCAAAGGAAGGATGTTCCTCTGAGAATATTTCAACAAATCTAACTTGGTGGTCCGTCCTCTAGAATGTCCCTGTTCTCCCAGTGTTCATGGTTAGAGCTCATTATTCTCTGCTGTGTGTATGTGTGTGTGTGTGTGTGTGTGTGTGTGTGTGTGTGTGTGTGTGTGTGTGTGTGTGTGTGTGTGTGCGTGTGTGTGTGTGCGTGTGTGTGTTTGTGTGTGTGTGTGCGTGTGTGTATACGTGTGTGTGTGTGCGTGTGTGTGTACGTGTGTGTGTGTGTGTGTGTGTGCGTACGTGTGTGTGTGTGTGTGTACGTGTGTGTGTGTGTGTACGTGTGTGTGTGTGTGTGTGCTTTCAGTACTAAAACTAACAACAGCGCCAACAAGTGACCTGCCATGCTAATTACATTATTTTCAGCGTTTCTGCCATTACCTTGGAAACAGGAATTGTTTTCAAAATGTTGAAACGTGTCTTGATGAATTTTCACTTGAAACACTGTCGTGTAAACGGAGCCTCAGTTTCTCTGCGTTTCTATGTTGGACTAATTAACACGACCCCTTTGTGTGCCTCACTTCATTATTCTCTTGGATTACTATTTAGTTAAACTTTAACTAGTAGCCCCACTGCCCGAGTGGTTAGTAACCTCTTCACAATGAGAACATTCCCGGTTTGAGTCGTTCCTCTGGTACCTTTTGGACTCCAGTTTTCCTCCACAGTCCAAAATGTGGGTTGGGGTAATTTGATCAAACTAATATTGTCCATAGGCGTTGCTGTCTTATGGTATCGTTCTGAATTGGATGAATCTAACTTTACTTTTGTTGTTTTGTGCTCAGTTTCCATTACCTCTCTTAAATTTGTTTTTTGACCAAAAACAAAGTAAAAAGTCTTTTTTCACTCTATTATCCTTTTGGTCCCAGACATTCACACTGAATATCAGACAGTTAAATCATTGCCAAATGTTCCCATGCTATGAAAGTTAATTCCATAAAAGCTATTACTACATAGATATGAGTATGGAAATAAGGAGGTGTTCCACCTCAGAGTTGGGATGATCATTTCTCCCCTTTCATCCATCAACCTTGATCACAAACCTGGCACAGATATTGGTTCATTTTTCAACAAATGCCAAAGGACAGGAAGATAGAAGTGAAGGAAAACCAATGCAAACATGTTGTTAAATGTATGTAAGAGAGACACTGAATAATTAGCTAGAGGTAATGATTTAATTCAAACATTTAAAGGAAAAGTCAAGGTATCAGAATCATGCAGCAGTGTTTAGAAACAAATGATCGAAAAAAGCATTTGGAGATAAAGAAGTTGAGTGGTGATGTTCAGTCATAGCTCCCGGAGAGCAAACATCAGCTCACCCTCCTCTTTGCAGTGTCAGGACCACCTGCTGAGTTTCACCTGAATGATCAATGAGCAGTTTGAGCTGGAGAAGATGGATGTCTGCTGCACTGCAAACCCGCTTTTCTCTCAAAGTTTGTGTTTATTAAAACACAATGCAGAGTTTGATCCTGCACACTGCTGCTTTACAGGAATAATAATACAATTCTCAGGTCTGGATTAAAAATGCCTTACAAGTGTAATGAAATGTTAGTTTTCATGATGGGATGATTTCAGTTCCAATAACAAACATGTTATCTGCATCAACGTAAGATATCTGGAACATTTTGTCTCCAACAATAAAGTGATTTAATATATTCGCAGGAGGCTTTGAAAGACCATTCAATTCTGTCGTGCCAAAAACAACAAAGTAATTTCAAGGCACCTTTACAGTGTTACGACCCCAAAGAGGGAGGGAACATATTTTAGGACACGGGAGACAAGGGCACAAGTTTTTACACATTCCATTTATTTTCTTTGATTTTTTATTACGCGAGCCTCGTCCACCTGTCCAAAGAAACAAACCAGGGAGCAGGGAAAGTTTAACTGAAAGATGGGCGTGACTGTCCGACCAAACGAAACAAACATGGCCCAGTCCTGTACAGGGCAGCTGAACCAGAACCGACCCCGGGCTAAGAAAAAAAACACGATCCCAGACTACACCCAGAGGGAAAAACAGTACGGCCGGTACAGCCATGCCAAAGAACTCAGACCTCGGCCAGCCCGCCGGCTACCGGGAAGTTCGGTTGTTGAGCTTCACCTGCAGACTTCCAGAGTGTGAACGGTACGCAGCCCCTCCCAGGAAACGACATGAAGAAATGAATGAGGGAGAAAGCGAGCCCCGGGGAGTGCAAAGCCCAGCCCATTTGAGCGGAAATAATTAATTAGAAAACAATATTAAAGACCCGCATTCGCTCGACACCACTTACAGTCCCAATCTTCTAATGAATAACTAACTTAATAATAATGCCAAATGCCCGTAAGAGGAGCAGAAAACAAAGAGGGAGGGACCTGCAAGACATAACAACCGAGAAAAGCCAACAATCACACATGAGCAAGCGAAGGAGACTGTGGAAAGAAAAAAACTTTTAACAGGAAGAACCCTGCAGAACCAGACTCAGAGGAGGAGACCTTCTGCTGTTCTGATTGGGGAGAGGATAACAGCAGAGAAAAGGAGATGTCAAAATAGTTTTCATGTTGGGCTACTGGTGGGTGGTGTTTTTCTAACGATGCCTCACATAAATGTGTACAGAGAACAATACTGACAGAAGTGGAGCTACTCCAAAATGTGGCTGCCAAGGATTGCAGGTGGTGTGTGGATGGACCCAAGCGCAGACTCGCCACAGACTTCCCTAAAAAACTGAGTTTATTGAACTCCAGGGAACACAGACGACACAAGGGCGACAAGAGAAGCGACATGATGACCAAGAGACAAGATGATCCGACGAGGACAACAGAGGGAGAGGGAAGGGGTGGACACAAGTGGAACACAACGATGGGTGAACACAGAGGGAGATCATTGGTTGATTGGAAACACGAGGTGAGACACACAGAGAACGGACAGTGGCATTAGAGCATAAAACAAGTAAAACTCAATAAAAATATTGGCTGGGAATCATGTCAATCAAAGTACAGGGACATTCAATTCAATTCAATTCAATTTTATTTGTAAAGTTCTAAATCACATCAACAAACATCTCAGAGCCTCTTACAATGATAGAGAACCACAGAACCCAACTAAACCTTCCAGAGCAGCAGATGGAACAAGCAACAGTGGAAACCAGGAAGAACTCCCTCTCATGGAGAGAAGTTCATGGTGACACAGGGACATGTTGCCTCTGTTTTTAGAGCAGTCGCTGTAAGCACAGGTCGCACACACACTGTCACCTTAAACTCCATCTCCTCCTGAGTGTCTACATGCAAATTGAAAGACTAGTTATTTCCAAATCTGCACTTTGGCCAGAGTTTTCAGAATTAATCGTGACCTGGAGCTTCATTTACATTGCACTGAAATATCACAGTTTTCTATGGAGGGCTTACTGTGCCAAAATTAAATAAATAAATACACCATTAAATAATCAATTAAATGTGACATTAATTAATTAAAATTGGAATTAAATATAAAAGTGTGTCATTAAATCATTAAATAATTAATTAAATGTGTCAGTAATTAATGTAAAAACTATATGTAAAAACATATATAATTATTTCACGATTTATTTAATTATTTCATGGTCCGGTGTTGCACGGCTTCATGAATTAACTTTATATGTCAAACTCACCCATCAAACTCAGTGGGTGGATCCTGACACCTGATTGGTTCCCCTGCACATAAAGTCAGAACAGATCGATCTCAGATAATGAATTGCTGCAGAGCAAGTGAACATATTCAGATACACTGGGTGGCGCTAGATGTTAAAGTCTGCTCCTGACTCACTGTGAAACTCCAGACTCATCTTGTTTCCACTGTCGACTTTATAAAGACTAGACGGTGCTGCGGAGCAGGAAATACGGCGGCCATCTTGGTCCGGTCGTCAAGTCCATAAACACACACTGCAGCAGGAGAGAAACCAAGACATGACCGTGTTGAGTATTTCTGTACAAGGTAGGGCTCAGGGATTACTTTTCACAGATGAGATGGAACATTACTATTGTTTGAATTTTGTGAATATAAACTTATTCTGTATTTCTGTCCACCAATGAACTCCTAGCAGCCGCCATGAGCTAGACTTTGTTTACAGCTTGTTCACCTGCTATTAGTCCAACAGAGACTTTATAAATCACATGTTCCACAATACTGAAAGAGATTATAACTGACTCAAGAATGCTATTGTGGAAATAAACCAGATTTTACCAGGTGACACAGGCTGTATTGTTCATATGTAATTCTTTCACCCTAACAGAAGTACAATTCCTCTCATGTCTCCTCCTCCTCACTGACTGAGAAACACTGACGACATGTGACTGGAGAAGAGATTGAAACAAGTTTACTCACAGTTTCAGACACACACCCACACACACACGCACACACACACACACACACACACACACACACACACACACACACACACACACACACACACACACACACACACACACACACACACACACACACACACACACACACACACACACACACACACACACACACACAGCAGAGAACAATGGTCTTGCTGGTAGCAGATCACAGAAGATCAGTTGAAGAGGACAAAGAGACTGAACTATACATTCAATATAATCGAAAGCTGAAAACAACAAACTGCATGGAGTTAAGTAGTTGCTGTGTCATGTTGCTTTTTATATTGTGTCAGGCATGCTAGGAAAAGGAAAACCCAGCTTTAAATGTTTATGTTTGAGCAAATTCATGTTATTACTTCCACTTTAATAATCTTCAACAACAACAGAAGCTGTGTCAGAATTACCTTGAGATGACTCTACGCCCCTTTGACCAAATGTTATGACAACTGAAAATTAATATCCTTGAACAGGTAGTGTTTATGGCTCATCTTTTTCATTTGTGTTATATAAGTGTTCATGTAGTCAGGTATCTGCAGCACCTTGAGTCAGCTCACACACACAAAGCCCACAGAGTCGTCGGCTTTCTGTTTGCCTGTCATGCTTATTCCCTCTGTAAAATGTCCACTTTTATGAAAAGGTGATTTTTTTATTTTTTATTTTAAAATATATTTTTCAAGGCTCAGGCCCTGGAGTGCTACATAAAGGCTTGGTTTTGAAAACATCATCTTGCCTGCCAGGTGACACAGCAGAGATGCTGACAGCCCCGGGGCAGAAAGCGAGACATAAACTCCAAAGGAATGGGTTTGAACTGGTACCCACTCGGCAGGATGGCCAGAAAGAGGAAGGATGACAGTTGCATTGGTATTTCTTTCTACCATCCACAGCACAAGCTCATGACTGCCTGAACATATTTGGTTTGGACATGGAACAATTTATCATCTTGTGCATCTCTTTCAAGCTTTTATTGGTTGTTCAGGCCAGTAACAATCATCCTTATTTGTGGGAATATGACCAACTTGTGTAAATAACAATATATAAAAATTGTTTTAAAGTTTGAACCATAAGAAGGTCTGATCACACAGGAAATGGGTGATTCATCACGAAGGATCCCAGGGAAACAGTAGATTCCTCTTTATCCGGTCATATCTCCAAGTCCAGCATTGCAGACCAGTTCTCGTCAAGACAAGAATCAGTATTAATGTAATTTAAAACAATGTCCATCTGTGATCTCTGTTGAAAATCTGCTGGGAGGCAACCTCAAACTGTGCAGTATCAAAGCTGGTTTACACAAGAAGAGACTGGGCATGACAGAAATCTGAATCCTGGCTAGACGGCACCCCCTCGGCGGGTGTCTTCTCATTGATGTTTGCACAGCATGAAATGGTTAATGACCTGCAATCCTGGCACTGATGATCACCCCAATGCTCAAATTGCTACTGATTGAAATGCCAGTGCTGTCTGAATGTTTCATCTTTATTGGACACGTCGGTGTTGGAGAACACTTTAATGTCAGAATACGGCATCTCAATTATTAGGCTGTCCACCGTCATAATATCACAGAAAAAACCTTCTTGGTCTCTTGTAGTATGGAAACAGCAACTGTGTTTCAGTGTCTAATATAAGAAGGATGAAAAATGAAACTGAAACCCAGATTAACAGTCAGTTGCTTAAAGCTGTGTTTGGTTTTGGACCAAATGGAGACCTAATAGCAGATGAGTGACTCAATGAGTATTTAAGATTTGTTGTCACATGCAAACATTCATCGTATGACGGAACTGAAGACAGATTTGAATTGTTATTTAGGTAATTGTGGTTTGTGTGTTGATTACATAGAAACATTTATTCAAACAATAAATATAGACATGGACAACCGCACTATTGAAAAAAACAGAAAGGAATTTATTGGATTCACAGGTTAGAAAGGTTCTAAAGCTTGCTTGAGCTTGATTTTCAGTATGAATACAGATTGTGAAAGCGGGGCCTCATGGTCCTTCTGACTTTTTGTATGTATATATATATATATATATATATATATATATATATATATATATATATATGCAGATATGTGTATTACCTATTTATTTATTTACTTTATCTAGTATCTATCTATCTACTTTTATTAGGTTGTTAACTGAATCTTTTATCTTCAGTGATTCCTCTTGGGGGTCGCTACACTGGTGGTGACCAGGTTCCCCTGGTGGGGCGGTAGCGTGGGTTCCCCCGTCCCGGGCACCTGGTTGGTCCCCTGCGTATATTGAGGGATTCACCAATCTGCCTGGGCTGGGGGGATCTGTGGGGCAGCGCCCCCTGTGGTTAGAGGCTGAGCCACCCCCATTGTTGACGGCCCCCAAATGTGGCCCTTTCCTCACCTTAGTCCTCAGTGTCCTGCCATTCCTCAAGTTTGAAAAAGATGGATGGATGGATGGATGGATGGAATCTGCAGATGTGCAATCTTTCTAATGATATTTGTTCATGAAGAGAAACCCTCCATCCAAAGGGTTCTGTTTTACAGACAATACGACTGTCTGCACAACAGTCCTTTCTATGAAGAGTTTTGGTGTTCTCCTGTGCCTGAATGGGTTTTCTCTGTACTACTCTGTACTGAACTCTGATTTTCATTCAGGCTGGCTGAGATGGGCCCCCTTGCCTGCAGTTTTTATGAAAAAGGTATAAAGGACAGAAGAAGGAGGGGATTGACCATCTGCATTGATAAAACATTTTTTTCATTTGATCAGAAAACAAAAACATAGATCTCTTCAATGTCATAGGTATGAATGACTTTCGTAAACTGGCCATCCTGTGTTGCACTGGTTGGCACTCTTGCATCTTAGCTCGTAGGTTGAAGTCCAAGACCTTCCAGAGTGGAGTTTGGATGATCTGCCTGTGAGAACATGGATTTCACCACACAGTCCCAAGACATGCATGTTAGTTTAGATTACCATAAATATAAGAGTGTGTGGTTAGAATCGGCTTCAGCACACGACAACCCTGAACGGAACAAAGCAGTATAAAAGGGTTTTTTTAAAAATGGAAAAACAACCCAAACAGCTACAGTTGCTCCAGAAACTGTAAAATTACATACTATGTTGGATGGTGATGCTCTAACAGAATTTCCTTGTATTTATGACAATGACAATAAAGCGTCTTGACTCTTTGAGATGCCAAAATTTGCCTTATAGTCAACGTGGGTTAAATGGCTAGCAAAAATGGCTAAAACAACTGAAATTGATGAAAAACTGCTAAAAGAGCTTTAACAAGAAAAGGTAAAAATGCTAAAATGGCCAAAACAGCTGGCATGGCTAAAATGATAATCCAGTAAAACAGCTTAAAATGGATATAAAAGCTAAAATATCCTAAATTGAAATGATGTGGTATAATTGTTAGATACCCATAGAACAAAATGTGCAGGTCTAGACAAATATTGTTGATCTGAAAAGCTGTAAAGGTCACAACGATTGCAGACCCATCTGTTCCACATTCCCTGTAATAATTAATCCGAAATTCTAAGTAGATTTATTGCTGTGACACAAGGCTCTAAAAACACCACATGTATTACATTTTTATCTTTTTCTTTCACTTCGTCCATGTGAGCTGTTTTATAATAATCAATGCGTGTACTACTGTGTGATTTTCTTCATTGGCTACTCACCAGGAAAACAGGCTGAACATTTCCCAGGCTGTAATTTAGGACAAGGGTTCAAACAGAAGAGTGTGTGTGTAAGCATGTACAAGAGGGAGCGTGTACAAATGTTCTGTGCAATTAATGTGCTAACAGCGATGTAGACACCCGCATAGCATATTGATCCCCTAAGCTGTGTAATCCGCTTATGATGAATGAGTCAGTGGCTGCTGAATGGCCTTCTGCAAAGATAGACGTTTCTGCATGCAATTAGCATGTTGATGGCATCGCGGTCTGCTTGATGCCGCTGCTGCGCGCTCGCCGAATGACAGAGTGCGAGAGTGGGAGCAGCGCTGGTTTCTGCATTATTCAACAGGATGATGGCTGCTGCTGGCAAGGGAGCAGGCGTGAGCCCGCCACTGTCGGGATGATGGGGTGCTGCAGCAGCATTTGACACATCATTTCAGCTCTCGTGCAGCGTGAGAGGTGTAAGCATGTAAAAGTAAGTGCATTGAGATATTTATGCCACCGCCGGTGGCACTTTTCAGAAATCCGTCCTCGTTGGCTGCAGTGACGCATTTACAGCAGACAACATCTGTCAGCCTGACTCATTGCTGTAGATTCTGTTAATACGACGGCTGATGAGAATATAAGTAGGCAACCTTCATGTGCAAGATCAAACTGAAAGAACTAAGGTTAGAAAATCCACATCCACATCATTATGCATCATATCATCAGGGAGTCAATGTTGTGATGTGTAAGACCAGTGCTTTATATTTCAGGCCATCTTTACATGTAACCGGATTTTTACAAAAATCCATATTTCCCATCTACATTTTCATAAATAAACTTCATTGACAAGACCCGCACAAACATCTGATTCAGAGCTGCTATGAGCAGCCAGACCTTTAGGGGGCAGTGTAAGGAGAAGCTTGAATCCATGTCCCCTCTTTAGAGGCAAACAGAATCACAGAGTTTTTATATAACTTCTCTGTGGCCAGAGTTTTCAGGAATCATCGTTTGTGGTGAGTCGCAGCTGCGTTTATGTGTAAATGCAAGAAACGCAGACAAATATCACCATTTTTAAATAGCCTGGTATGTGTGTGGTAGGTAGCGCTGTATGTGGTCCCTGAACTAAATTGAGTTTGACACCCCTGACCTGAATGGCCCAAATATGTATTTTCTTGTGTTAAATCAACACTCATGGCTAACGAGTTATCCAATCAATACAGCCAAAGTTGGTACGGATGAACAGGACATATTCTTATGGATCAGTCAGACAGCTTAAATGACAATGATTCATACCAAATTAAATGAATGTGTTTCATCTGGCTCTTGTTCAGAACCGGCTGCCAGCAGCACAGAGGGCAGGGCTGAAATCCAACGGGTTTGTAGCTGCCAGGGTCCTCATGGGTCACATAAACATTTTGAATTATTCAACACAGACTTGGAAACAAAATGTATGGGATGCATTTGTTGGCCAAGTTGGCAGTGATGCAGGGAAAAAAGAGTGATGGAGAAAAAGAGGGAGTGAGGCATTATGGAAACAGAGTATAGAAATAGACTAACAAAGCCAGAAAGAGTGCAGAGTCAAGGCTATTATTGAATTGGATTATATTCCAGTCAGGCTGCTTGGAGAGAGGTTTGTCACGGACAACATCACAACTGATTCATAGACAGCAGAAAGCAACTGTGTAGAGAATATGAAGGAAGCCTGTTCTATTTGTAATTACTAGAAATTATGCTTTTGTGTTTCTGTATGGTAGTTACCGCTGGGATTACATTTAGAACTCGCTTCAGCTACATGAGAGTCATAAAGATGGTAGATGGACATACATAAGACTCCGAAGTGCTAAATTTCATGCTCATGTGTCTTGTTTCATGTCGCAAATTACACCATAACTGATATTACATGCAAACATCACATTTGACATGCTTTAGACCAGGTGTGTCAAACATAAGGCCAGTGGGCCAAAACCAGCCGGCAAGAGGCTCCAACTATGAAAATTTCAAAGAAAAAAGATTATAAAAGAAAGAAAGAAATTCTATAGATTATCGACACAACACAACACTGAAACCCGAGCAGATAAATCGTGACACTGCAATGAAAAGCCTGCAAACTAAGATTGGTCATAAAACCATGCTGTCAGGGGGCATTTGTAAAAACATGTAGAAAGCAACAGTAATAGGAGATTTTTAGGGACATTTCAGTGTAATTTGCACCAGAAGGTTGCATTAAAATTGGCCTTTTGTTCAGATTGTTGACATTTTTGTTAGTAATTGTGTGTTGTTTGTGAAAATATAAACATTTTCATCATGTATACTCTGCGCCACAACAAAAAAAAATATATAAAGTTGAAATTCAAAGGCTATTATGACACTATTACTGGTCCGGCGCATTCAAGATGCTATTGTATGTGGCCTCCTGAGCTAAACTGTGTTTTTACCCAGGATCACTCTGCTGTAAACTGTTTCACCAAAAAATGAAATTGCAATATAGGAGATGATCGGTGATAAAGATAGAATTTGCAAGCAATAGTAATGGCAGGCCAGTTGAGAAAATCCCTCTAACAACAATAGCAGCAGCATCTCTGCTACAGGCTGAGCCGACCTGCACCACCTCCTTCCAAATACCAAATACCAGGTTTTACAATGCCTTGAAAAAATATGCATACCCCTTAAATCAGAGGTGTCAGACACACTTCAGGTCAGGAGCCACATTTACCCCCATTTCATGTGAACGAGGCCAGATGAGATAAAAAAGTGCCTTACTAACCTTCAAATTTAAACTTGAAAGTTTTTGCTCTCAGGGTGCAGAGTATACTTGATGAAAATTGTAATATTTTTGCAAAACCAAACAATTACTAGAAAAAATGTGTACAAGTTCAACATGAAGCAAATTTGAATGAAACCTTCTGATCCTGTTGCATTCTGGGAGGTTTTACAAACAGCATGGCTTTGAGGCTCGTTTGAAAATAAGCAGGTTCTCAGTTTTGCGTTATGTCCACTACTCTAAAGAAGTTTGTTGAAAAAAAAAATTCAGATTTCTTTGAAATTTTTACAGTTGTGGTTTGGCTGAATAGGAGCCCCTTACTGGCCGCTTTTTACCCACAGGCCTGTTTAACACCCCTGCCTTAAACTGTCCTGCATTTTGTCCCATTACGCCCACAAAACTTTCATGTATTTTAGGTGGTAGCTCAAAACAAAGTGGAACAAACTGATGAAGTTAAAATGGCGCATCCAAATAAAAAACTGAAAAGTCTTCTGTGTATGTGCAGTTGGAATAAACGTTTTACTTTTCAACCTTGAAAAGACTCAAACATGGGGATGCGTTAGCAGAGCTACAATTAACATGAGAAGATTTTTTGGCAACCACGGCGGCGGAAGACTGCGAACAAAGTTATGATTGCATGAACCCGCTGATCTAGGATGAGTCTTCCCCTCAGAGTCTGGACACTGGTGGTGACGAGGATGAGGATGAGGCCTGAGGCCTGAGGCGAGCAGGGGATTCCATTCCACTTTAAGTATGTGGCACCACAACGACGCGGTCGTTTCTTGGTGCTTTTGAACAGAGTGAAACCCAACAGATCCACGTGAGCGATGGTGGGAAGGAACAACTCCCTGGTACAGGAAGAAACCTTTGCAGAACCAGACTCAGAGGTGGCGGCTTTCTGCTGACCAGTTGGGTGGAGGATAGAGAGAGGAAGATGGACAGAATGTGGAAGCGACTCTATCCCTGGTTCAGGTAGGATGTGGATACAACTGGGTGATGAGCCTTGGTGGCGGTGTAGACACAAGACCAGATGGAGGTGGGGGACAACATGGCTTGCATGAACGAGGCTTGAACGTAGGACTTTACAGGCAAAGACTGGGTGATGATTGGCTGAGGCGGAGACGGATGGGGGTGTGCCTGGAGTCGAGCAGTGATTGGATGATGGCCGGAGGTCCGTCTTACAGGTTGAATTCCCACTTTCGGCTCCATATTGAAAGAGAAAGGTAATAATGATTTAATTGGCTTGTTTCATGACAGGGATGTTTGGATTGGATGTTCAGGGAACTTTTTTAGCTCCATGTGAGGGGATATTGATTCCACCTTTAAGCGATTGCAGAGCTCTTCACTGATTGGCCGGCCAATCAGGACTGGTGTAAAGGGAGCAGGCTCATGACAAACTGGTTCTTCCTCTGGTGCAGCATCTGGAAAAAAGAGCCCATTTATTTGTCATGTGGTTTCCTCAACCTCCAACACTTTGAAAGCCTCAGAAATAAAACAGCACATGTGTTTTTGAGGGTAACAAAGCCTGAGAGTATTTTATTTATATATTTATATAGGACTATTTCAAGATCACCGTGCAATGAAATATCCTATAAATACAAGAAAAGTAGAATAAAAGTCTGAAAATGGGGTAAAATTGTCAGGTCTCTGTGTCTGCCCCTGTGTGTCTCACCTCATGTTTCCAATCAACCAATGATCTTCTCCCTCTGTGTGCTCCATCATTGTCTTCTGCTTGTGTCCACCCCTTTCTTGTGTATTTAAACTCCTCTCCCTCTGTTGTCCTTGTTGGATCGTCTCGTCAAATTGTTTCACCTCTTATCATCTTGTCACTCCTCGCATTGTGTCGCTCCTGTGTTGCTCCTCTGTCCCTGCGTTTTCCTCCTGTTTCCTGGACTTGGTCTTCAATAAGCTCTGTTTTTTATGGAAATCTGTGATTCTGCATTTGGGTCCACCCTGCATAACCCTGACAAAAATGATGGGAAAGCCAGTGTGACTGTGTGTTTGAAGATGGGTGGAGATGGGAAACTCCTGCTGTCCTGAGGGAGACTTCACGTAGAGTAACCCTGTACATTTAACTGAAAATATTTACTCATGTTTGTATTTGAATCAATTTAGCTGATGAACTGTTTCTGAAACGATGATGCTTGTATTCTATACTAAAAGGGAATACTTTTTGTAAGGTGCAAACTGCTGTCTCACCCTACAGACACTCAGTGAACCCAGATGCAGCATCTTTTCCTGGCCTGTCCATTAGTCAACATACAGTATGTACACTTGCTAATGGAGCCCACAATACCACTGGATTAGTATGTTGTCATTGGGTACATTTCAATCCACGATCGAGCGAGCAATCAATCAATCAGTCCATTGAAGCACTGACCTGTCCCAGATGCTTTGGCCTTGTATTTATCCACAGCCAGTGTGAGGACATGTGCTCTGAATGATGTAAAGGCCAATTCATCCTCCATAAGAACAAGACGAAAGGTCAGCAGTGCAAGTCCTGCCAAACAAAATGACGTCATTTCCTTCTTCGAGCTCTTTCTGGCTGAAGAAATTTGTTTCAGCTGTTCCAACCATCCTGGCAGAACTGTGTAGGAGCCGCACTGCTGAAACTTCTGCTGCGCATGCGTGTTCCAGCTCGCTAATGATTACCAGTCATATTTTAATCATAGCTTGTAACATCGCTACTGTACGAGCGCCGCAGCTCGTTAAAATGTCGGAGTGTAGGCTTACCTGTGCTGCAGTTGAAAAGTTTATACACCGTTTCACAGACGTGTGGCTGCTGTAAGGGGGCGTGGCCTGTGTGTTCGGCAGCTTCTTATTGGAGTAACTGTCCTGCAGAAAAAGCTTTTTTTTTTCAGTAGCTGGCTGACATCACTGCCGAATTTTCTTCTTGTTCTTATGGGTTCAAAAAGGGAGAATGAAGGGGCCTTAAGAGCAGCAAGCCTCCAGTGAGCCATACTGGAAGTTCTCCATCCTACTGGCTGATGAAGAACATTCATCATCATCATCATCATCATCATCATAGTCCCACAATATGATTGGTTGATGTATACGGGAAGCAAAGTGTGAAGTCTGTTGAGCTGAACACTACATGTGTTGGGATGCAGGTCAGGCACATTACACTTAAAGAGGTTTAAAAATTTAATGACAGCTTAATTGAACAGATGGAACATGAAGCCCGTGACAACACTCCTTGGATGTTAGTGAAACTGAAGGGAACAGAAACTTAACGGGTTCGTCATCACAGATTCAAAGATAGCTTCTCATGTTCATGTCCAGTCTGAGCAAAAATGGCAACCGTTCATTCAAATTAAAACATGAACACAAAAAGTTTATCAATCATTTTAGAGACACACCGATATGGATGGATGGACCTCGGATCCAAGAGGAACAATGCGGTTTTCGTCCTGGTCGTGGAACACTGGACCAGCCTTATACTCTCCACCGGGTGCTCCAGCGTTCATGGGAGTTCTCCCATTCAGTCCACATGTGTTTTGTAAACCTGAAGAAGGCGTTCGACCGTGTCCCTTGGGATGTCCTGTGGGGGGTGCTCCGGGAGTATGGAGTCCAGGACCCTTTGCTAAGGGCTGTCCGGTCCCTGGATGCCCGGAGCAGGAGTTTGGTTCACATTGCCGGCAGTAAGTCGGACCTGTTCCCAGTGCACGTTGGCCTCCGGCAGGACTGTCCTTTGTCACCGGTTCTGTTCATAACTTTTACGGACAGAATTCCTTTTTTACACTGCGCCAACCCCTTCGACCACCACCAATAACCCTCCGGTTATTAGACGACCGACTCTACCGCCGAGCCACCATCGCCCCTATACTTGATACTGGTATCGGTGCATCCGCATACATGATATCATGATTTTTGAAATTCAAAAATGCGCAATGTTTAGACAATCTTCCCTTTTGGAGCTCCCCCTTTGTGCAGATAAACTGTAAGTAGATTTAATTTGTATATCTCTTTTTCCACTGCTTGAGCAGCCCTCAAAGCACTTTACATCATTAGTCACATTCACCCATTCACATTCACGTTCACACGCCAACGGAGGCACCTAATCCATTCATTGGGAGCACTTTGAGGTTCAGTGTTTTGTTCAAGGACACGTCGACATTTGGATGGGCGGAGATGGGAATCAAACCTGCAACATTCTGATTGGGGGGCGACTGCTCTGCCTATGTGGACAGGTTTTCTTCCAAGCTGCAGGATCAGAACTTAGGAATGTTTTTCTCTCAGAGAGGAACTCACCTTTCATCTTGAAAGTAAAACCAAGCATATAGTGAAACAACAAAACTCTCATTCGTAAAATTTCCCCAGAGTTTATAAAAACTCTGATGTATTTACTTGATGTCACCTTGATGTAAAGTCTATATGCATGGCTGTGCCACTGAAGGGAAAGCTGCTGTACCTGTGCAGTGGGTCTTGCACCTCCAAAAGCTACAAACTATTCCTGGCTCATTGGACAGAATAAGCTATTTTAATGTAAAAGTACCAGGTGTGCAGGTTTCATTTGTAACCTAGGGCAAAAGTTTCAAGGGTGATGTCAATGAAGAGGAGGTTTCCCATCAATAATCCCTCTTCTTTTTCCCTTTCATCATTCCACACAGCCAGACAAGCATCACTATAAGGGTGAATCAAGACTTTCTTCATGCAGTGTCTTTAATCAAAGGGGAAGAAAAGAAGGGGCTGCTTCGCTACACGAGAGTAATCAATGGCTGCCCGGCTCTTAATGAGCTGCAGGCAGACACAGGAGCTCAGAGGTGTACGTACTCACATCGAGCTTCAGACAAATCACAAACATACACACAAATAACGTCTAACCTCAAGAAACCTCGTCTGCATGTGATCAGAACTGTCTCACTTGGGAACTGTACGTTAAATGCTTTGTTTCTGTATTCACACAAGCAATCTCTTTTAATATCCTGATTTTACAGATAAACATGTAACAGAAATAATGTGCATTTACAGTGACAGCTGGAGTTCTGTGTGTGTACTACATGTTTCATTTAGTGCAGATAAAGTTGGACAAATGATGTAAGTATTTACATAATCATGCACATCATCATTATTTAGGCCACTTTGATCAAATTGTGGGTTATGGAAAAGCTTTGTGTATCTGGCACCACTACATGACATACAGTCCAAATGACAGCCTGCGTGAATGCTGCAGTTACTAAATATTTCCCTCAACACACACAATGCATAATGCAAACCTTCATGGCTTGACGGATAACATTCTGGGGCTTGTCTGAAAACTGTTGTGAATATTTGTTGATCATTTCTTGCACCAAATCTGATGATTAATAAATAAAGCTCAGGTTAGACATAGAGGCCCGGTTTCCTGTACAGGGATCAACCCTAGTTCTAAACTAAATCACATTGTAAAACTGGACTTACTGAAATGGCTTCCTCTGACATGGATTCATATAGTCTCAGATTTGTCCTAGTCTTGAGTTAAATCATCTCCTTTCTTAAAGAGAGACTAGAGCTAATCCTGGTCTAAATCAAGACCTAAATTAAACCTGGCCTCTTGAACAAGGCCATAATGTCTTGTTCAAGAGCATTTGGTGTATGGACAGGGCTCAAACTTGCCACTGTGCAATAGGGCTGGGCAAAAAATCGATTTGCAGCTAAAATCAATTTTACGTGTGCAAATTCGAGTCCCCCCCCCCCCCCACCCCACCCCCCACTCCCCAGTTTTTCTGCATTTTTCGCATTCCATTGTTGCTGTTGCACTTTTGCTTAAATGGCCTATGACACCATATCACATGCTATTTGAATAATTTCCCCTTTAAAAATAATGAATTTTGTACTGTAAAAATAATAATTGATAATGGCTTGGATTTATATAGTGCTTTTTTCGAGCTGACTCAAAACACATACAGAGACCATTATTCATTCACACTAGTCCCACCAGTGATGCTAAGCTACATTGCAGCTACAGCTGCTTTTTTTTTAATTTTTTTGGAGGGGATTTTTAGCACAGAATGATCTAGAATACGTAGACATACAGTAATATACCTCTATTAGATTGTGTATGTCTACACAGTAGACATACTCTAGTAGATAGTTTACTATGGTGTGAAAACTAGAGGCTCACACATATAGTGAAGATCTACAAGCGTATGTCTACGCTGTCGGCTCGTTGGAGCAGACATTCACTACACGGGACAGATTGACGGCAGAGTTCGTTTATTAAAAGTCCCTCATTAGTCCTCAGACAGGACATTTCTTCACCAAATGGACCATCTTCAGCAGCCACACAGCATGGTGCTCTGGGGAGGTGATGGAGGCTGAGGTGTAGCTCAAGAGGAGGTGATGGAGGCCGGGGGTGCAGCTCAGCAGGAGGTGATGGAAGCCTGGGGTGTAGCTCAGGAAGTGATGGAGGCCGGGGGTGCAGCTCAGCAGGAGGTGATGGAGGCCGGGGGTGCAGCTCAGCAGGATGTGATGGAGGCCGGGGGTGTAGCTCAGGGAGTCATGGTGCAGGTTGTTTTGACTATCGGCGTAAACCGGGGTACCAGAGGAGAACCACACACACACGGAGAGAGAACATGAAAACTTCCCACAGAAAGGCTGCTGCCGGGATTTGCACTGGGACTTTTGTTTTTTAAACTGGGACCTTCTGGCTGTGAGGCGAGAGGCTGTGGACTCTGTGGAGTCAGGAGGTGGTGAGTGGAACATGTATAATCACATCAGATCCACAGTCTTTATTCTGTCTTCTCCCACCGTAACTGATATGAACTCAATCACGTCTCCTTGACGATCGTTGTTGGCGTCTTGTCTTCAGATTGTCTGAATCTGTGCTGTAGTTGCTGAGTTGATCGTCAATATTTTGCCAAATCTGTTCCGTCTGACCTCCAATGCTTCTATGAACACTCTCTCATACCCTTCCTCTTTAAAAAAGTCTTCAACTACCACTGAACACTGTGAAATGTCAGAAAAAAATTCTGTTTCTTCACTTTTCTGTGCGGCCATCGCAGTGTCAATGATATTGTGCAGCAGAATGTTTAATTAAAAATTGGCTTTATGTTGAAATTGTTGTCATTTTTAGTACTAAATTATGTGATCTTGCAATTCATCCCGTACACTGTGACCACGACAAAGAAATACTTTCAAGTATAAATTTAAAGGTAATTATAGCAATATTTTGCCATTCCAGCAAGTCAAGATGAAACTGACTGTATGTGGCTTCTGAAGTTAAACTTTAATTTAGTATTTATTTTGTATACCTCTTTGTATATATTCTATTCATGTGATATATATATATTTATATTGGTTCAGTTATGTGCTTTCAAATAAGTATGTTTGTTCCATAACATATTATTTGGTGTTTGGTTCATTCAATATCAACTAGTCCTACAATTTATTGCGTCACAATGCAGTATTTAGTAGTTCAATGTAGTATTTAGTAGTCCACAATGCATTACAATGCACCATTTAAGCCCCCCCCCCCCCCCCCCCCCAAGCTCGAGAGAGCCTGAACCCGCTGCTGAAAGGAAAATCCTAGAAGAACATTGAATTGTTTATATGCATTTTAAGTCTGAGGGGAATTAAAGCAATAAAGTTGCACTTTTGACAATGTATAACATGTCTGCAATCATGTTTGAGTGCATTAAGAAAATAAATCGAATCAAAACAAAATCTCTACCGTGCCATTGAAAGACAAGCCCACCCGAGCTCCTCGTGGACACAATGCTTTGCTATCATATTCATAATTTATGTATGAAAATTTCACCATAATTCATTGATTGATTAGGTGAACTGACTGGAAGACAGAAGTGGTCAAAAAGTCCCAGCAGCAGCTGCCCGAATGTATTATAATATCTGTGATCCACAGGTATTTGTTTGGAAGAAGCAGGTAGTCATGAAGCATTTAACAAATACTGTCACTTGCCCCATAAAGGATTAAAGGTAGATTTAGAAACAAGCAGCAGAGGCAGACAATATATATATGATATTAATTTACTGGCTAGTGGCTGGTTTTGGCCCACAGGCCTGATGTTTGACACCCCTGGTCCAGGTAGTGATGAAAATGCCTTTGACACTTAACTAATTGAGTTACTTGATACTGAGTTACTTGATACATGCATACATAAGTGATTTCGGACTTCATTCGTCTCTTGTGTATGGTAATGTGCTATGTTTGTTCCTGAGTATGCGGTGATTGATTATAAAGGTTAACCATCGATAAAACAGATTGCATTGACCCTGTCCCGTATTGATTGACTAATGTTTCTTTATTAATGAGCTGGTGTGGAATTTGTTTTTCTCTTTGACATGAAGTCTAATGATTTATTTGACAAAGTGAAATACACGGAGTCCAGGAATGGACCAGTTGTTCATCTGTGTCAAGATTTTAAATGTTTTCTCCTCTGTTCGACACAATAAACTGAACGTTTTCCGATGCATTTAGATATTTAAATTGGAGAACGGTATATTAATGTTGAACCCAAAGTACTTTGATGCAGCTCAAATGGAGGGAAAAGAGATGAGCTCATGTTGCAAGTGTCAGTACCTGGACGGGAGTAATGTTTCTCCTCTCTGTGGCACCTCACGGTGACAGCTTACCAACTAATCAATCCAGAGGGAAATCTAGCTGTTCTAATACAAATCGTCACACAAAAAGACTATGCTTGGCATAGCAATTACAATGATCCTCCTTTGATGGTGTTGGGATTTAATTTGGTTATAAGTAGAAAATTGCTGTAAGTAATAGATTACTGAAAGTAATAAATCACTGGAAGTAATTTATGAAGAATTGAAATAAATCATTAGTACTACTTTACTTCGGGTTAGGGGTTAAGAAATCATTAACAATAATTTTTTATTTGAAAATATTAGTTGAAATCAATAATTCTATTAATAATTGTGGGGCACCATAGGGATTTCAGAATTAAACTAATTACCAAGAACCACCACAAGCATGCTGCTCTGCAGATTTCTTGGTTGGTGTGTGCAAATCAAATGAACATAATCAGCACATGTAATGAACATGTTATTAGCATTATTCATTAGCATGAAGCCATTATTCAGGTTTCAGGCAAGCAAGCATGTGAAATGCAGCCAAATAAATTGTGTGAAATGCTGGAAAAATAATCCAGATGCGTCCTCCTGAGATAATTTTGCCTCGAGAAAAGAAGTATTTTGAGCAAAAAGCAGAGGGGTAGGAAATGCATTTGAACGTCAATGTCAATAATACACAGCAAGGTGCCAAAAGAGCAAATGGGCGGGAAGTAGAAATAGAATTTGTCCATCAGTCTGATCAACTGAGGGATGACAGACATCGAGAGCGCGATGGAGGGATCAAAGAAAAAGCGGCTCATCTAGAGAAGCTATCTTGTTGAAGCCAGAACTACAGGTATCAGTTCTTAGCTGAATATGGCAGGGTTCAAGCCCAGATATTCCAGACAGATCTTACACAGCCTCACAGGATTAGGAGGCAAGCGCTGCAACGCACCAAGGTTAATACTCAAATCAGAGTGCAGGATGAAGAGTTGAAGGACGTTCCTCTGAAAATGTCTCAGCTTTAAATGCTCACCTTGTGTCGGCTTAGCATGTAGCTCCGAAGTGCAGGTGGTGTCAAAGAAGAACAGAGCAGATAACTAGTCAATGTTTACTGGAGGTACAATGGATTCCACTGGGATAAACGGCTGAACGCATCACATAAAATCTTGTGCTTTATATTTGAGATGTCTGTTTATCTGACAATGTTTCAAGTGAAAACAAATTGTTGGCGAGTTTTCGTTTTAGAAATGTTTTGCGTTTACGCAGAAAAAGTTTGACAACAATGTCTGTTTCCTAAAAACCTGCACCAGTGAGGGGTCCCTGAGCAAGCCCCCCCCCCCCCCCCCCCCCCCTGGTTCTGTAAAGGTTTCTTCCTGTTAGAGAAAGGGTGTCAAAGTCAAAGTCAGATCTTGGAGGGCCGCAGCCCTGCTTGTTTTTATTTATTTATTTATTTCAGGGACAGTGCATATTAATAAACATTCCTGTAAATATGCCAGAATTAGGTAACAGGCTATTTTTCATCTGTTTTCCATGCCTCCCTTCTTTAACACACCTGAATGTCCTGATGGTTCATCACCACATTCAGCACAAAGCCTGATAACGAGCCACTCATTGCAATCAGCTGCGTTGAAGCAGGGAGATGTGGAGAACATTCAGGGCTGCGGCCCTCCAGGATCTGAATTTGAGACCCCTGTGTTGGAGGGAGTTTTTCTTTCCACAGTCGCTTACACTCGCTCATGTGGATCTGTTGGGTTTCTCTCTGTAAAAAGCACCAAGAAATTACTCTTAAGGAGGAGGAGATTTCTTCTATTCTTCAGTGCTACCAAAAACTTTGTGTGGTAATTATGTGAGCCCAATTAATGTGGATATAAGAAATAATTAGGGATGTCCCGATCAGATCGGTAGATATCGGATCGGGGCAGATATTGGTGATTTGTGAGTAGTCGGGCATCGGCAAATACAGCCGATCAACCAACCAATCAAAATAAAAAAAATATTTTCACCATAGCTGCCGTAAAGCGAGCCCCGTTTGCAACCTGCTGTAAACTGACAAATAGCAACCTAAAGCCATTGAGAGGATAAAATGTCAGCAGTCTGGAGGTGTTTTAAGGTTGACAACGAAACTAGTCCAGCGGCCAGTTGTACTATTTGCTTCGCCACAGTCCCGAGAGGTGGAGCACCAGAGCTTCGTTTAACACAATTAATTTGATAAGACATCTAAAAAGTAAACATGTGGCGGAGTACGCTCAGGGGCCGTCCACAGCAGGAACCCGCTTAACGTAAATGAGCTGTTGTTGGCCTATCATCCACATGATTCGGTGTTTGGGAGCCTAAAGAGGGTTTTTTTAACACGGGTCCCAGAGTGGGTAAATTCTCAAACCCCGGCTCGACCAACCCCCCCGGGGTGTGGACGGCAAAGTCGGCAAAGACGATCATCCGTGGAAAAAAGATGACATAATCGCCCTCCTCCTCCCCCCACCGCGGTCCGCAATGTCCCCTAATAAGCAGAACAATCAGGGACTAGAAGCTCGGGTGGAGCTGCAGAAGCTAGAAGCAGGCGGAGCGGGGCCATAGACCTATAAAACTAGAGTGATATATAGTGGTTTATGGGTTTTTGTGCAGGAGTCTACTTCTAAATATTTATGTGGTCTGTCTTCTTCTGTGTTTTTGGTGTGTTTGGTGAGTCACAGCGCCCCTAAAGGCCTGGCATGTGTACTACATGCCCTGAAGCCTCGTGTTGAGCCGTGTTTATAGTGAGGTGTGACGGAGGTTTGGGAGAAGGCCTTCGTCGTGTGGATGTACCCCCAGTTTACAACAACTAAAGAAAAAGCTTTAAAATAAAGGATTTTAAAATAAAGGATAAGTACCCACAGGGGAGCGATACGGTGAAAAACAGAACCCAGAAGGTTCCTCTAGTTTGAAGGGAGACTGGGATATTCTGAATAAGTTTTTGAGAGTACTATGTTCAGAATACTTTTGTCAAACAGGTTTTACCACTTTGAAGTGGAATGAAGTGTTTATAATTCACATTAACATGTAAATGTTTTGTGACAATTCAGGTCAAACCTCTCACACTGCTTTAAGGTAAACTAGAATTTAATACACAAATAAGTGACATTGGAGCCTAAGAGCATTTAGGTTCGATATTTATTTATTTATTTATTTTTATTATTATTGTATTTGCACTTTTTTTAGGACTTATTTTCAACCCAACCAGCCAAAGACACTTTGAAGTAGAATTGGGTTCTTCTGATTGGTTTTACTGAATTCTGTTTATGTTGTAGTTTTTTATAGTTTATATATTAGTCAAACTGATTCTCTGGGTTTCATTCAAATTTTTTTTTATTTGCCCCAAAATCCAGGTGAAGTTGTTTAAATTAACATTAAGAGAAACAAGACTGCAGAGTATAACTGGGTTTTTTGTTGTTCTGACTGAATAAAGTATAAATAAGTTCTTCAGTCATTCTGAGAAGAATTTTGATTCAATAAGTGAGTTTTACAATAATTTCTAGCTAAACGAAGCTTCTGCCAGTAGTGCTTTTAGCTTCAGACATCTTAGTCGCTCCAAAAATACACTATTGAGTATATTTGCAATACAATGTAAGTATCGAATCGGGAAAGTATCGGTATCGGCCGATACTCAATTCTGAAAAATCGGATCGGTATCGGGGGCAAAAAAGTGTGATCGGGACGTCCCTAGAAATAATGGAGCTATGGAATTCTGAATGTATTTACCATCAACAGAGGGGGTTACAACACGGCAGGAGAATGTAAAATGCTCATGGATGTTGTTTTTTTCCATTGTATCTCTGTGTTGATCTTGTTATCTACAAAAAATTGTTTCACTTCAAACATTCTACAGCCACTTTTCATGCCTACAAGGGCGAGTATAATCAAAAGATGTTCTTTTGGAAGAATACTGTGTAATGCTTTGATGCTACCAGTTTATGATCAGCAGTGGGCATTAAGTGAGACGTCACATGAATTAAGAAAAAACAGTGAATGACTTCAGCTGTCTTGTTTAACATTCAAATCAATGGACCAACAGCTCGTTCTGGAAGCCATGTTGCATTTGCTTCTTCCTCCATCCCCGCCATCGTTCGGTTTATTAGAACATAACACGGTCGTGGAGTCATTTTGTCATTTACTCTACATTTAAAAGCCCTTCAACCAATTTCCTCACACAGATGGCAAGGAAAATGCGATCAGGGATATCAGCAGAATTGTCTCCATCACTCTGTAGCCATTTGTAACCCCTATCAGCAATTTTCTTTGCAAACAGAAAACGCTCAACCAAACCAGTGGATTATTGCATCCTCTTAAAATCCAATAGCTGGTATGAAATTGAATATTCTTGGGAGTTGGATGAACGCTCCACTGTAGAGCTGACAAGCACATTTGCCAGCTTTTATGTTTGGTGACTTCTTGTAGAGTAAGAAAATCTGTCATTAGCGCATTAGCGGGATTGAAATCAAATATTTATGTAACTTGGAAAGAGCTGTATAGGTGCATGTGGCACACTTTTACATTACAGCAATTAAAAATGAAGGGGTAATTATTTATCCGGTGTCTTTTGTTTTGTGCCACCTGCATGCTCTCGCTGCTATTGTCAGCGAGCTGCCTGGAAACATTTCCCTGCGGCTGTTACATCGCTTATTTCCCAATAACTGCACAGAGGCTTTGGGAAATGAGGCATTGATCACAGAGGTGGAGAGTAGGTGGCATAGATCAAGCTGCTAATTTAAATATGAATGAAGTGTCAGATCAATGGCCGACCCTGCAGCATGCCTTCACACACCCGTAAGTCAACAAAACAAAATGTGTTTGTGCTGCAATGAGCAGAGAAAAGAGGTGAAAGGATGAAAATAAGCACATGTGCTTCTCTGATTGACGAGCTGATCTGAGGACTGCCTTCCAGATATGTTTTTATGATATCTTACCACCTCCAGGGTCATCAGCCTTATTCTGCGGAAACACTTTACCTTCTTTTCTTCCACTCCTCTGCTTCTTATTCTTCTCTTTCTCAATGCTACACACAACTTGTTGAGAAAGGAAAAACTTCCTTTGAGCGATTCGTGAAATGTTTATCTTCTTCCAATTTTCTGTGAGAGTGAAGATTAGAAGGATTAAAGTACCTGACCCGAGACTCCTGCCGAATAAAACGTGGACAAATTATAGCCCCATTTACATGACAGCATTTTCAAGTGGAAATGCCAAACTTTGATTGTGTTTTGGGAATCTGGTTATGGCCCCCATATGTGGAACAGCCTGCCGGGGAGCCTCAGGGCTGCAGAGACTGTAAATGTCTTTAAAAAAAGGTTAAAAACTCACCTTTTTAATCAGGCTTTTAAATGATTTTTATATATATGTATGTGTGTAAATGTATGTATGTGTATATATATATATATATATATATATATATATATATATGTTTTTGAATGTTTAATAATTAAATGAATAAATTCTTGTTGGTGCATTAAACAATAGAGTTATGATTACAAAGACAGATGTTCATATTTAATTGAACACCTCTGGGGCACAACTATTGAATCTTATGTGAAAGTTCTTGGACTGATTAATGGAAAGAAATGCAGCCGTCAAAATAAAATAGAATGTAAGTCTTTGTAAGGTTAGACCCAAATGACTTCTGTGATTTAAAGATCAACCCCAAAGTAAGAACCTGAGAATAAGTCATACTCCCTCACCCGCGGTGCATTTTCTTTTTCACTTGCCCGTGGAGAGGTCAGCATGCTGGGTCAGAATCACAGCAGCAGCCCTGGAGGTGGGAAGACTTAGTGGTTGCTTCAAGGGTTCTCAGCCAGTGTGGACTTGACCTTCAGAGGACTGAAGTCCGATTCTCCAAAATCTGGGTGTCAGGATACTCTAAAAGGAAGTAAAACCTGAAGGCCACCAAACAAGACTCAAGGCAGGCAAAACAACTAAGCGAAGGTTGTGTAGAAATTAATTAGATGAAACCATGGGAAGTTGAAACGCTTCCTGAATTTGTTTCAGACAAATGCAGCCTATGATGAGGTCTGCAGGTCAGGGAGACAGAGATGCAGAGATTTCATATATATGAATTCTAAAGTGTTGATGGAGGCTGACTCTTTCTCAGTACTCTACAAAATGTCCTTTTTTGGGCGAGTTTGCGTGGAAGTATCTTTATTTTTCCTTTTTAGCAGATAACCTTGTATTACCACCAGCCTTTGTCCCTATTTTTTCGCTCTCCACAAGCTACCAATAATCTTCAGTTTCAGGCAATGTATTCAAAGAAAAGGTTAGAAAAATAAAAATTGTTCACCCATTACTGCAGTTAATCATTCACGGGGAGCTTCCAGCTGTCAGAGCGCTTCTCACTTCAAGTGTTAAGGTGCTAAATGAAGTGTTTAAAATTAGTCCACTCCCCACTAAAAACACATTTAAAAGAAAATCAGTTATATTCATACCGTTTACTACAAGAAGGCTGAGCACACCATTAGTGGCGTTGTGATATCAGTCGTGGCACTGAGCACAAAAAGCTGGGGGAGTACAGTCACAAGGCTCTTTTAAACTGAAGGAGCTAAACTGAATTTGAATATGAAACCACCGGGACACATTAGGAGTAGTTTTGTTTTCACAGTCACCTCCAAGTTAGTGAGACAGCTACCAGCTTAATGTCACATTTAATTTCAAATAGGTTGATTAAGAAAATAATCTCCAACTCATCTTGACATTTCTTCCTGCGTTGACATACTGTTCTGTTAGCTGCTGCATTATGGGCCCTGTGGCTTCTGATTGACCAAATCAAACCCAATATGTGCTTTTTTACTTCCTCAATGAGTCATGATGTGAAAAGCAGTTAAAATTTTGCTTTATGTGTGTAACTATCTGAAACTAGTTGCGAAAAATCACTTATCCTTGTATCCTACTTGGACATTTGCATTTATATCTCTTCATTCATTCATTCATTCATTCATTCATTCATTCATTCATTCAATCATTCATTCAATCAATTTCCCGAAGCACTAGTAAAAGTATCCTACTGTACGTACAGTACTCTAAAACCGACTGGAAAGACTCAAATAGGTCATTGTTGCTTAAATGGTCACATAACTGACTTACAATCACCTTTTCTAGGATTTTAGAAATACAGGGAAGGTTGGATATTGGCTTGTGACTTGCTAAGACACCTGGGTCAAGGTTAGGTTTAAGAAGAGGTTTAACAACAGCAACCTTAAAGGCTTGTGGTACATATCCTGTTAATAGACATAGGTTGATCTGATCTATTATTTATGTACTAATATCTTTAAACAGTTTAGTGGGGATTGGATCTAGTAGGCAAGTTGTTGGTCCCTGTCCTGCATGATTTAGTTCTCTCCCTGCTTCAGCATACCTGAATCTAATGATGTCATCACCAAGGTTGTGAACAGCCCAATAACGAGCCCCCCATTACAATCAGGTTTGTTGCAACTGGGAGGAGCTAAAACATGCAGGACAAGGGCTCTGGAGGACCGAGGTTGGAGACTCCTGGTTTAGGTGGAAGCCACGATTGAGGATAACTCAAAGAGCTCTATAGGGTGGAAGCTGGATAACTTGAAATCATTGTTTTCTTCTATTAAGGAGGATTACAAGGCATGTCAAGTTTTGTGAAGGGATTTTTTTATAGATTAACAAACTATCGCTCCAGGCTGTTCGAAATACTTCAGAGTTAAGTACAATTTCGTCTCTAATTTTCGTGCTGATTTCTTTAATTGATCAGTGTCAATAGTATAAGTGAGGACAAGATCAAGCGTGTGATTGAGATAATGACTGGGTTCATTCACCTTCTGTGAAAATCACATTGTGTCCAGTAAAGAGCTAAATGTAATGTTGAGGCTATCGTTGTCAACATCTACTTGAATGTTAAAGTCTCCCACTATAATGACTTTATCTGAGCTCAGTACTAAAGTAGAGAGACAGTCTGAGGATTCAGACAGACATTCAGAGTATGGTCCAGGAGGACGGTACACTAGGACAAGTAGAACTGCTGCTGGGTTTTCTGGTCAGAGTCATGAGATTCAGAGTGAGACTTTCAAAGGGTTCTGGTTAGTTTTAGTTCTGGGATCAATAAGAAGACTAGAGTTCTAGATAGATGCTCCTCCTCCTCCTCCTCCAGTTTCTCCAGGGACATGATGGTTAACATGAGTGGTGGGAGTTGCTTCATTTAGGCTGAGACATTCATCTCTTTTTAACCAGGTCTCAGTGACGGGACAGAAATCACATTTTTGATCTATTATGAAATCACAAGTAACGATTTGGATGATAGAGAATTAATATTTAACAGTTCACATCTGATTGTTGTGGGGTTTTGTTTACCTCTGGAGGGAGTTTGGATTTTTATCAAATTTGCTATGATTATGTCCTCTCCTGTGGGATTCATCTTGTCTTAGATAAAATGGTGGTGGGACAGACACAGTCTCCACAGTAAGGCTTTGGTTGTTAGAGGGTGAGGGAGCAGCAGGAAGAAAGTTTTGTTTGAAGGACACAGTTGATGAGGATGTAGTTGACAGGAAAGGACGGTGGGGGGTGCTGGAGGAAGCAGCAGTGGGTGGGTGAGGTGACTCATTTTCAGACAGCAGTGACTGAGGAGGACAGTAGGGGGTGCTGATGCTGCCAACAGCAGCCAGAGGAGTCCACGAGGAAGGACACTCGGTGGCAAGTCCATGGAATGTAAACAGTCAAGGCAAGGCAAGGCAAATATATTTATACAGCACCATTCAAACACTCAATGAGCTGGTCAATGGGCAACGCGGATGAGAAAAGAGTGCAGACGATGGGCACAAAGTACCTGCGATTGGTCCAAAAGATCAAGTGGGAGGACAAGATACCAAATACACAAGTATACAATACGGCAGGATGCGAATAAGATGACCTAATATGGCGGATCAGGGAACGGACAGTGGAGTGGGCTGGACTTGGAGGGACCCTGACAGGATGCCGAGACAGGCTCTAGAGGAGATGATGCGACAGAGGAAGTGAAAGCGCGTGCGACCCAGAATGAAATGGTGGAGTAACATCAGAGACGGTTACGGGCTGGAATACCAAAAGCTACGGGACAAAACAACACGCCGCAAAAACAACAGCAGCGGACACAGAGATAGAACTTACGCAGGGAGAGAGGCAACGGGCCTGGCGCCTATGCTGAACTGTAAAACACTGTGACTATCCTTGTGTTTGAATGGTGTTCTATTAATTAATCTGCCTTGCCTTGCCTTGCCTAAACAACCATGTTTTTAATGTGGGTGTTTTTAATTTGGGATGTGTTTAATACAACTCAAGGTCACTTTTCATTTTTATTATGATTTATTATGATTTCCATAAAGGTGCAAAAATCTTACATAAATAACTTGTTTCTGCTCATGTTAAATTATCTTGCTGATCCCTTAAGCCCTGCTTACACCACGTTTCGAGTGAAAATGCATCGTTTTTGGTTGGAAATGATAAAATGATGTAGTTAGCATGACAGACCACAACTTGGCACTTTTTGGGGGGGTGAAATGAAACCACATACACACTTGCTATAAACGCTAGATATTAAATAAGCATGATCATTTTCATGATAGTCACGTGCCAAATGTGACGAATACATTTAACTACATGTTCATGCAAAAATGAAATAACATCAAAAAATGTATGTGTTTTAATCTGGTTACGTGGAAATGAGTCTCAATAGTCTTTTCCATTTTGACTGATTCAGAAAAAATCGTGAATATTTTGATGATCTTGTGTTAAATGACAGAATTTTAGTTAATATGATTGAAACATTCTTGGTGCATTTCAATGCGCAACTGAAATCACAAACATAAACGTGGGCTCTTCAATTTTTGAACTAAACACGATGTCATGTAATGACAAATGCAACATTATATTCTAGCAGTAGTTGCTTTTTTATTGCCCCAAGACCTTTTAAAATCATAAACCAGGGGTGTCAAGCATAAGGCTCATGGGCCAAAACCTGGACACTAGAGGCTCAAATCCTGTCACACCACCAAGGAAATTGTCAAGAGTTTTTGGGAACATTTCACTCTATTTTGCACCAGATAATGTCTTTAAAATTGGGTTTCTGTTGAGATTGTACTCATTTTCAGGTGTGGCCATTTGTTTTTCAAGACATTTCATCACGTATACACTGTGCCCCAAATTAAAAGGGCGTTATGGCACTATGTTACTTGTTCAGTCATCTCAAGTTGATATTGAGCGGTATGTGGCCCCTGAACTAAATTGTGTTTGACACCCTCGTTATAAACATTGAGAAATATCAAGAACATACAAACTAAAACATGCTTTATGTGTGTTTTTGCATGCTATATGATTGAGGTCGGAGTGCTGTGATAGGAATATTTTCAATCAACATGAAAAATCCCATAAACACAATTCTATTTAGAATAAAAATAAAGAGATACAATCCCTCAAAGCTGCCATTAAAAAAATAATCATTAGTAATGTTAGAAAGGTAGAATGCATTGTTTTTAAAGATGAAAACAAGTAGAAAGTCATTTCACTTTTGTTTTGAAAAGACGATTTGTAACCCAAACTGTCTTTTCACTCAAACTGTTCTCCAAATCTTTTGAATGTTTCTGTGGGGGATTGTTTCCTTGTATATATCGGTGTGTGTTTTCCCATCCCTACTCTTGGCTTGCATATGTTCGAGCAAAGTGAGAGCATGTACTCTGTTGCCTTGAAGGCTTTTGACCTCTGCTTCTTCCTCTCGGTCTCCATCTACCCCCTCCACCTCTCAAATACCCACATCATCTCCTCACTCCACCTCGTTCTACCCACCAAGTAGCTGCAGGTATCAACATTTCATGCATACGGGTATGTCTGCAGGAGTGCACAGCTCCTTCGCCGGAGTCTCAACACTGCAGTTGCTCCAGCCTTGACCCTCGCAGCTCTCAGCCCTGCAGCGACTCATCTGCACCACCATCACCGCCAGACCAAGCAGAGACAGCTTATAATACCAAGCCTTGGTAGGGCAAAATTCAGCCAGGAGGAACGAGGCCAACTGGACTGCAATGGCTTTTCCGTTTCTACAGATACAGAAAAATGGAGTGGTTTGGCTGTTGAATGACTTTGCACTGAGAAGTGTGAGTTAAACCAAAAGGAGTACACGTCTACAAGAACAAAAATTGTGATGTGAGAAGAGAACTACCTATTTCAGTCCTTCGTCATTGAAATAACGACTTTATTTTTTTTTACTGTACATCTTTTACCCCGTATGCCCTAAAGATAAGCATGAAAGTTTGCTTAACCCCTCTCTAATGTCCACTTTGTCAGTGAAGCAAACACTTACAAACATATAAAATCAAGCATGTAATGTTTCTTCATGTGCTCTAGAAACTTCTAGACTTTAGCCCAGTCTTGATTGGTTTTCTTTGACACATGCATATCAAATTGCTACATCCACAGAGGAGTCAAAGCCCCTGCCCATTTCCTATGATTTGTAATGGTTGTCTCCTAAATATTTACATAAACAGATTTTACATTCAGAATTAATCAAAGTATGAAAACGTAGATATTTTATAGACTTAATGAAAAAAATTAAAAGCATAGGGAATTATGATTTCTTAGCAATTAATTGACATGAATTGAACAAGTTAGATTAAAAAAGTCCTGGGAAAGTACTCTTCTTGGTGTAGACACTTTGAACTACAAAATCAATATATATATATAAAAAGTCAAGGACAAAGGCCTGATACAAAGGCAGTCTATTTGTGGAAGTGGGAACGCTGCCCTCTAAACCATCGTGCACCACCAGTGGTTCAAGTCTGAGTGGCTGCAGTCAAAATAGCCAACTATAGAACACTTCAGAAGAGCTGTAGTCTTGCTGAAGATTTTAATTAACAAGCACATTTTTTTCCATTATGTCAATAAATATTGGAAGCCGTTGGTAAGTTTTTATCCCATGAAAATCCCTCCACACCTGCCTTACATGCAGTATATTGCCTTGAGCCGTTTTCTATAGTTGTATATCGTATGATACATAATAATCACATCAGACATAATGTTATGAACAGTGACAGGTTAAGTGAATAATCCTGCTCATGTTTTCATCGTGGGATTTATTAATTTACTAAAACAAATCAAACAATCACTCAAACAAAAGGATAAATGAATACTTCAACACTTTGACTCTCATAGACAATTCATTGTCGTTCAACAGTAGACGCCGATGACACCGAGTGGAAGGGTTGAGTGGAAGCAAGAAAACAAATGCGGTTTTGTTTGTGTAATGCATTATTTGCGTTGCATTGATCTTTCTTACAGAAGAATCTTGTATGTTTCACTTACACCCATTTTAAAGCTTATCTCAGACAATAGAAATACATTAAAGGAGACATATCATGCTTTTAAATCCTTCCTTTTTACATATAAATCATACAGTTGTGGTCTATACAACGCGAAACTGCAATGCTTGGGTCTGAATTCCTCATTATTATAGCTCCACAGGCCCCTTTTCAACCCCTTTTCTGATGCGCTTCTGAGAGCAACTCGTTTTGGGGCGGTCTCTTCAAATGCAAATGAGACACTTCATACCCCGCCTCTTCTCCAGGTTGCAGAGGTCACACTCGGTTCAACGTCACCCTGTTCGGCCATCTTTGTAGTTTGATAGAACAGATACAATTATCTAGCGGCGCAGAAACTTTATATTCACACATTATTTACAAAATGTCAACAACGGAAGATTTGTCCATCCAGCCATACATGTTGGAGCCAGAGTCGGACCCGGCGGAGCCAGATGAAAATGACCATGATGCACCTGAAGAACAACGTCTTCATATGGATGTAACGCAATGGTGTGTTACTATATTTACACTAACTTCTCCATCCATGCCCACTACTACAATACTGCCTGTATTACAACGACTATTTAACACAGAAGTTACATTATAATCTAAAACGAGCACACAGCGCTAACATATGAAGACGGTGCAACTGCTAATGCTAACAAAACAATGACAGGGACGTCTTATCATCACACTTTGTAGCGTTATATACAGCTTACCGAAGTGCTCTGTTCGTCGTCTCCATAGATAGAAGGAACTGACCGCTCAATCAGACGAAGTCTTTCGGCAAATCCTTCTTTATACTGGCGGAGGTTGCTGAAGCAGTCGTCCTTAAAGTGATTCGCGCACACAAAAATGACCTTACCCACAGATGTGGGTACATTTCTGTGAAAAATAAAACTCAACCAGGCACTTCGAAAAGGTTCTGATGCTGGGAGACGGTGTAACGAAGCTTGTGGGTTACTACATCCAACAACCGAACATTTCGCCTTATCCTCTCGTAACTTCGGTTGGACTACAAAATCGCAGCGAGAAACAAAAATGGCGGATTGCTCGAAACGTCGATGTCCTAATTTGGCAGTTCCGCTGAGAATACTGTGACGTCATTGTTCAAAAAACGTAATAGAGAATAGAAAAATCGAAACCGATCGCAAAATATGACCAAAACAGAATATAAAGATATCAACGGAGCACCTGAAGAGACTACTTTGAACTTTTCTGTACTTCTAAACACTCTAAATATACACCAAAATGCATTTAAGGGCTAAAAAAGTGGATTTAGCATGATATGTCCCCTTTAAAGCTTTAGAATTATAGAAATGCATAAAAATAAATAATGAAGAAAAGTATAATAAATAAGGTGACAGATTTATTTTGATAATTTTAATAAATACGTCAAATCTATTTGTTTATTCAAAAGCCTGCGGATATAGGAATGTTTTAAGTCCTGATTTAAAAGAAGTGAGTGTGTCAGCAGTCTTCAGGTGTTCAGGAAGTTTGTTCCACAGGTGAGGAGGTAGGAACTAAAAGCTGCCTCACCTTGTTTCTTCTGACTGTAGGAACAGTGAGTCAACCTCTTCCTGAGGACCTCAGAGGTTTAATCTTTTATGATTCAATTTCTGTTGCAATCCATGTGGTAGTGAAATCAGTCTTGTTCATTGAACACATTCTTCTGCTATTCCATCTTCACTGGTGATTTTTTGTGTTGTTTTTATGTGATACCAGGACTGATATTCAGGACTATTTTCCTTTTTTGATGTGTGCTTTTGAGCCAGTGCAGCCAAAGAAAAAACATTAATCACGTTATCAACGCTGTATAAAACACATTTCCACTTGCTTCGTAGATCTGGGTTCCTTAGAGGAAGCAACTCCTGCAGAAAACGCTCCCGCAGAATCATTCAGCACATTGTGAATGCTCCGTTGCCTGGAGCTCGAAGCGCCACTGAAATATTTAACTCAAGGAGAAGTAAGGTTACCTCTGTCAGCAGCATGCTTTGTACTGCCAACATCAAACTTTTATCTTTCATAGCCAGAGGGCAGACTTTGAAAACAATATTAATCTCTGCGGGCCGTTCAGATGTTTCCCATCGGTTAGAGTCAATACACCACTGGAAGGTTTGCTCTGTTTAGATGTTCACGCTGTTTGGATAAGACGTCTGCAGATTCGAAAATATCAGGGCTACACCCAAGAAATGAAGTCTGTGCATGGCAATTAACCCACAGATGCAGAAGAGGCAACCTCAATACTCTCTTCAGTGGGGTGAATAGCAGTATCTGCCATGTATTTATGTATTTAATTGGAAAATACTTAGACACACAGAAAAATAAGCATGTTTGATGTACAAACAGTAAAAGGGGAGCTTACTAGTTCTTATGTATGTTTCTATTTGTAGTCCAGTCACTATTAACATTAAACTATAAACTAGGGATACACCAATAACACTTTTTAAAGCTCTCATTTTATGCAAAATTCACTCTATAATAGTTTAATAACAGTAATTTGTGTCCCCATAGCCTGTGCATGAGGCCCCAGAAGCGAAGACAGTCTATCATCTCCATCATTTGTTCCCACTTTTTAGCGAATGTGTGCTCAGTCAGGCCAATCAGAGATTTTCCCTTCATCATAGCAGTATCACTGATATCTCAGTGTTGCATTGTGTCCACTACTCTTAATAGGGTTGTTATTTGAAATTCTTACCATTTGCTGGCTGCTCTGCCAGGCCAGATCAGAACAAGCAGCAAAACAGTGGTTATATATTTTAGATTGATGGGCCTATTTTTCCTTAAAGATGCACTCAAGTATTCACACATGAACCTTAATAAATGAAAATTCTATCAAGCGCTTAAAAAATGACATTTGTATAATCATGTATTGGACCTTTTAATGAGACATCATGAGAGCATAGAGTCTGAAGTCAGAAATTCATTGTCACTCTGCTGTGCAAGTGTCTCATTCTTTTGCTCAACCAGAAAAGTGTTTTACTGTGAAAACAACTGACTTTTCTTTAAGTAATCAACTGTAATAGCCAACAGGTTTGGTGAAAGCACAACTTGCAGATATGTCTTTACATTGTTTTGCCTTTGTCTGGCAGACGACAGTAAGAACGAAAGACTAGGAAAAAGAGGGCATGTAATAATTCAAACCCCATGTATCATCACTCCCTCAGACTGCACTCAGTTAAGTTCTCTGCAAAGAAAAGCTTTAAATGCTCCCAAATACAAATTGTGCATTACCTTTTATATCCTAAGGTCACTGCCTCTGAAATTCTTGATGTGTTAAGCCTATTGAGTCTGCACCGTAAGGCCTTTTTTTTTTTTTACTTCAAAACATTGCAAGCAGCATGAAATGAAGTAATTACAACAACATAATTGTGTTTCTACAGGAGTCAGAACAAAAACCCCTTAAAGAGAATGTAGTCAAGTGTGTACATTTTGCTCACCAGTGAAACCCTCATTACTTCTGATCAAAGTGTATCCGGCGCGGGGAGGGGGAGCAAGTGGGAGAAGGGGGGAGGGTGATGCAAACGCGGCCTCTCATTTGCTTAAGGGTCAACGATAAAGAAAAAGGCACCTTGCAGCTCGACAAACGTTTTCTAATCATCATGCCTGTGTGAGGGAGAAAATCCTCCAAGAAGAGTTTGCATTCGGCTGAGATCAAGGACAAAAAATAAATTGTTCACTAGGAAAATACACACGAGGACCAAGGTAGTTTTAATGGATGCACTGATATCGATACCAGTATCGGGTTCGATACTGCACCGAGTACTCTTATTAGGAAAAAGATCCCCGATCCAACCGGCGAGTATTACGTGTCATCAAGCACCTGCTGCCATGCAAGAGAGCATGATCAATGTATGCAGTCTAGAGATTCTTTAATGTTAATGAGAATGAGAAAAGTAAGACAGACTGTAAATTATGTTCTGACAAAGTATCAAGAGGAGGGGAAAGATAGTTCATTCAACAGCAGCAATTTTATCAGTGGAGACATTTGAACCAGCAGAGTCAGCTCAGTCATTTAACTGCTCAGAACGTAACTCAGATCCATGCTACATCCTAAAGAGTTTTGAGGCTCACACATCAGCAATGATTAAAGTATGACTTGTACATTCAACAAAGGCGAGCCGTCTACAGTACGAATAGCGCAGTGTGTAGATTGACTGTTAGACTGTTGAGGTCCGTGTAGTGTGAGGTACACGAAGAAACGGCTCAGTGAATGCCGGTGCAACTGGCTGCTGCTGCTCGCCGGTAACTTCTAACTTCTAACTTTAACTCTTAGACACATTTTATGCCGCCACCAGACTCTGCAATTGCCATCAGTCAGGATACTTTTATGATCTGCCTGCACTGCCATCCCAGTGAATTACTTTTAACGAGCACCAGCTCGCTTGGCGTTTTACCTGGACGTCGCCACCATCCGAGCCCTCGTTCAATATGTGGGCCTGCAGGACTTAAATCTGGACGGTATGTGTCTGACTCTTCCTGCTGCCGTTCATCTGCCGGTGACCGGTGTCCGACAGTACACGGCTGTCAGGCTACTCCGACTGCGTTGTCACATGCCTGGACCTCCACCTCCACCCAGACATTATCTTCCAGCCCCCCCGGAGATACAGCCATCGAGGGTCTCGCCGGAGTTTCCACCGGAGCCACTCCACAGCGATAAGGTCCATCTGGTCCTGCTCCCATCGCCCTCCTCGCTCCACCGGCCCGGCTGTCGACCAGAGCGTGTTAGCCCACCTAGCTCAGTCGGCTAACACCACCTCCAGCTGTGACAACACCTCACTCAACTTCCCTCTGCTCAACATCCCTGACCACCAAAGGACAACTCATCCAGGACCGCCTCAATGACCATAAGCTTGACTTTCTCTGCTGAACTGAGAAATGGCAACAGCCCAGTGACGTCTCACAGCTCAGTGAATCCACTCCTCCGGGGTTTGTTTACATCTGTCAACCCCGCTGCGGTGGAGGTTTCTCCATAATTCACCGTGAGAAGTGGAAAGTCTCTCCGGTGTCTGTGCCTGTCTACCGATTGTTTAAATGCACCATCTGTGAGTTATCTGGTGCCACTCCCACCATCATTGTTACAGTCTACCATCCTCCTAGACCTAATAATAACTTCTCATATGAATGTTGGGTTTCTCACCCATCTCTCCTCTCTTTCCCCCAACATAATCCTGCTGGATGATTTCAATATCCACATGGACAATAACGACCTCCCTCTCACCAGACACTTCAGTTCCTGCCTGGAGAGCTTGGGATTTTGTCAACATCCCTCCATTCCTCCACAGTGTAAAGGACACATTTTGGACTTAATCTGTTGCCCTGGTCTCTCCCCTCTAGACATTACAGCTGATGAACTCCCCATAAATGACCACTTTCTCCTCTTCTTTACAATTAAACTCACTCTCCATCACTAACACACCACATCTCATCTCATTCCACAATACAATGAACATTAATCCTGTCATTCTCACTTCAAACATCAACTCCCTCCCTGACTTTCACAACCTCTCCACCCCTGATGAACTGGTTTTCATTATAACACTGGACTCCACAATATCATTGATTCTCTTGCTCCTTTCAAGAACCAGACCAGTCTCCTTTTCTTTCTCTGCCCCCAGTTTACCCCGGACCATCGGCTTATGAAAGCCAATGGTTGGCAACTTGAGCGCCTGTACAGAAAAACAGGTCTCAGTATTCACAAAGAAATGCACACCAATCACATCACATCGTATAAGGACTCCATTGACACCACCAAAACTCAATATTTCTCCAATTTGATTTCAGCTAACAAAGGAAACTCTAAGGGTACGTCTGAATTGTCCCTCATATTTCCTTATCTATCAACTTTTCCTTAACCCCTGAATTGTTTTGTGTGACAGCCATGATAAGGACTGGCCGAATTCTCAATAAACAAAGGAAAGGCGGCTCGTTGCTTCCTTTAGAGCCTCCTTTAGCTTAGGAGCCACTGATGCATCCTTTCGCAAAGGAGGCGAGCTCACGCTGCCCCACAATTCCTTGCGGCAACAACATTTAAAGGTCCTGCTCCTCGGAGAATTCAGGGAAACTCACGATGTCGGAAAAAGGGAGCAGATCATGTAAGTTACCAAAGCAATAATCTGCCTTAAGCAACTTTAAATCATATAAAACCCGAATGCGCTTTTTGTAGTCCATTTTCGGAAACTTATAGTTCTTTCCCCACCATGGTGGACATCACTAAATTGCGCAGCCGTTGGATTATGACGTCACAAAGTGAAAGTGCTTTCCGACTGCCACACCACCGTGATCACCTTTCACTAATTCCTTTAGGAACTGTTCCCACAACCTTCAAAACTACTGCTATCATCCCCATTTTGAAAAAACCTGGTGCCGACCCCTCCGACTTCAACAATTTTCACCCCATCTCCAAAATCTTTAAAAAAACAATTGCCTCCCAACTCCACTCTCACCTATTCCAGAGTAACCTCTATGAGAATCTCCAGTCTGGTTTCTGCCCACTCCATAGCACTGAAACAGCACTAGTCAAAATCACCAATGATCTCCTTATGCTGCTGATCCTGGACTCCTCATCCTCCTTGACCTGACCCTTTGATACCATTTGTCACTCCACCCTCCTCAACAGGCTATCCTCCATTGGCATTTCCCACACTCAATATAAATCCTGTAAGTCCATCCCTTTCTCTGTCACTGCAGGTGTGCCCCAGGATTCTGTACTGGAGCCCCTCCTTTTCATTATTTATCTCCTTCCCCTCAGCAATATCGTCCCCAAATTTAACATACATTTCCACTGCTACGCGGATGACACCCAGCCCTACCTCACCACTAAACCCTCTCCCGCCTTCCCACCCTCCTCCCTCACTGATTGTATTTCTGATATCAAAACCTGGTTCACCCTCATTTTCCTAAAACAGCAATAAAACCAAAATACTTCTCATTGGCACCAAATCCACTTTATCAAAAACCAGCAGCTTCTCTATCACCATTGACAACTCATCCATTTTACCCTCCCCTCAGGTTAACCCTCCTATTCTCCTCAAATTTACTAACACTTTTCACCCTCAGGGGTCAATCTGACCCCAGGGATATTTGTCTCCAGAAAAAGATTTACTGAAAATTGTTGCCTGAGTTTTTGTGTCAGACACTTTGTTTATTTGTTGAATACATAAATAAGCCCTTGATAGTGAAAGCTGACCTGTTCTCTAGCGCCACCATCAGGTCAAAGTTAAATCATCATGCCAAAGTTAGAATAAATTTATCTTGAAAAGTTTTCATACAAATCTTCTCATATTTTCTGACAATATTGATGGCCACAAGAGTATGAACCTTAAAGAGTTTTGGTGATGATACGACCTTTCCTGTAGTGCCACCATCAGGTCAAACTTTCGGTTTTAGAGTTAGTGTATCTTACAAAACTTTCATCCAAATCTTTTCTAATTTGGAGTGCACATTCATGACTCTCACAGAATCAAGCATAATGATTGATATTGGTGACCCCCCTTTCCCTCTCATAAACATAGTTATTTATTTGCATCTCCCTTTTTTGTAACATAGTTAGACAGTCTAACTCACCCCTCCTCTTTTGTTATCCGGGCTTGGGACCGGCAGTGACAGAGTTAAAGAGTTTTTTTTTTGCTTTTGTTTTTTTTGGTTATGATTTTTTTTCTTGCTTTTTTTGTTTTATATGTTTTTTTTTAGTTTTTTAGGTTTGTTTTTTTGTGTGTTGGGGGATTACATGTTTGAAAATTCACCCATCTCTGAAACAGAAAAACATAATGAGAACTTCAGGCAGAACGTGGAACAGTTCTTTAGCCCCACAGTCAAACTTTTAGTCTGCACTACTGCACACAGGATGTGCAGAGAGTGTGAGCATGCTCCTTGCAGACATATTTTTTGCATTTCGAACAGGTCATGCTTGTATTAGAATCATTGCGGGTGGGACAGACCTGACACCTGCCACGTTTCTTGCCTGCTGTTTGTGCCACTGGAGGAATTTGGGTGTTTGTTTCTGTCTGTATCTCCCTCACAATAGCTACAGCAGCTGTTGATGCTCTTGGAAGGCACCGTCTTCTCTCAATCAGAGGTTTCACCAGTGAATTACCAAGCTGCTCCAGGAAAATCCTCCTTCGGCTCAGTTTTCCCCTGTTCCAGTCTTTGTTGATCTCACTCCATATCACAAATGCATTGTATGCACTCACATCAATGATGTGGAAGAAGATGACAAGGGGCCAACGGGCAGTCATGCGTCGACAACTGTATGTGGCTGTGACCTTGTCCAGGTTGTCCACCCCTCCCTTTGTCTCATTGTAGTTCAGTACCATTTGTGGTTTTTTGTCTTCTCTGCTGCTCATGGCAGCATCTTTGTGCATGGTGCTGAGCAGCAGGACATTTTCCCCTTTCTTGGGGGAATAGGAGACCACAGTTGCTTTGTCAGTAAAGGCAAACACTGAAGATGTTACCTTCCTGTTCTTGACAGGAAGAAGTTCAGAGGGAAGCTCTGGTTTATTCTTTCTTACTGTTCCCAACATTGTGATCTTCCTTTTGAGCAGTTCCTCACCCAGGGCATAAGATGTAAAAAAATGATCACATGTAATATTATGCCCATGCAGTCCCTCAGCCATATCTAGCACAACCCTTGTGCCCTGATTTTTTTCCGGTGCTTCGCCAGGAGATTTGCCCGTGTAGACCTGCATATTCCAAGCAAAGCTGGACTCTGCATCACATGCTGCCCATATTTTGATGCCATATTTGGCAGGTTTGCTTGGCATATATTGTCGGAATGGACAGCGCCCACGAAACGCAACCAAGCACTCATCGACAGTCACGTGGGGGCCTGGATTGTAAAGCAGGGGTAAACGCTGCACCCACTTGTCCCACACATCCCTTATTGCTGCAAGTTTGTCACGTTCTCGTCGGCCCTGCCTTGTTTGCTTGTCATCAAAGCGTATGACACGGGACAAAACTTGGAAAGTCTTCAGAGACATGGTGGCTGGAAATATTGCCCTTCCAGTCTCAGCGTTCCAGAGGCTTGCTGTTGCTTCACCTTTTGATTTATAAACCCCGGCCAAAATGAGCAAGCCAATGTAGGCTTCCAAGTCAACTACATCCAGGTCTTTCCAACTGTCCCCATAGACACGCTTACCCTCTAAATTTATCATCCCAAGTACAATATTCTCAATTGATGAGGTAATGAAGAGTTCGAATGATAATTTTATATCTTCAGTGTGGCTGATTGCATATCTTGTGGGGCCTGGAACCATTTTGATAACATTAGGAGCACTAAGTCTACCCTGCTGTTGACGTGGGGAAAGTGACCATGTTATCTTTCCATTTTTGGAGGTGACCGTGTCTGCTGGTTGTTGAGAGACAACAGGAGGGTCAACACTCTCATTCTCATCAGATGAGAATCCCTCAGAATCAGGTTCCTCCTCAACATAATCCTCTGTCTCTGACACAATCTCCTCTCTGTCACTTTCACTGTCAAAGAGCTGCTCCAAAACCTCGCTAACTGTGAACCTTTTCCTGGAGGACATTCTCATGTGAGAGAGTGTGCAGACTGTAGTAACCTACACAGAGCGCACTGAGGAAAAGAGGGATGTCGGCGCAAGCTTTTATACGTTTGCTCCTCCCTTATTTTGCATGTCCCTGCGGGAATACCCCTCCCCCCACGGCGCGGGAAATATGAGTTCTGAGGCAGGTGTGAGTTCAGAGGGTCACACAGACACACACAGACACACACAGACACACACAAACTGCACCTGCACCTGCAGTTTTACACAGTCAAAACAGCTTGGGGTCAGATTGACCCCCGAGGAACACCAATGCGTGCAATATGTGTTCAGCACTTTGAAAAAATATTATCATGAAAATGTTATGCTAAATCCGTTGTCCCCATCAAATTAAGAAAAGTGAAATATGAAGCAAAAAAATCAAAGGCAACTATTATTTTTTGAGTGATAAACATTGAAAGGTGTCAAATTGACCCCAAGGAGAATAGGAGGGTTAAGACAGCACTCTATCATTCAAATCTCACATCAATAGCATTACCTGGTCTGCCTGTTTCTATCGACAAAACATCAATCGTCTCCACCCTTCCCCCTACCCCCTACACTGCTGCCATCCTAGTCCACAGCCTCGTAACTTCCCGCCTGGACTACTGTAACTCTCTCCTCTTTGGCCTCCAGCTTTGGAACGATGGTGGCTTGGGGCAATGGTGGCTCGGTGGTGGAGCCGGTTGTCCAATAACCGGAGGGTTGGTGGTTCGAATCCTACACTGTCAAACAGTCATTGTCGTTGTGTCCTTGGGCAAGGCATTTTACCCACATATCATGGTAACCCCTCGTATGAATGGTGCATGAATGTTGGTGGTGGTCGGAGGGGCCGTTGGCGCAAAATGGCAGCCAGGCCTCTGTGGCTACAACGTAGCTTACCATCACTGGTGGGACTGGTGTGAATGAATCATGGTCTCTGGACACTCTGAGTCAGTGCCAAAAAAGCGCTATATAAATCCAAGCCATTATTATTATTATTATTATAAATCGCTCCACAAACCTTAATTGATCCAGAATTCAGCTTCCTGCATCATCACTCACACTCCCTCCGCCAACCACATAACTCCAGTTCTCCAACAGCTCCACTGGCTCCAGGTTCAGTTCCATATTCAATTCAAACTCCTGTTAACATCCAAGGCCATTCACGGCCTTGCCCCTCATATCTGTCTGATCTCCTCCACATTTTCCCTCCCTCCCGTTCCCTCAGATCCTCTTCCTCCAATCACCTGTCTGTTCCCTCCACCTGTCTCACCACCATGAGAAGCAGAGCCTTCAGCCACTCTGCTCCCCATCTCTGTCACTCATTACCTCAACAGCTGAGAAACCTGGACTCATTCCCCCACTTCAAAAAAGAACGCAGAACACATTTATTCAAAACTGCATATTCCATCTGATGCCAATTGCCCTGTTTCTTGTGTTGTTTTTACTGATTTAATGCACTGTTTTGACCAATTGTAAGGTGTCCTTGAGTGCCAAGAAAAGTACCTTGAAATAAAATTTATTATTATTATTAATGTATAGCCTTCACAAGTTGCTTGCGTATGGATTATAAATTAAGCGTTATGGCATTTAATAAGTACTCATATCGATACTTGATTTTAGCAAGTAGCTAAAGGTTAGTACTTGTACTCATCCATTAAAAAAGTGAAATCTGTGAATTCCTTGTAGTTTTCAGTGATCTGTGGATTTTGCTTGTAAGCACCAAAGATATTCATGATAGTGCCATGGGAGACACTGATGTACCCAAAGATAACTGCCAGTCTCTTTTTTTAGTCCTGTGATAGACTGGCTACATCTCCAGGTCATACCCTGCTTTTAGCTCTGTTTGGGAAAGGCTCTTTCCCCTGTAGACGGAGACGTCGTGGGATAAAGCCAGCTTCCCACACGGTGTCGTCAGTATTATCGGGGGACTGTAAAGCGCTGTGGATGGCACCAAAACCAGAAATGTTTACACTGTCTCTGGGTGCTGTTCACTCTTGAATCTAACATTGCTTTTGCTTCACCATAATCTGGATCACACATGGAGTTCCTTAAACATGCCCCATGACGTAGGAGAGCAAACCAATCACAGCACTCATGGTTTGCATATTTAGAAATTGTTCGAGTTGCCTGTTGGGCTACGAAGAGACTCTGAAAAGGTATTCACTGCAATGCAGAGCCTTTGCATATCTTTTGCATGTTATTCATGTGTATGCACTGGTTTATCCCCACAACCTAAATACACACTGGAAATGGATGTGACTTAGTGTGAATGTGGTTGTGTATTTCTGTGTTTCCTGGGTAAACCCTGCCATTCATCCAGTGTCAGCTGGGATTGGCTCCAGCCTCTGTGACCCTTAATTGGATGAAGCTGATAGACGAACTGGATGAATGGATAATATAAAGTAGGAAAAACCACTTTCAGAGAAGCACTGTCGACTGAATTATATTCCCTATTACCACAATAAGTGACTCCGTATTCCTCCTGTTGCTGATTATAGCTGTTTATGACTCAGGCTTGTATGTTAGGGGTCATTGTGATGTTGCTGAATACATCTGAGACCAGATGGTATTGTGAGATGAATAAAGATCGAAACATCTTGAACACAACCGACTGTGTGTGTTTTTGAACAGGCTCCTTGGTTCAGACAATATTTTCAGACTGAGAAGGAGACCGTAGCTTAATAAGGCAGGATCATGGTGGCTTGCTGTGCTCGGGTATGTGGCTGTGTGGGCTGGTTGTTTACTTGCAGTGGGCTTGACATAAAAGAACGCATTTTTTAACCTTTAACTGTATTCATTATAAGTTACTAAATTTAGCCTTAAGCCCTGAGTCTTAACCCCCAAAGTGGTGTAGACTAAGAAAAGAAAATGGCCTTGGCTGACAAAATGTGCCATCCAATTGGATTAGAAGTAATTGTGCAGACCTGTGTGAGTGTCTCATATTGGGAAATGTGTTGCAGCTTCCTCC
This sequence comes from Lipophrys pholis, assembly GCF_963383615.2. Taxonomy (NCBI): domain Eukaryota; kingdom Metazoa; phylum Chordata; class Actinopteri; order Blenniiformes; family Blenniidae; genus Lipophrys; species Lipophrys pholis. The sequence goes on from NC_137642.1 coordinate 29,257,463, forward strand.
AGCAGCCTGCCTGCATGATGAAACCAGGGACACATTCACACAAACACATCCTCAGTCAGTGTCTGCAGCTCTGCAGGGTCTTTACTGGAGGGATTGATGAAACCAGAGAGGATGAAAAATGTAGATTTTATTCTGCACCTGATGATTGAAGCTGAAAGTACCCCACTGTACTTTTTCTTCATTCATTTCACATTAAAATGGATTATTTGCTGTCTCCACTGAAATAGTAATTTGACAGATTGAGATGACAAAGCAGAAATTTCAAGCTGGATGCCAGATGGTTATACCAGCAGGACAGGTGCTCCCACACATATTTTCTCTTATTAGCATGTCATTGTACCACTTTAGACAGTATCAATACATCAGTGCCGAGTCTCAGGGGCTGAATGTGAGCTGCAGTGATTGGCTGTTTTGAATGAGTGGCTGGAAGGGGTTTTCCTGGAAATATTTACAGGTGATTGACTATCACATTCACATAGGATTTTAGTAAAGAAGCAAGTGAATCTTACCAAGGCTGAAGGAGGGAGGTCAGTTTTCCACATGCTTTCCTACTTACTCATTCCACTTTTGCCAGTATGTGTCATGTGGTATTGTTGGCTTTAGGTCCTGTTTACACAATGCTTTCAAGTGAAAAACAGAGAACTTTGGTTGTTGGTTGGGTGTCTACCTACACAATAATGGTGCTCAGGACCCACTAAAAAGACAACTTCTTGAAAACGCTCAGACTCCATCTGTCCAAATCGAGGTAAATACAACTTTTCTGAAACACTACTACTGCACCGGTGCACCATTGGTGTAGTAATCAGTTCTTAACCTTAACCAAACCCACTTCTGCATATACGTGAGTCAAAGGACGATAACAACAACAACAATGGCAGAGTGGCTTGACTCCCAGTCCATATTCTCATGAAATTTCCAACATTTCTAGTGTTTCTGCTGTTTCTGTGCAAACAGACATAATTTCTAAAACCTTTGCTTGTAAACGCAAAACTTTTCTGAAAGTGAAATGCAGAAATGCGATTTCACTTGAAACATCGTCATGTAAACGGAGCCTTAAAGGTAGGGTTAGGGTAACCCCACTAGAAGAAACCAAAGGACCTGTGGAAAACCAGTGCTAGCACAAGGAAGAACATGCAAGCTCTTCATAAAAAGAAGCCCAAACCCAGACTTGAACCGGAGACCACAGCGTGAGGTGAAAGTGCTGACCACAAAACCGCTTCGATAGTCTTAGAAGTAGAAAAATGTGACACAGTAATGTCTTTCTTTAAACAAGGTGAAGATCACACCATTTTAGCTTTGAGTGTTGCTTGACTTGAACATATGGTGTGTGTTTCATAACACATTTTTTTTAAATGAATGGATGGATGGATGGATGGATGGATGGATGGATGGATGGATGGATGGATGGATGGATGGATGGATGGATGGATGGATGGATGGATGGGTGGATGGATGGATGGATGGATGGGTGGATAGATAGATAGACTTTATTGTCTGCCCCAAGCGGTGAAAGAAATTTTAAAACTTTACTTTAAAGGCCCCAGCCTTGTTAAAGAAAAATAAAACCCATTTAAAACCCACTTAGACAAAAGTACAGACATAAAGTAGAAGTTAAACGGAAACAGGAACATACTTATTCCTCTGTGTGTGTGTGTGTGTGTGTGTGTGTGTGTGTGTAAGAGACATGTCAGTGAAGTTCATTAACTGTGGTGGAGCTCTTCACACACTGCTAAAAAGCCTCTGCATGTCTCATTAGAGCGTCTCTCACGGTGTGAACATGTGTGCATATTGATGGTGTTGCATGTGTCAGTTTCTAAATGGGTGTGTTTGTGTGTGTGTGTGTTTGCATCTTCATTTGAAGCTTGCTGAAAATGGTCCAAATGCAATTTTACAGAAAAACTCCCTCCAGTCCAGCTGAAACATGCCAAAATGTTTGATTTGCGGTTTTTTTGTATTTTCCATATCTTCCTCCTCCTTTATCAATGAATAACTTGTCTGTTCTTTTGGATTCTTGCTGGGAGAAATGAAAGAGAAGAAGAAAATAAATAGTGGAAAGTGTGGGCAGCGACCTGATGACAACCAGAAAAAGAGGGAAACTGGAAATGTTAAATTAAGCGTCCTTTTCCCCCCATTGGTTCATTCATCTAGTGGAGATAAATATACAGCATTTGCTCCGTTCATCCGATAAAATGAATAGTCTCTTTCTCTATCCTTCTCCACTTTTTTCTTTCTCTCTTACAGTATTTATCCTCAAAACAAACAAAACAAAGAAAGAAAGAAAATAAATAAATTGCTGCCTTATAACAAGTGCTCCTAATGCAGATGAATGGAGCCGCATGTCTGAGCAGTGAAGCTTTTCACCCGTCTGCCATCTAGTGCCAGTTAACTCCATAATGAACGGCAAACACGACTGAAAGCAGAATTCTAAGTGGTGCGGTGTTTTTCTCAGTCTATCCTTCAACAGGGGGAAAAACAACTGATTAAATACTGATTACGGAGTCAAACTAAATAATATCTGATCCATTCATAGGTGAAGACATGGTGTGTTTCACCTGGTAGTGGTCTTATTGATATGTCTGATCAGTGGATTAAACAAAAGGAGATGTAAAGACTAAGTAGCCCTTCCTACATTATTGGTTGTTAATGGTGTTCAGTTAAAAACAAAGACCTTGAAGCGAACATAAGAGTTCTGTTGAGGTTTTCATTAAACAGCTCACACATGATATAAATGTAGCAAATGTATCTGTATTTCACAAAATCCATTTATTTTTATGAATTATTTTATTCATTAAATGTTGTTGGTTTTTTCATGTGTATATAATTCTCCTTTATTCAATTTAGATAGCTTTTTTTTGCATTGCTTCTATGCTATCCTGATTCTTTCTGTGTGCCATGAACGAAGTAACAACTGTTCATGTCCCTGTCATTACATTTATAAATATGGTTATAATATATTGTGTTTATTTAGGGACTTCATAAATATTTAAATATATGAATAGACTCATATATGTCTTCAAAATAAAATCATGTTAGTTTGAAAAACAAATAGAAATAACTGAATAAATATGTTAACAATCATGTGTTGTCTAATGTTGCCCTGTTGCCATCTCAGTGTGTGTGTGTGTGTGTGTGTGTGTGTGTGTGTTATGAAATGCTTTGGGGCTGTTGCAGGATTGAAAATGTATAAGTGAAGTCCAAAGTTCAAACATAACTCTCAGAATAACGTTGCCTGGCCGCTACATTCGTGTGATATGAAGCGATTCCAAAGACTTGAGTTGCTTTGGTGATGTGTGAATCTTTTGTTGCATGTTTTGCACTCCGTTCTTCTGTGTCACAGTTTTGAAGTTGAAACTTTGCATCTACCGGGCCAAGCAACGTGCTCTGATCTGTTTCATCAATCACATCCACAGTCACTTTCCACATGGGGGTTTGTTGTTTGGTGTGCTGGTGTGATCCATATGTCAGCAACTGAAAGGAACCTTCTCACATGTACCGAGAAATGTTCTGAAACAGATCATTAAAGCAAGATTAAATAACTTTTAAACATGTTTTCTTCACATAAATACTAGGAATTGTTAGTAAAAACACTAAAGACAGATTTGCGGGTTTTACATTGAACCGATCGCAAACATGTTAACTAGAGATCCACTGATACCAGTATCAAGTATCTAGTCTGACACTCATAATCGTAAAAGCGATGTCTGCGATCTGGAGATTTATAATTATTGAAAATTACAACAATAAGACAGAAAAAATTATGTCCTGACGAAATATCACGAGAAGAAAAATTGACAAGCAGAGTTCCCTCGATTTCTGCTCAGTGGATAAGGAGGATTCTACTCAGAGCCATGCTACATGCTACATGCAATAGACTTTCAGGGATCATACACCAGCAATGATCCATGCCAAACATGATAAATGTATGCCTATGTGGGACCAAGCTTTCTGTTTAGCCTGATTTATATTCCATACACAAATGATACGCAAAGGCAATGTGTTGCTACGAACCATGTATGCACAGCCTCTGCGTCAAAGCTACGCTAACCTCCAACAGCGCCTATCTACGCGTTTAGCCTGCCACAGAATGCAAGAGGAAGTAAGCAGACCATGAGGGATGTGATTGGTCTGCTCTATGAAGTCAAATGATGGCAGTGTATGATAGCGTCAATGCAGAGCCTGTGTTTTATAGATGTAATGGCATTTAATAAGTTCTCGTATCAGCAAGTAGCTGAAGTTTAGTAGTTGTACTTATACTTTAAAAAACAGATATCGGCGCATTCCTAATGTTGACTCTTCATGGCAATAGGTTTTTCTAATTTCTTTTATTTATTTCAGAAATGTATATACAACATTCTAATCTACCAATCTCAGGTTATTTGAGGAGTGGGACAATGTCTCTGTTTTTGCAGTGTGTCTATTCAAAGTTAGTTCTTTTCAGGACATTTCATACATCTTGAGAAACTCAAGTGCAGAATTCAGGAGATGTTCAAAAAGTTGAAGTAGGTGACCTCTTGGTTTTACTTTATTAGTCATGCCTTCATCACATCCACACAATAGTTGTCGAACATCATGGTGAAAACAAAAGTGCTTAATTGATTATATGTCAAGAGGAAGCTGTGAGAAGTTAAAGAATATATTTTCTGTGCACCGGATTCCACACAATCAATTTGACAGATTTGGCTGAATAGAAAACAATCTTCTTTTATGCAGGTTATTTTGGCGTTCCCTTGTTGGTTGAAGGTGTGTTCATGGAAAGCTCACGATAATATCTAGGCATACATTGTCCTGGGTCTTTCCTCAGCATCCAAAGTGTCAGAACTGTTAAACAAATAAAACCACAGTCTTAATTTGCCAAGATAACAAAATACCACCTTGAAAGTTATGGTGATGTTCTTCTACATGAATGTAGAAATTTACAAATCTGGTAATGCAAGTAGACCCAGCTAGCTCAGTTGGTAGAGCATGAGACCCACAATCTCAGGGTAGAGGGTTCATGTCCCACGCCGGGCGCCACCTTCTCGTGGGCTCACCACCTGAAGGAAGGTTCTTAATCAGGTGCAATGTGATCTGGGTGACAGTGCTCAGACTGTCACCCCCGCGACCTGGAAACGGATAAGAGGGAGAAGATGGATGGAGGGATGGTAATGCAAGTTTGATGTGGTGCAATGTGAACACTTAACACATAGTTAAAAAGCAACACTACGATAACAAAATTAATAAAACACTACAATACTAGACTACATTTCTGCTCCATTCCTAACATTTACCACCAGATTTCACACATCCCAGAGACTATAGCGGAGCACTGAGGTAAAGCTTTAAAGAGGTTATGTTTAAAGAATGTTGTACTTCAGTTTCCCGTAGGAAAGGATTAAACTTTTGCAGAGAAGCTTTGCAACCTGCTCGCAGTTGATCGACTCACCTTCACAGAGGCATGCTTGTACTCCTAAATAACCAAAAGCCTGAATATACACAAATACACAGCCTTTGACAGTTAGTGCAACATTCATTGAGTGGATGCTGAAGTGAGACCAAGGTGAGAGGAGGATGCTTTCACAGAGATGAGCACATAAGGTCAAAAACACACTCCATAAATGTTCACTCAGCGGCGCGAGGCAGAAGCTTGTGCATGCTGCAGAGAAGTCAAAGATGTTTCAGAAAGTGTAATGTTTGTCATTATGAAATCCTGCTGCGATAAAACACTCAGTGGGGAGCAGATTAAAGCTGGGTTAAGATGGGTTGCATGCACAACAAGAGCAAGCCATCTAAAGAAAGTTGTCATTCAGGAAGAATTCCCATTCCAATTTCTTAGTAGTTGCTAAGCTGAGCAAACTTTGAGCCCTCTAGGATGTTTTCCTTTTCCCAGTTAAATACAGTTAAACCGGTGCACACCGAGCAGCTTTGTCCCTGATCAATGTGCATTTCTTGAAGGTTGGTCAAAGCTTAGTGGTTTTAAAGGAATAGAAATAGAAACGTGAGCCAAGCAAGGGGAGGGCATGAAGATGTAGATCATTGTTCAAACAAGCAGACTTTTATCCTCAGCCTTCCTGGAAAAAGAAGATGAACCCTTTCTTCTGGAACTGGCAGGGATGAGGTTTGATTGCAGCTGGCTTGTTGTGATTCCAGTCTGTTTGGCACTTTTCCAGGGACCAGTACACTACTGGTCATGACCCTAAGGTGATAACATAACAATCACAATATGTATTAATTACTGATCCGAGACTTGAAAACAAACCATGAGAGGTAAAATGGTATGAATGTGTCTGCAGCTGGTTGAAGGAATGATGACAGGAGGGAGTGTCTTGTGCAGGAAATCCATGTTACGTGAGGAAGACTGTCAGATTAACAAAGGTTTGAACTCAAATGGATATGCTAAATTCACAGTTCAGATGCCAGTTTTCATGATTAATATTGGTTGGTTTTATAGCCATCTGACCATCTGTCCAGTCATATTCAGGATACACTGAATTTTCACATGCATCAATGAGATAAGATAAGATAAGATAAGATATCCTTTATTTATCTCACATGTGGAGAAATTTAGATTCAGGAGCTTCAGGGCTTAGATATAAATAAATAATATGTTGGTTAGAACCACTATTTATTTTTGTGTTGCCATCATGATTTTAATTTAAACATAGCCAAATATAATGTTTGCGTGAAGGCCTCTTTCCTCTTTTTTTAATGGCGTAACATCTGAAGAGAACATGCATGTGTAGGATAAGCAGCGAACTTGCATATGTGCATAACTCACTTAAAGAGGATTCTGAAAAGTTCTTGTAATTTCAACTGGGAGTGCACAAATAAGTTTTTGGTTTAATCTCGCCAAGTAATCTTGACTTGCATCTTTTACCAACAAGCCTTTAAAACTTTGTATACAAACAAAGAGAGTATTGATGAATCAAGAGCTATATTTTGATGAAATTGTATATTTAACCAGGAGCCCCAGTCGCCCACAATCACACACCATTAGCAGTTTCTGCAGCAGCACCAGCAGCACCAACCAATTCCCAATGTATTCCAATGCTGCTTGCTCGCAAAGTGTCAACAACAATAACTGGCAAGACAGTGAACCAGGACTCCAACATGACACATGGTAAGTGGATAGAAAATGAGAAAAACATACTCAAAAGACTGGGAAATTGAAGACGGAAATAATTAATGGGTGGAGTTTAGATTGATATTGAGGTTTGTGTTGGTTTTGTTTGAGGGACTAGTTTTGTGCTGGTTTTCTCTCTCAGACCAGGCAACTGATCAATGGAAATCCCAGGGATGCACTGATACCACTTTTTAAAAGGATGGGCACAAGTACGAGCAGTTAAACTAATGAGCTACTGTACATCGAGCTCAACCTACCGGTCCAAGTCTCTCTGGTGATGAAGCTGCTGGTTTTGTACCAACTATCTTCCTCCTCCTCTTGACATTCTGTCAGAACATAATTTACAGTCAGTCTTACTGTTTTCATTCTCAATAATATTAAAGAATTTTTCAAACTGCAGGCATCCTCTATTCTATTGCATACCTGCAGACAATGTTGCTGGAGTGTGACATCACGTAATACTCGTTAGGTTATATTGGAAACCTTTTCTGAGTACAAGTATCGGACCCGGTACTGGTACGTGGTCTGTTATTTTATATTCTTCTGTAATCTACTCAGCACAGCATAATCAAAGCCAGGTTTTGTGATCCACATGGATGTTCTCAGGAGTATTTATGCTTTTCACAAGCCATTATGCCTGGTGAAATGATGTCTAAATGCTGAGTGCACATCACAAGTACAGTACATGTTTTCAATAATCCCCAAGGACTTTCATTTCTACAAAAAAATGAATTTATACAATATTGAAATGTTAATATCTCATCACAGCTCTCTGCCCTTAGTATTTTCCACTTCTTCAGTCTCTCTCCCCCTTTGCCTCCTTTTGTCTTCTCATTTCCCGTCATCCTCTCACCTTTTCTTTGTCTTTTCCATTTTGTTCCCATTCCTACTCTCTAATTTGTTCTTTGACCATTTTCCAACGACTCCTTTTCTTTTTATTTCACCCAGTTGTTTTTGTCCTTGTATATAGAGTCCTTTTGCTCGGTTTCATCCTCTTGTGTATCCTGCCATCTCCCCAAATCTTATACATTTTCATTTTATCCTAACCTCTCTTTGCTCCTAGCGGACGCCATGCGGTGACTAAATACCTTTGTCTCCGGCTTTCCATTACTGACATATCATGCCAGGTTAGATATCAGGCTACTCCCTGCTACACTTCTTTCCTCCATTTGCTGGGAAGGGTGAACTATATACATTAAGGTTAAATCCATGATGCTGTTTTCTATTTTTCCAATGTTGGGCTGATTTAAAGAAGCAAATATATATTTTTAGTGCCTTCATAGAAGTGAAAATGCTCATGAGGGAGATTGTGGCTATCACAGTCTTGGTGTTTTATTTATTCTATTTTGAATATTCTCTTACGGATTGTGGTTTGTATGTGTGTTGTCATGTCTTATCATGTTGTTTGAGGTCTGGTCTTTTCAGAAATAGTGTCTGTCCACCTCTTTGTGTCTCTATACCAGGGGTATCCAACCAGTAAGAGACCAGGAGCCACAAAAATGACGGCGGCCCTTCAAAGAGCCACAGTATACACAAATTGGGCTCACAAATAAACTCCCTCTCTCACAGACACAAAATGACAATGTGAAATACACACACAATGCATTTCCATATCACTGAAGTTAGACAAGAGTCACAAGGTGTGGATTTACAACATTAACAGGAATAATTTCACCCTCAGCCACACAAATGCGCAGGGAGTGTATGCAAATTGCAAAACTGCTACAACGGTGAAGACAGACACTACAAACCATATCTCACTATCAGACCAAGTGTTGCAGTGTGAACAAGTGAAGCGGCAGTGATTCTAGTGACACAGTGAATAGCAGTCAGGTTATTCTGGTGACACAGTGAATAGCATTCAGGTTTCTTCACTGTTGCAGCAGTTAGTAATTTGCAGATGGTCGCTGAATTCTGCTCACAGCTGCTCATAGAGAACAAAGTTGTTTCTGCTTCTGCAAATACAAAATGAGCTGGTAGCATCTTGCCTCCGTCACACCGATGGGAAAGAGGCGGGGCTTGTGTGTTGATGACGTTTCATTCCAGAAGAACTTTACAGAGCTGCTCTCAGCAGGTGTGTGTGTGTGTGTGTGGGGGGGGGGGGGGGGGGGTCTAATCCACCAATGAACTCCAACTTCTTCACTGCCTACTCTGTGGAGTGAAGCTGAAGAGTCTCTGGACCGGAGCCTTGCTTTACTGGCTGTCAGAGCTCCAACTAGCCCCACCCACCAGATATAGTGTAGCAGCACTGTGGAGTTAACGCTTTTGGAGGGCGACATCGCAGAGGATTATTGATGTTAATTCCAGAGATCTTTGTTTCTGCATTTAATGCAGTTATACCTAATAGTTCTGTATTTCTCCTAATTCATCATCCTCGGTTATTGATCCTTTATTGTTCCATCGTTATTATCTTTTCAGGCAGCAGGTTTAAAACTGTGTGACGATAGTGAGAGGGATATTGTGGTCGTTGTGCTGTGCGCTGGGAGGTGCATTTAAGTACGATTTGTGAAAATCCAAACTCTGATTTTTACCTGAGAACTGCTAAGACTTGGAAGAGCTGCACTCTGATGATTTCAGTTTATGGATCAAAGAGCCACACATTGACAGGCAAAAAACCGCATGCAGCTTCGAGCCGCCGGTTGGCCACCTCTGCTCTATAGGTTCAGGTCTTGCTGTCAATCCACCCATTTTCTACAATTTTTTGTCTTAAATGTCAGAACCACAGGACACTGGAGCCTGATCCCAGCCGACTCTGGGCTTAGACCGATTGTCTCTCTGTATTTTTTCTATTTTTGAAAAACAGTCTTACATACTCAAATTTACACCTGGGAGCATTTAAGGGCCTATTTATCGACGCCCATTATGATTTCAAGTGAAACACAAAACTTTTGTTGCGTTTTGAGTGTCCATTTACATTACAGTGCTTGAAGCTACTTAATTTTATACACAATACACAACTTTTTGAAAAAAAAAAGCTCCCTCGGAGTAACTTTTCGAAAACGCCCAGGCTCCAAAACTGTGTAGACTTTGAATTTAATTTTTTTTTTTTTTATTGTAAGGAAAGTACTGCTACTGTTCATGCACTCCACCACAAATAGTTCTTCTGCACATGTGCAGTAGAGCCAATCAGAACAGATTTTCCTCCGTGGTGTCATGGCCTGCTGTCCATACTCTCCTGGACTTGGTAGTTTTATTTTGACAGTCACCGTAATAACAATCCAACTTGGTACTTTTATTTTGACAGTCACCATAAGAACAATCCACCATGGTGGTCTGTTGAGGTGGTCTAATGAGGCAGAAGAGTCTAACAGCACTTTCGTCAATAACTTTTGACACATGGAATTGTCCAATGAAACGTGGTGACAACTTACCAAAGGGAGTCCTCAGCGTATCGTTTTGTACTAATAGTAATATTCATACCCTTTAAAGCACACTTGCATTGTTGAAGACTATTGATTGCTTTGCCAGTAGGCTAGTGCACCAAATGAGAGGAATTGTTCTTTATTTTCTTTTTTTTGAGTGACCGTGTACTCTGCCCTCATCCATAGAGTGTGGAGTTCAGCTCTGGTGCCCAGCAACCCTGAACAGGATGTAGAAAATGGATGAGTGGATGAACAGGAAGAAACGTGATTATTTCTCTATATGTCTCTATAACAGTCTAATTTGATGCCTTCCAAGCTTAACCTGCTTTCCTCAGTCGCTTCACTCATCCAAATGAAACCCCCCCACCACCCTTTTGCACCTCCTTCACTTCTCTCCTCTCCTTACCCCTGACAGACGGGTTATGATTAACCTGCCCTCTTGACATCCGGAAAAAAAACAATCAATGACAAACAGCAACAGAGGAGTCTTTGAGGATGCTCAAAATCCACCTGGAACCTGAAGCAACGGTTGTTAACAATCTGAGCGTAGATGGCAGGTTAACTGTGTAACCAAATGTGTATGCTAATACAAACAGGGGCTGGGGTTTTAGAGGTTATTTATCTCGGGGAAAGCAGATGCTGAGCTGTGTGACTTGAATGTAATCATAATATGCGAAAGATGAAAACGTCTGCTCCCTTTCCAGCATGTGTTCCCAAGTTCTGATTGACTGAGCGATCATGAGCAGAGGTACCATTGCCAAGCTAGTTTGTCTTGCTATTAACATTTGAGTACTGTTTGGCAGCTGCTGATGGCCAGAAGCTGCATGTATATTGCATGCATGCACGGTGGAATCAAAGGCAAACATTTTTTCTTAAAATAATAGATTTAAAGAAGCTGTCAACAAAAGACCTGGAGACCTAACAAGAAAGAGAATATGAGAATAGCACAGACATTTGACATTTGGAGAGGTGTACATGATGATGAAAGGAGCACTGGCTTTGATGCCCACGAAGCAAGAGACACTCACAAGAGGTGTTTCTAATTTTCTGTATTTTAGCTCTTCTTTAAAAGAGAGGAGCTGACTTGTGAAGTCTGCTTTGCAGGGATAACCAGTTGGAAGACTTTGTCTGCAGTGTATTATTGGTGACCTGCAGTGTTGCAAACAACTTGTTACAACATGTGGAAAAAGCTTTTGAGAATAATACAAAAATGGCTCATTACTACCAAGCAATTATTGTCACAGTGAAACGTATAGATGACTTGGGTGTGAGATGGTCACTTGTTGTCATATACATGAATACTGTGTTCGAGTTGCAGAGCTGGTCTCTCTTTCCTGCTAATGAGATGATCTTCTGTCAATGACTACTTTGATAAACATTTTACTTGAGAAGAAACTCAGTTGTTGTACTAATGCAGTACTCTTGGCAGCAACACCAAATGTGCCATACCGTGTCATACCACATCCACAGTACTGTTTGACTAACATTAGCAGGTATAGATAAACATTACTTTGGCTTCATAAGGCCCCATTTACAGAACAATGTTTAAAGTAAAAATGCATTGCCATTTCATTTTAGAAGAGCTTTGCATTTACACATTTTTTTTACAGAAATGGCAGAAACACCCACAATTATGTAGTTACTATGCCAGTCCATAAGTTGGTGCTGCTGGCTCTTTTAGTAATGAAAGCACACACACATGCAGCAGAGAACAAAGGTTACATTTTCAGTGATTCTGAGCACTGCTGTCACGTAAACAGACACTCAGAATGCAACAAAAGTTTTTCATTTTCATTTGAATTTGCTTCTGTCAATATGGGGATAGTTCTATTAGTTTCTTTGTTGTTACTTCATAGATTTGTTTCATTCCAAAATTCTGTTTCATTTTATAGGTCCAGACTAAAGAGCATTTTCCTCTAAATTACTAATTTGGATAGATTACTAATAAACTTTTTTTATACTTGGCTTAATTTGATCCTAAGCCAATCTCATTATGGGGTGAGCAACCCACTTATTCATCTTCAGGTTGACCCACCCAGACTGTCAGTCAACAGACTGACCATTGTGTCAAAAAAACGACAGTTGTTGTCTGGGCCAGACGATGTCACTTTACCATGTTTTTCCCCATTATTCCTCCAAAAGATCATCATGGAGGAGATATGCAGAACTTGATGCAAAATAGAGTTTATTCTCACACAGACATAAACCCTAGTCAGATCATGATACAGACTGACAAGCATGTGTTCTTTTCCTCTTTTATATTCATCTGACATTCTATACATGGTGCAATGGCCATTGTCTCATCTTCAAAAGGAAGCATTTTGACTTTCTGTAAATAACCACAACTTTAAAGGCAAGATGGTAACTTGAGTCTGCTTTCAATCCCTTACTCACACATTCCTTCTCCACCTGTCCACAGGTCTATTTTGAAAGCCAAGCCATCCTATTTGTGAAACACCTCAACTCCAGTCATGAAGCACAAATCACAAACAGTAAACGTGTATACAATAGATCGATTCTATATGCAATACAATACATATTTTCTTCTTTACTTATTATGTAATTCTGTTAACCCATATACATTTTCCTCAACACCATTCAGTTCAGTAACTAGAAAATTTGCTCCAATACCAAGTGTTTGTTCCTGAAGCAGCCCACCCCGATCAGTGTTATGCCATGTGGCACAGCGGATACTTTTCAAGCAGGCATATCCATTCACCGATGATGGGTTTCTATCAGGGTGCTTTTTAAAGCAAGTTCAAGGCTTGCGCCCTGAGGTGGAACTGCACTTGGTATCGACTTTAATATTGAATCCATCTCCACTGTAAGTGTCGCTGGGTTGTGGGGGTGGGGTGCAGAGAGAGACCTGGCGGACCCCGTATCTCCACTCACCATTAACATAGTCAGCAGCTGTGAAAGGGCAGAGCAGGGGCCGCCTGGAGATTTATCAGAATGTCACTGTACGCCACATTGCCCTGACACTCTCTGCAACACACACACACACACACACACGTTTGTAGCTGCAGCACGACAGACGCTGGTCAAGTCGGGGTCAAACTGATATGTCAAAGGAAGTCATCTCATCTCAACGGGCAACACAGCTCTTACATGAATGGAGCTGTTGAGCTGGGATGTGTGTTCATGTGCATTTATTTGCATAAACTGTCCAGACATTTTCTGTTTCTTTTTTCATGACGCAGATTTTCTTGACTGAAACACAGAAAGTCTGGCAACACCTGCGTTTCCACTCTCAAAGCAACCTTCAGCACATCAAAGAAGCGACTTGTTCCGCCACTTCTTAAGTCATTAAACACTCTCTTTAATCACACGCTCTCACGTACATCTTCTGACTGCATCAGTGCTTTCAGCTGTAGAGGAGACTGTTAGAGATGCTGCATCTTCAGTTTAGTATGCAAGGTTCTAAACCAACAGCCCTCAAAATGTTTTAATTATATGGAATTGCACAGCTCTTTCCCAGCTTTGTTCCAATTGCCTGAAATTGGAACATGATTACATTTCCCAGTTAATAGTTGCATTTAAGTGTAAGTGTATATTTGTAAAAACAATCATCTGAAGTTCTCAGTGTGTATTGTTTTTGTTTTCAACTTATTGTGGTATATTTGTCACATTTCGCAGTGTATACTGCTGTGTTTGTTTTTGTGTGTGTGTGTGTGTGGGCGTGTGTGTGTGTAGGTGGAGCGGACGGCGTAGGAGGCTCACCTGAAAGGGATGATTGAGGCCACTATATAGGAACCGGGTTTCCAGACTCTCATCGCCAGATCGTCTCGTTTACCCCCGCGGTACTTTGACTCGGCCCCTCGAGCCTTTTTGTAAAACCAATTGTTTATCGTGTTTATCGTACTACGGTACTGGGAGTAATCTGTCTGACTACCCTCCTGTGCAGTCCCGGTGTGCGCCGCGCTGTCCAGCTCGGGAGATCGCTGTCCGGTGACGTCAACCTCCGCCTTCACGCCACTCTCCGAGGATTGTCCGCCCGCTGGAGAGATCGCCTAAATAAACTCTTTTCTAATAACTCAACTTCCTCGTCCTGTCGGCGCCTGAATCCTCCTTACACCTTACATGACAATATTTTTACTGGTGGGACCTACTTGAGAACAAAATGGACTGTATGTGGCCCCTTTCAGCACAGCAGCTCTAAAGCATCACAACCATTGTAGAGTTTGGCTGATGTTATTTACGTACTTCACAGTGACGGCTAACCCTAACTCAATAGAGGGCGCCAGGGCCTGAAAAGCTTTAGATCAGGTTTAATTTTCTCCATTATATCTATTTTTAAAAAACACAAACAGAAATGCATTCACAATTATGCAAATGTGTATAGGTTTGTTAATGTTTGTGTAATTTTTAGTGAATGTTTAGGGTATAATAATAATAATAATAATAATAATAATAATAATGTATTTTATTTGTATTGCACTTTACATTAGTAAATATCAAGTCAAGTCACGTCAAGTCACCTTTATTTATATAGCACTTTAACACAGCTGTGGCTGAAGCCAAAGTCCTTCACAATAAAAGACAAAAATAATAATAATAAATAAAATTAAAATAGGTAAGATTAGTTTTAAAAGTGGACAGTGAGGGGGTTTGTCTGACAGCAGTGGTCACTCATTCCACAACAGAAAAGGCTCTATCCCCGCTGAGCTTTCGTTTGGACCTCGGTACCTCCAGAAGAAGCTGATTAAAGTTCTAAATATAATACGAGCTAATACAACAATATAAAACACTTCAAATATCAGCAATAAAAATCAAGAAGCAAATCTAAAACACTTTCAAAATAGCAATAACAATCAATAAGAACTGCCAAACAGGGATATTTTTAGTCCTTTTTTAAAACAATCAGCAGTCTGTGGAGCCTCAGATGGTGAGGAAGTGAATTCCACAGGCAGGGGTCAGCAGAGCAGGGTTAGGATAAGGAGGTGTGAAGAGTTATTGGAGTGGAGGGAGCGAGATGTGATGGGTGGGAGGGCGATGCCATGAATGCATTGGTACGTGAGGAGGCAGATCTTGAAATGTATTCAGGCAGAGACGGGAAGCCAATGGAGGGATTTCAGGACTGGCGCGATGTGGTCATGGTTTTGGTTTTGGTGAGGACCTTGATGGCACTGCTCTGAATGTATTGGAGTTTCTGACGGTTTTTGTTGGTGATGCCATGATGAGAGAATTACAGGAGACCAACCTGGAGGAAATGAAAGCCTGAACGAGCTTCTCGGAGTCAGGCATAATAATAGTCTTTTGTAAAAAGAAAACTGAAGAATCAACTAATGGGGAACATGGATCAATTCAAGGTAGAAGACATTAATATTACATATATGTCTGGCTGTGGTTCTCCAGCTGCATCACAGCAGACAGGAAGAGGCTCCAGAGGGTCACCACCACCGCCCAGAAACTGATTGACTACCCTCTCCCATCCCTGGAAGACATCTACAACCCCCGCTGCCTCAGGAGAGCCCACAACATCCTCAGGGACTCCTCACACCCCGGTCATCACCTCTTTGAACTTCTGCCATCAGGGTGGCGTTTCAGGGTAATAAAGACAAAAACAACCAGACTAAAAAACAGTTTCTTTCCAAGAAAACACCAACAAACCCTGAACTGCTGTTTTACCCTCGTCTTGTGAATACCCCCTGGGAACTGTAAAGTTTTTATGTTTTTATATTTTTGCTTTTTTTTTTTGTTTTGTTTTGTTTATGGCATTTGCACTAATTAACTTTGCACTTTCTGTTGTTTGCACTGTTTATGAGAGCTGCTATTTTTAATTTGGTTGTGCCTCCAAGGTACAATGACAGTAAAGGAATTCTGATTCTGATTCTGTAAATTTAGTCATGTATTGTTTTATTCTGTGTTTAGGACTCCACTTGTAGGAAAATGTTTATTTATTCACACACACACACACACACACACACACACACACACACACACACACACACACACACACACACACACACACACACACACACACACACACACACACACACACACACACACACACGCCTGTCCACACCATAACCCCGCCGCCACCATGGGCCACAAGTTTTGAGGGAGCATGGAATTGGCATGCTGGCATGTTATGGAACGAACACAGGTGCATTTTATTGATGGCATTTTCAATGCAGAGATACAGTGAGGAGATCCCAAGGTCCATTGCTGTGCCATTCATCCACGGCCATCAGCTCATGTTGCAGCATGATAAAGCACGGCCTCATGTTGATCTGGACACAATTCCTGGAAGCTGAAAACATCACAATTCTGGCATGGTAAGCATAATCACTGGACATACCACCCATTGACCATGTTTGGGATGCTCTGGCTCAGCGTATACGACAGCGTGTTCCACTTCCTGCCAATATCCAGCAACTTGGAACAGCTATTGAAGATTAGTGGACCAACATTCCACAGGTCACAATCAACATCCTGATCAACTATAGGCCAAGGAGATGTGTTGCACTGCGTGAGGCAAATGGTGGTCACACTCCATGAGGGGAGGGGGGTCATACTGACTGGTTTCCTGACAAAAACAAAACTGCACATTTCAAAGTGGCCTTTCATTGTGGCCACCCAAAGGCACACCTGTGCAATATTCATGCTGTCTAATCAGCATCTTGATATGCCACACCTGTGAGGTGGAATGGATTATCTCGGCAAATAAAAAGTGCTCACTAAAACAGATTTGTGAACAATATTTGAGAGACGTAAGCCTTTTGCATACATAGAAAAAGTCTGAGACCTTTGAATTCAGCTCATAAAAAGTGGGAGCAAAAACAGAAGTGTTTCGTTTATGTTTTTGTTCAGTATATATTGATTTCACTTCGAATAAGTTAAATTAATGTTCTCTGAAATCTGCAGGTGTTCATAGAGAATGTCTTGCTAGTGGGGAAGCTATCAAAGATGGAAATGACCTTGTTGGTGCAAATGTCAAACTTATTTGATAGAAATAGGTCTCAGAAAGTGGGATGATTGGAATTTGGGGGTCTAATTCTCAGCTCTGGATGTCTCAGAGACAACAAGAATGTGTTGGATGCGATCAACAAACACCTGAGTGAGTCCCAAAAGCATCAGGTGCATGCAAGGACGGTGAAACTGTGATTACACCGAGGGGCTTGAAAACCCAGCTACAGGTACTGGAAGCTGTTGTTGAAAGTATTTTTATTGATTTCAAATACAAACAGATGACAGCGAGAATGAATCGCTGTGTGAGGAGCAGGCAGAACCAGAGCTGGAGATCTTTGTGTTGCTTTCATCAATACGTGTAACGCTTTTCTTCATTTTGCAATCAATTCCATTCTCTCTGCTTTAGTTCCGAACTGTGCATATTTTACAGAATCATATGTCCAGCAAGACTAAACAAACTGAAATATTTACAGTGAGGACAAACCTTGATGATCTGGAATCTAAGTGACATGTATGTGTTGATAGAAGGCATTGCAGAATAATGATGAACGTAATGTAGCTCTCCAACTTAAAATGAAGAAGGAGCAAATTGCTGCCAGCAAAAAAAATTCATATTTATTAAGCCTATGTCTTGGAAGCCAAGATTCTCACGTAATTTGTCTTACAGCAGAATAAAGAGTGTGCCATTGTTTCCTTACAAATAAACTGTGTTGTACTTTAAAAAAACAAAAACTCAAAAAGAAATCTGCTAGAGCATTATGTCAGTTCTGTAGATCAGTTTCGCTTCAGCACATCAATCTCAGGCCATTCACACACAGTCAATACTGCAACAGCAGCGTGGGCTGGTGGTGCATTTGTCATCAAATGATCCATAGATATCTGAGCTGTTCTCTCCTACTCAGTCATGTGGGAGGTACGGGGCAGTTATGAATGACACCTTCAGGTTCAGGCTTATTTTTCTGCCTCGGATGCAACTTCCGTTACAAGTCTTAGTCGCTGCACTCAGAATGTAGTAGGGTTAGGTTCTCTTCATGGTGTTTTATCCAATAGATTTTTGGATTTCAAAACAATGGAACGGATCTTCATGAATGAGGTTCTTTACATGTCTGTGCTCAATGCAGCTCTTTACCTGCATGTATGATGAAGCCTGCCGGCTTCTTTCGGAGCAATTCTGTGCTTCAGGACAACAAATGGAAGATGTTTAGGGCCCATATACAC
This sequence comes from Lipophrys pholis, assembly GCF_963383615.2. Taxonomy (NCBI): domain Eukaryota; kingdom Metazoa; phylum Chordata; class Actinopteri; order Blenniiformes; family Blenniidae; genus Lipophrys; species Lipophrys pholis. The sequence goes on from NC_137642.1 coordinate 29,276,054, forward strand.
GGCAACAATTTCACGTGAAATGCAATTTTTTAGTTTTGTTTTGGGTGTCCGTTGACACGACAATTGAACTGGGAGCCACTGAAATAGACGATGAAACTTTTCAAAAATGCCCATGCTCCATCTTCAAAATGGGTAAAAACAACACTTTCTGTCTGTAGTAACTTCTTCTACTGCACATGCTCAGTAGATGGCCAATTAGAGCACCGTTTCCTCCATGGTGTCATAACTCCCAGTCCACATTCTCCTTGGACTTGATAGTTTTATTTTTACAGTCACCATAATAACAATCCAACTTGGTAGTTTTATTTTGACAGGAACCGTAATAACAATCCAACTTGGTAGTTTTATTTTGACAGTCACCATAATAACAATCCAACTTGGTGGTTTCATTTTAACAGTCACCATAATAACAATCCAACTTGGTAGTTTTATTTTGACAGGAACCGTAACAATCCAACTTGGTGGTTTTATTTTTACAGTCACTGTAATAACAATCCAACTTGGTGGTCTGTCCAGTAGAATGTCCGTGTTCTCCCAGGGTTAATGTTTAGAGCTCATTGTTCTCTGCTGCATGTGCGTGTGTGTGTGTGTGCGTGTGTGTGTGTGCTTTCAGTACTAAAACTAACAACAGCACCCACAAGTGGACCAACATGGAAACTACATGGTTTTTAATGTTTTTGTCATTTAAACTGATTGTTTTCGGAACTTTGGTGTGATGACAAGAATTAGAGTTTGTTTTGACTTGAAATGGGGCCTCAGATTAACTGGTGACTCTAAACCTGGTGATCTGTCCAAGGTGTTCTCTGCCTCCCCCCATTGTTAGCTTGGATCAGCTCCAGCTTAACTTAACCATACTCTGTAGAAGATGAATTGATGGGCCATGCAGGTACATTCATCCCACCACATACTGTCTTCAGGTAGGTAATTTTCCACTTGGAGGTTTTCCTGTGCGGTAGTGGGAGAATTTACAAAGTGCGTGATTGCTGGCTAGGCTCTAGAGGGAAGTACCATGACAGCTGGAGTCCTAGAAAATGAGTATCAACGGGTTTTGAACCTGTGAGCAAGGTACCTGATAGACTATCAGCTCTCACTGTTGACGAGGAGAATTATTCTGCAGCTCTGTGAGCTGCTGCTGCCAGGCATCAGTTAAAAGGAGTTGCTCATGCCTCTGCAAAGGTTTGCAATCCAAGCACTTTGAAATGTGTTAAATGGCCCCAGGCCACTGGACATCGGGGAGCGTTTGATTTGTCTCGGGTAGGATATTGACCACCAGGTTGGGTCAATGCAGCAACACAGTGATAACTTTTATCCATTCGCCAATTTTCCCTTGTGCCAAAATCCTGCATCTCCGAAGTGAAAAGCGAGGACGGACTGAATTAAACTGATTTTCAGCAGAGGCAATCTTCTAAGGTTTTGCTGGTGCTGGCTTAGTATTTCTGAGCAAACATACAGCTGTATTATCTAAATATGAGGAACATACATGAACATATGAAGTCTTTATTTTGCATTCATGCTTGTCTTGTGGCTTTCATGCTAGTGTAGCTTTGGAGATGTTTCATGCTGGATATGAAGTGACAGGAGCCTGATACCTTTGGCAAGAACAGTACAGTAACAACTCCATTTGGATTCAGTCAGCAACAAGGTCTTGTGAAAAATGTGTCCATATTTTTTTCAGTTTTGAGTTGTGCAAGGAAGTAGTTTTTTTCTGCTTGTGTCAAATTGTGCGCCAAATTGCAATCAAAAGGAATCCATGAATGTCTCACACAGAACAAAACACAGAAACAGAAAAGGGTTTCTGTGTAAATGGGTTCCACTTATTTGCTTTTTCCACTGTGTAAGCAGTCCCCATAGCATTGTATACTGTTAATCACATTCACACACAAATGAAGGCAGCTGCAACGCAAGGCACTCAGTCCATCCATTGGCAGCTATTTGGTGATGTCTTGCTCAAGGACACTTCAACATGTGGAGATGGAGATCGAACCCGCAACCTTCCGATTGATAGATTACCACTCTATCAACGGAGCCACGGTCGTCTGAGTAGATGGACTTTTTATAATTTTTAGCATTTCGTCTGTTTCCGTGGAAGCGGATATCATTTTCAAAGCTTAGTTGTGTAAACACAATACTTTTCTGAAACGAAAAGCAGAAACGTTGTTGTGTAAAGGTGGCCTTATACTGCACCCAGCACAAGATTATAGCCTCTTGATTACTTCTTGACTTCAGTTTGTAAATGATGGAAACCAAAGAAGCTGGCTCAAGGATTAGGCAATTTGCCAGATGTTAAATTCTTTAATCAAAACTAAAAAAAAAAAGATTTGATATGAAAAAACAATGTAAATAATAGTGTTTTTTATTAATTTTTAGTACAGTTACATTTATGGTGTCATGCCGATTGCTTAAGTTGTTCTTCTCGATGGATTCAAACTTCTCTGGAAAAATGTTTGGTATATAATCCATCCATCTTCCCAGGGGCTTTCCAGAGCACCAGGACATTTCCTTCAGCTTGCGGCTGTGAAAAGTCAATTCAACCAGCAATAATACAGCAAAGCAGGAATGAGTCAACAAACGTCTCAAGTTTGTCAAGACTGAAAACATAGTGTGAGCAGGTCCTTTAGGAGCAGCAGTGCAGGCTCTGTCTGTCACTCTGTTCGGTAGGCCTTCAGGAACGGTGTTAAGTGTAGGTCACCCTGTTTTGTGAGTGCTGCAAGCCCAGTACAATGAATCTACTTAAATGTTGCATCGGTGGTGTCTGGGGTGTCCTGCTCACGCAGACCACTGTTATGGTCTGGGAGTGGTTGGGCACCCACTTTAGTCATGGACCGGGTTAACACAGGACAGAAAACATCAACATCACTGTTAACATTCATTATTTCCCCAAAGACTGTTGGCTTATTCTCCCCCAGCAAGTCCAAAATAACAGGCAAGTCCACACCCAGGATAGCTGCAACAGGTAATCTTTCAACTACTCCAAAGTTCATAAGATAGGACTGGTCATCTATAGTCAATGACAGTTCCACTGTAGGGTAAGTGTGCTTATCCCCATGTACACATGTCACTTCCTTTTGCTGGTTGTAGTTCAGCGAGCCCACAGGGACCAAATCCTGTCTAATTAAGGAATTATATCTTCCACTGTCCAAAAAAGCAGTTACCTTTTGTCCATTTACAGTCACAGTTTTATAGCAGTGTGCCCGCTCACCATTATCTCCTGTTTCAGGCCTGGGTGCATAACAGGCAGCAGTCATTTTAGTCTTTCTTAACGGCCACACTGATGCTTTATGACCTGGTTGCTGGCAAGAGAAGCAAACAAAGTCCTTACCAGATCCTCGTTGGTTTGGGGCAGAGTAAGGGTTACCCTGTGGCCTCTGGCTCACCAACTCCCTCCTCGCTGGCTGGTGATGAGGTAGCGTTGGTGGTCTGGATGCTGCACCACTAGACCGTGAAGCTGGTCCTCTCCTGGCGTTGAGGTACTGGAGAGCCAGTTTGGCAGCTGCGAGCCCATCCGCAGGGTTGTGCTCCTTCACCCAGGTCCTCACCTCCGGAGATAGAACGTGAAGAAGCTGTGACAGGATGATGATCTCCCCAACTTCCTCCTTGGTGTGCTGCTCGGGTCGAATCCAGCATCGGTAGAGTCCCTTCAGGCGATAATATGTCTCTGTGGGGTTCTCTCCTCTTGGCACCACCGTTGTCCAAACCTGCTGCTGATAGGTCTCTGGTGAGATGCCGAACTTCACCAGCAACGCTGCCTTCAAGTCTCTGTAGCAGTTGGCCCTCTCCTCATCCATCGCTGTGTAGTTCTCCAATGCCTTCACCGACAGAAGCGGAACAAGCCGGCACGCCCACTCACTTTCTGGGGTCACTGTAGTATCTGTGGTCTGATCATTGCTCCTCAAGTCTGCTGCTGGCATCTTGTGCAGAAAAGGAGGAAGCTTCTGCTGACTGTCGCCGATGACTTGGCGGTGGTGGGAGCAGGTCAAGCCTGGGACTGCTGGCTGTCGCTGTATTAGGTGTCACAGGTGATGCTTGGGCTGCTGACACGGTGGCACATGAAGGTGGCCGGTCACCAGAAGTCCAGCTCTTATGTTGTGCAGCTCTCTCAACAGTCCTTCTCTCCCGGTTTATGCCTCCAGAAAGTCTCTCATCAGAGTCATCAGCTCCGGCTCTGGCTGACTCACTGACGTGGTGACTAGCCCAGCCCCGCTTTCTCCCTTATCTTCCTCCAATGAAGGTGGGACGGTCTCCCATGCCGGATCACCAACTGCCCCAGCATCTTCTTGCTGCTTTCTCTTCTGAGACCAGAGACTTGTCCACTGTCTTGGCAGACGCACAATTTTCTTTCGACTTGCGATGTCCCACTTCTGACGGCATCTGTGGTGGGGTTCTAATCCAATTTTAAAAAAAATAGTCACCACAATCCGTATGGCAAGTGAACTTGTTCTTTATTTGTCCCAAAAACAGTTCTGCTGGAGGGTGGAGCACATTACACCAACACAAAAAGGGTGGAGGGCATTACACCAACACAAAGAGGGTGAAGCACATTACGCCAACACACTGAGAGTGGGTCATTTTACACCAACACTGAGAGTGGAGCACATTACACCACCACACTGAGGGTGGAGGAAATTACACAACACACTGAGGGTGGAGCACATTGCACTACCATGCTGAGGGTGGAGCACCTTACACCAACACACTGGGGGGTGGAGCACATTACACCACCACACTGAGGGTAGAGCTCATCCCCCCTGCTCCACCCTCTCCACTGGCTGCCTGTGTATCAGAGGATGGACTTCAGAATGTCCTTCTGCTCTAGAAAGCTTTGAAGGGTCTCGGCCTAAATCATCTCAGATTGACTTGTAGAAGATCAAAGCTCCAGACCTCTGAGGTCCCCAGGAAGAGGTTGACTCACTGTTCCTACAGTCAGAAGAAACAAGGTGAAGCAGCTTTTAGTTCCTACCTCCTCACCTGTGGAACAAACTTCCTGAACACCTGAAGACTGCTGACATACTCACTTCTTTTAAATCAGGACTTAAAACATTCTTAGATGCACAGGGTGTAGAATAAACAATAGATTTTACTTACTTATCAAACTTATCTTATTAATTATCTTAGCTTATGTATTGTACTTTTCTTCATTATTTGTTTAAATGCATTTCTTTAATTTATTCTAAAGCTTTAATGTATTTTTTTTATTCTGTATTTCTTTACCTTTTTTTATTTCTTTGTAAAGCACTGTGAATTGCCCTGCGTTTGAATGGTGCTCTATAAATGCATTTGCCTTGCCTTGCCTACAATAAGTTTAGTCTTGATTTGTTTTCTTGAGAGTGGCCTCTTAAATGAACTAAGTTAGTTTTTCCTGTTTTTGCAAAGCAAGTTGTTCATGAACTTTTCACATTTAGATGCTTCAGTATTTCCAGTCTGGCTTTTTTCTGATACCTGTGGTGACGGAGGTGAATTCGGCACCAAAGGAGAAGAGGATAACAAATGATTTCTGTTTTGGATGGAGAGATAGCAAACAGGGGTAATCCTGTTAGCTGGCTAATCGCTGTGGACGCAAAGCCTGAGGAAGTTGTCTGTTAGACATCAAAATCTGCAACTTCAGCATCACCACTGAGAAAGTGTGTGTGCATGCGCACTTGCTTTTATTTAAAATGTTATGGGGACTTAAGTCTGTCTGCTCTGAGTGGATGCAACTCTCCCCACATCAACAAAAAATGAGAGTTAACCCAGGGTTAAGCTTCAGCAACGGATTAGGATTAGGCTAAATCTCCAAGAAATGAATGTAAGTCAATGTAAAGTCCTCTGTATTGATATAAATGTGTGTGTGTGTGTGTGTGTGTGTGTGTGTGTGTGCGTGCGTGCGTGCGTGCGTGCGTGCGTGCGTGCGTGCGTGCGTGCGTGCGTGCGTGCGTGCGTGCGTGCGTGCGTGCGTGCGGGATGGTCTGGGGATTCATTACACATTATCATTCAGGGCTCCTGGCTCTAACTGTGGATAGAGTGAGATAGAGGGAAAGAAAGGGAGAGAATGGGGATTTAGCTTCATATCCTGCAACGTTTTCATTTTTTTTCTTACTTCCTGTCGGACTCAATACACAATTGGGTCTGTCAGGAAGGCTTGGTAAAGATGATCCTCCAGGAGGAGTTGTAGCTAACGAAAGAGTAAATGGAAATTTGATTAAAATGCTTCAGAAGTTTGCAGCATGCTTGTAGTCAGAAAAACCTTCCCGGTGAGCCGGAGGTCATGCATCTAATCCAGTTTGTCATTGCCAAGACCATCGGAAGTACATTTCTAAAGAAGGATACTTGTCAGCAGTGGTGGAGATTCAGTATCGTAAAGTTTTAATATTCTTCATTGGAATGCCAGTATGTGACAGCAAGAAGTTTAGCCTTCAACAACAGAAGTAACTTACCAATAAGAAACAGCTGACCACGGCTGAATCAAATTCCCTTTATGGCAGTTTTTGTTGTTGTTGTTGTTTGACAACCACAACCACTGCAATTAAAGTTAGAAATTTGATGCTGTTCACACAACGTTTTAAGTGAATATGCATCATTTTGTTTTAGAAAAGTTTGGCAATATTTTGAAAACTGCAGTTTTCATGTTGGCCCACTAGTGGGTGCTGTTGGTTGTTTTTGGATTATTCGTTTGTGTGACTGTCAACTATAAAACAGATAGATGAATAGGAACTGGAGATTCAGGGTCATGCATTTATGATCTGTTGGGGTTTTCTTCGTAAAAATCACCTAGAACTGACTGTGTAGCCTTTGTTGCTATATCAATGAAGTAGAATTCAATTGAATACACAGACAAGCTGTTTTAAGCCATTCTGACAAAGCTACATATTTACCTTTCTGGAGAAATCTCCAATAGCTCTTTTATAACAAATTTCAAATTAAATATTAATGCAACATTTGTGCTATATTTGTACATGTAAGGTCATAGTGCAAATGGGCAAGAACAAGTGAGCTAAGCATTGAATTCAAGGATATGCTCACCCTAATCTTACCTACTGTGACCCGACAGTCAAAGTAATTAATCCAATTCTGTCTCTTCTGTTGTACAACCTGTCCGTGTTGTTGTCCCGTAGGCACAGGCCTCAGTGAGAAGCATGCTGCTTCTGTTCCAGCAGGGCTCATCAAGGACACATAACTCTTCTAAACAATGTGTACATTAAAACGCTAGTTATTTCAATAGTGGGAATATCATTTGAATAAATGAATGAACTCCTTCCATGGTGTTCCAACTGGAAGTACATGCACACAAATCCATGGAATGAAATTCATATTTCCCATGAAAGTTTGAGCCGTCATGCACGTTTGGGGAACATTGCATATTTCAAAGCTTTTAGAAAGTCAAAGGTATTAGTATGAGCCAGGAAATCGTTTGACCTTGAGAGGCAATCAATCTGCATACATGGTACTCGAAGCAGCATCCATGTGAAGTGTGGCTTACAGTGTTGTAGCTGCATGTTCATTTATGAGACAGGGGAAAAAAAATGACTGGAAAAAGCGAGTGGCATGGGTCATCTGACATGCCCTTATTTGGCTTGTAATTTTTCCAGCCTAATTGAGCCACCATTAAGTTTTCCTCGTTATGTAGTTTTAAATCAAGGCTGCAAATGAACCCATCTGCTGTACATCTGCATTCAATTGTTATGCATTATCAAGTAAATTAGTACTGCATATAGGCTTGTTCCACTCTCAATTGTATAACAATTTGCCAGGACTGTTATGTGTTTACAGTTGTACATTTTTAGATGAAAACAATTTAACTGGAATGACAGGAAGAGCGAAAGCTAAAGAGAGAAAGTGAGTGAAGTGAGGTTTCAGCTGTGTGTATGTGCAATAAATACAGTGATCGACTCCAAGCAGTTTACAGTTATATTGTATAGATTTGTTTCCACTGGAAAAAACTTGTACCACCTCATTTTGACTCAAACTGATTTAATAATTCTCTTCAAACACTAACAGATCAAACTTATTATTACATTCAAATTGGATCAACGTGTTGTTTTTATTCACTTTATTGATCACATGAATGTGCTTTAAACTATTGCTGCATTATACAAGGTAAATGTGATACAATTGTTGAATATTTTGATAATGATTTAATTTGCGATAAAAATAAACACTTTTTAACCGGGGTGTCAAAACAGAACTGGCCTGCAACAGGCTCCTATCCCGCTCACCTAACCACCTAGGAAATTGTAAAAATTTGAAAGAAAACTGATTTTTCTGTAGCAAATTTCTGAGCTGTGATTTCAGTGATGCTCCCATGAAAGGTAGTAAACCAGCATTGACGTTAAAGCCAAGCTGTCAGGGGGAGTTTGTAAACTATATTTTGTACCACAAAGTTTTATTCAAATGAACTTCACGTTGAGATTGTAGTAATTTTCAGCAGTAATCGTTAGCTTTTATAAAAAAAAATTCAACATTTGCTTTGTGTATACTCTGCACCACAGCAAAAAAAAAAAACCTTTAAAATTTAAATTTAAATTTAAAGGTTATTATATTCACCGGTCTGGCTCACTCAAGAAGTTGGGCTGTATGTGGCCCCTGAACAAAAATGTGTTTGACATTCTTGCTTTAGAAGATGTGATTTGTGTTTCCACGTAACCTTCTTTTTCTCCTGCCCCTATTTACAACAGCTGTGGCTGGATCATGTTGATCAGAGTTTCCAGCAGCAGGGGATTATTGGGGGAAATTTCCCTTTGACTTTGTGCTTCTTTTTTCAGCTGTATTTAAACCAGTTATGAAATAGTATTCTAATTACTTCATAACAGTTCTTTTGTGAAATAATCTCGATTACATTTTGTCATTTTGGACCTGCAAAACATGAATACATAGTGCAGGAAAACATAGTAAATTCTCACAAACTTGCACATTGTGTATTGTGTATATATTTACATTGTGATAATAGAACATTTGTAATATAATGTGTAGCCCTAGTCTGACTATAAATATTTTATTTTAGAATTTGAATGAAGTTAATTCAAATGCCCACTGTCGGCAAATACAATTAGATTTATTTTAAGGTAACCAATAAAAGTTGTTAAGTATTTTGTATTTCCAAAAACATAGATTCAAATATGATCTTACTTTAAAAACTGAATTAAAATGGACTGAAAGGGCTGTGTGTGATCCATCTACGCACCATACCTGCTCAAAAAACATGATTTCTCTAGCATTTGAAAGCAGGGTTAGGGTTATGGAGGTTATCACCTCTCGTGCTAACTGTAACAATGTTCTCTTTGCCCATTCCAGCTTGCGGCTTTTTTATGCAAGTATTAAAAATGTTTCTACAAAGTATAAAAACTGAATAGAGTGTTTTCAAAACTGAAATCACACTGATCCCATTGCCTTGAATATGAGGCCAAAGTGCAGAACGGATGGAGGCTTGATTGTCTATAAATAGTCTGAGCACATTCAGCGTTTCTGTTTTGTTGCTCCTCTCTGTCCTCTATCTACATTCCCTTCACCTCCTGCATTTCTTCCCATGTGCCCTCAAGTCTTTCAGCAACAATTACTCACCCAAGGCAGCCTCCTACATTGGATAGGAACGTGTTATGAAATTATCGTCTTCTTTTGATAGCATCATTCATGCACAGTTTCATTTCCTGGGTGGGATTTTTATCTGTGTCGTTCATCTGGCAGCTACAATAATTGTTTTGTTTTCCATCCTTGTTTGAATATCACCAATTTTCCCTCAATTATAAAACACCAAATGCTTACTTTGACCGCCCTGATAGGTGAGACAGGTGTTAAAATTACACCAAGATTGCTGCAGAAAATCAAACTGACTCACTTTCCTGCCTTGTGTAAGATGGTGCCATCAATAAAATTAGCTGTGAGACAGGCGGGGGACAGCGAAGCCAGTTGGTGGGAAGATGTGATGAGTTGAAATCACTGGGAGACTGCCAATCATCAGGGAACTGGGTCGGCCTCTCCACTACATAGACTTGAGTTATGTGTAACATTAAAATATAGCAGCTCAAATCAAGATAAATGTTGGGCATGGCGCTGAGAGGAGATGGAAAACAGAGGAGGAGATAAATATAAGGGAATTAGGTTAATACATCCTGCAGTAAATACTCGGACAGAACGAACTGTGATTGCCGTCCCCAGTGATCTTTGATGTGGTTGCAGCTAACCTGGTTCACCAAATTGTGGTACACAAATTGAAAATCGTATGTAATGTGTGATCAACTTACAGTTGGCAAGTGAGTGCTATCGCAGCTCCATACGTAAACAATCCAGGTTACTGTAGTCAGGGTGAGCCTAACACATTTTGCAATAGCTCCCTTTTTTTACCCAAGCCTGTCTTGGGTCAATGTTTGGGCCCCTCAAAAAACTAACAAGAATATGTGTTTCCTACAATCTCAAATCATTTGTTCAGTTCAACTCAATCTCATTTATAGAGCCACAAACAAAGTCATCTCAAACCACCTTGACAGAGGAGGAGGAACCTGCAGAACTAGACTCTATCACTGGCAGTGTTCCTCAAAGACCAGAGGAAATTACATAAATCTCTGCCAGTGGATGGAGAGATGACTGACTGGCCTGCTGACAAACATCAATACCAGTGTACTGATTTTATAAAAATCTGTGCTGAAGTCAGAAGATTATCAGTTACCTAAGTCAGAGCACTCGCTAAAGTTCATGATTTAGATTATATTTCAGCTTACAGTTAGAGACAGTACGGCTACACCCTGGGGAGGCAGTAAGTCTAAGGTGTGAAAACAGAAACAGTCATAATGCTTGGGGTTCATGGTTTTGTGTTTTGTGAGAAAACAGAAGTACCTGACACAGGGATAAAGGCCAGATTTGAGAATGTGGTGTATTCTTTGTGGTCACAGTGGAAATCACTGCTCCACTGGGGCTCATCTCATTCAGATCATGACCAAGCTAAGACCCCATATACACAACGTTTTAAACGGAACATGGAAACCTTTTCGTTGCATTTTGGATGTCCATTTGGTGGTCGGAGCCACTGAAAATTTAATATTTCGACTCCCGGGGTGGAACTTTTTTTTAAATGCTCCAACTTTGTCTCCGTGTGAACAGAGGAAAACACAACTTTCCTAAAACCACATTGGTATAACTTGTAGTTGTGCATATACTCAGTAGCTTGCCAATCAGAACCGTGTTTCCTCCATGGTGTCATGACTCCCAGTCCATATTCTACTGGGACTTGGTACTTTTATTTTGACAGTCACCATGCTAACAATCCAACTTGGTGGAGTTGGATTGTATGTGTTCTCCAATTATTAGTTTAGAGCTTATTGTTCCCTGCTGCATGTGTTAATGCATAATTTTCAAAATGTTGTGTGAATTTCAAAACATCTCAGACCTCACAAAACACATGCAGCGTGGGTCCCTCATTGATTTTTATTTCCTGATTGATTGATTTTATTAATTTCGTGCATAAATTGATATATAGTTTCTATCACAGTCTCCATTGTGGCATACATAAACAATACATAGTAATACAAAGAAAATAATTGATTACAACAAAATAAGTTTCTTTGCTCGAAATGGAGTGAAAAAAAGTAAAAATACTTGTTTACTTCCAACCCCAAGTACAATTTATAACTAAATAATAATTGGATGCTATTATTCACCATTTTAGCTTAATACCATCATTATGGTCATGAAAAAACGGTATATGTAACTATACAATTGTATATATATTCACAGCATTGATAGATAAACTCTGATACACACTTACATTACCTCATCATCAACTGCTGTTTTTAACTACAGCCTTCATCATGTCAAACACTATCAACAAACATCACAAGTTATTACTACTGTAAGACACAACACCATTTAGAGCCCTTTTTCTGTCTTGTATCGCATCAACACCATTTCTTTGTATTTCGATTTGAATTGATAAATTGATGGGCATTGCTTGAGGTCATTCCCCAATCCATTCCAGAGCCGGTCCCCACACACCGACACACACATACTTTTCTTGGTTGTTCTCACAGAGAAAGACCTTTGACCCCCGCTTTGACCTCAGCTTCCTCTGAGTGCTGCCCTTTGGGGCTGCCACCGATGGGTCAATTTTGGAAGGAATTCACCCACAGGGGGCAATAAAATTACATTGCAATCAAATGAAAAAATATATATGAAATTCACATGTTTCACCTCTCAATTAGCAGGCGATCATGACAAAGCCTTCAAGATAAAGGATGAACTGTCTTGTAATCTTCCAGTGAGTCCAAATAGTATCATGGAGCATTTCAGACATTCAGCTCAGAAATCTGCCGCAGCACTTCTCGGTCTATCATGCACATCCACCTAGTAAGAACAGTTTGCATACAAGTGTAAAACATTTCCAGCCTTAATAAGAAAAAAAAGGCAAAGTATTTGAGGAGAAAGTTTATTCTGAATTGTGTCCCCATTACAAACAGTATCTCTCGCCATCTTCATAACAGCAATGTAATATCAAATTTCGCACTTGATAATTTCTTGCTCAGGAGAGGAAGTAATTTGTTAAATGAACTACTCTGAAAACAAAGTACTCTAAATGAGACAATTTGAAGGTGTATTAGTGATTTAAAGTGATATACTAAATGAAGTCCCACCTTATTATCAGATTGTGATGCTCATATAATAGAGATTTTGTTTCCCTAGAAGTGTCTGAGTCACAGTGGAAAGATGAAACCTGTCTCATTGGAAACATTGTCAATTTTGCTTTGAGGATTTAAATAACATCCTCTGCGTAAGTCTCTGGGTTAGCCTTTTAAGAAAAAGGTAACCGTTTCAGAATGTACCGCAGCATTTTGCCCACTGTGGCTGGTATTCCACAAACAGATGGGTTAATGGATTACAAACCTGCTGTAGTAGATAGGAATGAACCAACACCAAAACAAAAAACACTAATACACTGTGGTTGAAGTGGTTGTTGGTAGAGTGCATTTTATAGCCTTGATTAAAGGGTTGTTTTAAAAGACTCTAAACTTAGACTTGCACTCAGTGATGAAAAAAAAACACTTTGTGAATCAGTGGGAGTAATGCAATTCATTTTGGCTAAGCCCCGCCCCCAAATGCAAACAAACTAATAGCGTTCAACTACCAATTGCCTGACTTGGACAAAATTAATTGACAATCAGCATCTGTAATACGTCATCATCCGTGTACATACCATTGTCATTGTTTAGAGTGTATTCTTCTCTGCCTGTTGGATTTCATTTCACACTAGAGTGTCACACTTGAATCGAAGACAACCCAAATCTAACAGCAAACAGCTACATCCAATGCTGGCTTAATATCGTTTCACCTGTGTGACTCCCCAAAGTCAACCACATTTAACAGATAAAATTTTAAAAGAGAAGGGGAGAGGAGAGCTGCATTATAGCCAATCGAGACAATCCAGATTTCAGTTTAATCAGAGTTAGGCAATAACAAAGGTTTTTATTGACTTTTGTTCAGATGAAGATTGTCCTGCAATGTGTTTTCTCTATATGAGTAAAACTCAAGCTGAGTGAAGCTAAAAAAATTTTTTAAATCTAAGTCAGCAGATGCATGAAGTGGTGCTGCTGATAGAGGTGCGATTTTTAATGTCTGTGCTGTTATTTCTCCATGGGCTTCTCGATTCATCATTTACAACTGGCTGAGGAGAAGGCAGACATGGTGGGAGGGACGATGTGTGTGTGTGTGTGTGTGTGTGTGTGTGTGTGTGTGTGTGTGTGTGTGTGTGTGTGTGGGGGGGGGGGGGGGGGGGGGGTGGCATGTTGACTTGACTCTACCTGTTTTTTTCTGTCTAGAGCTACCAAGAGACTGGTCAGTGATGACCAGCGCTTGGCTTCAAATGGTTTATCCCACACTGCCATCTGTGGGTGAAGAAGGGAAAAACACTCAATATGAAGGAGAGTAAAAAAAGAAAAGTTAAGACTGACCTTACATAAGTGATCTATAAACCAACAGTGTGAGTGGCTGCCTTACAATAAGTGTGCTGAAATAATGCATGATGCCTCAGTTGGGGGATCCCACTTGAGGAGGTACTGCCGGCTCGACCCTCCACGCTGATTTACCAGTGACCCACATCGACGCCTCCAACGGATTGAGGGGGAGCGAAAGAGAGGAAAAAAGAGAGATACTGCGAGGCTGCCGTTTTATGCATTCTTCGATCTCTCCCCTGCTTCATAACAAGCGTGACAGAGCAATGCTGCCCCTCCACAAACAGTGAACACCATCCCATCTGTTAGAGCAGCATCAATTATAGTGAGGGACATTTATCTGCCGCCAGGCTTTATTTACTAGAAGCAACTTGGGGCTTTCTTTGTTCTCGTTTTCACCTACCCCCTCCTGCTGCTTCTGCCCCCCGCTGAGCGAGCCATCCCGCAGGTTCTGTGCTTGCTAGGCCAGGTCGATAGCGGCTAATGAAAGGCTCATTTATGAAGGCATCAGCTGCTTTCCCTCACCGCAGCAAGCAGCTCTAATTTGAAGTAATGGTTATTGGCTGGGCCATTGATTTATTGAGCTGGTGATTAGTGCACTGTATGAGTACCAGCAGAGGATGGGAGGGGAGGGAGTGCAAAAAGATTGAGGGCAGGAGTTTAGGGGCATTTTTAGGGGAGGAAGGTGCACTTCATGTTGGTTGTTAGTGGCAGAGCAAAGGTTCAACAGAGAAACAGACTCTGTGTCTGTGTCAATGTCAATCTTCATTGTTATTGAGCCATTTTTTTCTCATATTAACCACCTTTCAATGTTCTAATATACTAACCCTAACCCTAACGCTCCTGTCCTGATGGAACATTTGCTGCTGGATACATGTTGGACTCCTGGAGGAGCTGGAGGACCGTGTGTCTGTCCATTCTTTCCATCGAGGACGTAGAAGACCTCTACATAATTGGATTCATGATAACAGGCATGCTGCTGATTGGAGCTGGTGGTTTCCTGATCGATCCCAAAGTTCTGATGACGCTGACAGCTGTTCTGGAAGGCTGCCAGGCATCCCTCAGGGATTGTGCAGAGCTCCTAACACTCAGGCTCCTGCCATAAACAAACTCAAAAATAAGCAGGATGCGACTTTTGAACATCTACATGGATGGAATCCAACTGTGCTATGTTCCTGTTGGTAATTGAGTTGTTCTAATCGTGTTTCTATATGCTGAGGAGTTTTCTCCTAATCCCCCCCCCCCCAAGGAACATAGTTTGGGACCTTTCTTTCTTTCCTCTCCTCACCTCCTGCTTTACATTTTTCATCTGAGCATGAGGCGCTGCACCGCTGGCTTCCTCACTCTTCACACCAACCGCCAAAAACAATTTCGTTGTACCTGTGTTACAATGACAATAAAGATATTCTATTCTATTCTATTTAACAAAATCAACTGATTTGAGAACTTATTACTGCCAGAGGCGTAACTTTAAACCTTTCTATTACTTCCAGTTTTTGTTTCCTAGGTGGCTCTGGGCTCGGTCAGTACAGTGCTCAGCTCGAGGGTTCGAATTCACATCTTGCCAAGATCACTTGTCGAACTGTCCTTGAGCAAGACACTGAACCCCTTTGCTCAGATGGTTGTTCAGCAGCCGGGTCTGGCTCCAGACAAATCATTGGTTATGCATTTATTTATCAGTGGTTACAAGCTCAGAAAATAGAAGTTTATAATATGACCCACTCCAACATATTACCATTTTACTTAAAAATATCTAACTTATCTAACTTACTTTATGTCCAGAAAACAATCATTTTAGTTCATTATACATTATTTCTAACATAGGACATTAAAACAAAATTATGAATGCAATAAAAGCTTTTAACATGTTGGAAATTGGGTAGGAAGAAGCCCAAGCTGTGTGTGTAAGTGAGAGTGTTTTTTTTTTTTTTTTTTGTTGCTTTGTTTAACCAAACACTTGTGCTGGTTCTAAAGGTTGATCCTGTTTGTAGCGTTTAACTAAATTAAAGCTCAGGAGTAGAAGAGTAACTGTTTCGGTCTTGTGTTTCTGGCAAACCGATATCCTGACCTGTTTTGTCTTGTCATATCTTGTGGGCGGCATGGCTAGGTTGGTAGAGTGGTCGTCTCCCAACCGGAAGTCAGGTTTGATTCCCATCTCTCCCTGCCTACGTCCCGAAGTGTCCTTGGGCAAGACACTGAACCCCAAACTGCTCCCAGTGGAATGACAGCGCCTTGCATGGCTGCAGCCTCCAATGATGGGTGAATGTGATGAACCATGTAAAGCGCTTTGGGGCTGCTCTCAGGGAAAAGGTGCTCTATAAGCAAAGTCCATTTACCATCATTACATTGACCCGACCACCATCTCGTGGTTGAACAAAAGAACTGCATATAAGGCCAGTCTATAAGGTAAACAGTGAATAAACATGTATAATGGCCCCAACACTGTCCATTACAATGATGTTGTTTGTTAAGTAGAAGGAAGGCTTATGTCTGATGCGGCTATTTGCAACCTAATCTTTCTTTGTGAAATGTTTGGCCAAAAGAAAAGCTAAACCTTAGTGGAAATTCAACCACATGTACAAAACTCTTAAAAGTAAAAAAAAAAACATTCATAATAACACATTGTCAACAAGAACATGAACGAGACATTTTCTTTAAAGTTTGTTATTCATAATGAGGAACTGATAAATGATCACAGGCTAATTAATTGGAATCTTGTTTGTAGGTCATGAGAGGAACAATCCAAATAGCAATTCCAAGTGAGGAGGATTGTTATTGTAAATTATATTGAGGAATAAAGTGTTGATGACATCAACATCAGATTGAGGTGTGCTGAAGCTAGGAGAGAGCTAAAACGTGCAGGACACTGGCCCTCGAGGCCCAGATTTGGGGGACCCTGCTCTACGCTGACTTTCCTGTGGTGTGGGGAGTGTCATGAGTGATGTTATTTGGTCCAATGCAGAGATCGTAGATAATGCACATGTTCAATATTTGTGACCAGAAATCCTGAAGTGTGTGTTCTTCTAGAGAGGAGCAGAGCAGCAGGGAGTGTAATGTCATGAGCAGCAGTATGAAAGACAACCTGAATGAAAGCAACACTGCTGCCACAGCCAAAGCCAGAACCTTCCTGACTTGTTAATGCTGACTTGGTGAGATTAGAGCAGATTAATTCATGGGACAATAAAAACAGACTCACTTTCACTTTTTTCCAGCAGAAACGTTTCAGGCAGAGCTTCCTCTTTGCTCATTTTTTACTTTATATTTTACATTCAGTTGTTTTGAGGCAGAGTTTCCTCCGAGTGAGTGTGTTTCGTGTTGGAATATTAATTCATCACCGTGACGACAGGAGAAGTTCTGCTTCCATTAATTCCTGTTTGTACAGTTCTGGCAGCGTGAGCATTATTATTAAGCTATTTATTCCAGCTCAACCTTCGTGGAGCCAAACAGACTTGGAACAAGTCAAGAACAAGAACATTCCTTAAATCTCAGTGACCAGGATGTATGTAAAAAAATAATGTTCTAAACACTGTGGGTACGTCAGAAAAGTCCCTCCTATTGCCTTATCTATGGACTTTACCTTAACCCCATGGATGACATCACGGGGTTAAGGAAAGGTGTTAGGAGGCTTCCTAAAGGAGTTAGTGAAAGGCGATCACGGTGGTGTGGCAGTGGGACCGCACTTTCACTTAGTGACATCATAATAATGCGAGGGTTAGTGACATCTGCCATTGTGGGGGAAAGAACTCCAAGTTTCCAAAAATGGACTACAAAAAGTTAATTTGGGTTTTATATGATTTAAAGTTGTTCAAGGCAGATTATTGCTTTGGTAACTTTGGCAAGGAATTGTGGGGCAGCATGAGCTGGTCTCCTTTGCGAAAGGATGTATCAGTGGTTCCTAAGCTAAAATATGTTCTAAGGGAAGCAATGAGCTTCCTTTGCTTATTGAGAATTCAGACAGTCCTTATCATGGCCGCCACATAAAACACTTCCGAGGTAAATGAAAAGTCGATAGAGAAGGAGAAAAGAGGGACAATTTGGACGTACCCGGAGAGTGAGCATCGCATGACAGGATCTTCCTGTCTATTGACTTTGTGCCAGGTAATGCCCACCTGGAGCCTAGAGCTCCCTCATGCTACATTCATTAATCTCAGGATATTACAGTTCTTTAGTTAAGAGACTGCTGCTGGTTTTATTGAAAGGCAAGGCCAATTTATTTATAGAGCACCATTCAAAAATGGGGCAATTCACAGTGCTTTACAAAGAAATAAAAATTAATATTAACCATAATAAAGGAAATGCATTAAAGCTTTAAAATAACTGAAAGAAATATATTTAAGAATCTTGATCTCCAAATCAGTGTAATATAGTTTAATTCTTTAGTTAAGAGACAGTGATGCTGGTTTTATTGTATTTATAGTTTTGTTTGGCACAAACCCCAAGTCTCAAGCTCCTCCACAGTCGTGTTCAATTGTTTTGATATTTAATGAACCTTTTTCTTTGTCACACCTGTTGTAACTCATCTAATTATTTGGCAGTTTTTGTCCTTTTCAATTTTCCACTGCGGGACACTCTAGAGAAGTGGGCCTTGTACAGGAAATTTTCTTCCTGAGTTATTGGATAATCAAAATTGAGCCACTGTGATGAAGGCAGAAGTAGACGTGGGATGAATGAGGTGAGTGTTTCTCCTGGACGTGTCTGTGACAGGGTGGTAACAGGAAGTCAGATGTGAAATGGTGGTGAAAGGAAGTCTGCAGGAAGAGGGGCGGAGTCTATAAAAAGGAGTGGGCAGCTCACCTGAACCATTCTTCCTTCACTGAGACACACCTGAGTGAGAGCAGCTGAGGCCAGCATTTGTTTGGAGTCTTATTGGGTGAGATCACTTACAAAACATTTTACATTAGTTCAAAGAATGATTTTAAAATGTATGAGCTTAAGTATTTCAGCTCAGTTTTTGATTTGATAAATAATAATTAAAATGTATAATATGTTAAACTTTTGATTCAGATCTCAAACACCTGCAAGTCTCCAACTGGGGGAGGGACAGTTCCAGTCTAGTAAGTTATATTATTTTTGGTACATTGCTTTACATGGAGTTTGTAAAATGTTCTTTTTGTAAAGTTTTTTTTTTTGTATAGTCGTGTGCCCCTCTTTCTTTTAGTTTACAAGTAAAGACTGCTCTAGAGGAGCCAACCACAGTTTGTTCCAAGCTCATAATTGTTTTAGATGGGCCATTTTATTTCTGTTTTACTTATTGGGGGGGGGGGGCAAGAGGTAAAGTAGAGCTCATGTGTTTTTTAGTCACCTTGGTTACTGTGAGTAGGCAAACTTCAGTGTTTTATTTGGTTTTAATTGATAAGTGTGAAGGGGTGATTTATTCATTATGTAGGTTTTCTGAGACTACTTTTAATGTACATAGCTCTCTATTTGCCCCCAGATAGAGTAGTCTAGCCCCACATTAGATATTCCCTTTAACTGTTCCTTTACGTTCCAGTCAATTGATTGATTAATTGCACTCATTGCCAGAGCTGTTTCATCAGATTTCTTTTTTAAACTCAGAGTGTCTGGCTGCAGGATCTCGACTGACAGGCTTCTCCACTCTCAGGCTCCCTCCACTGTCAGCCAGGAAGTGCTCATTCAAAATAAAATGCCACAATTCAAAATAAAAGCGACAGAATGAAATGCTCATGAGAAATTCAGAAAGTGTTAATTACTAAACGCAACATTAAAAACTACTTTCTTCAATGTAGTAAGTGTATATCGTTTTTGCCTTTTATCTATATAGCATGTGTATAACCCTAACCCATTTCTGAATGTATAATATACGATCAATTAGGGCCATAAATGATTGTATAATATACAATCTGTAATAGTATCTTCAATGCAGTATTTTTGATATGAAAAAAATGCAGCAGAGTTCGGGACTTGAAGAGTTTATGATTCCCACCCCCTCTCTGTAAATTTGAGCATGTTTAATTTTTATTGTCTAAAGGTGGGCGATATGTACAGTATCTCACAAAAGTGAGTTTGCCCTTCACACTTCTGTAAATATTTAATTCTTACTTTTAATGACACACTGAGGAGATGACACTTCTTCAGTGTTGTCCCATCGAAAGATATAAATGTTCACAGAAATGTGAGAGGTGTACTCACTAACCCTAACCCCAGTAATGAAGGCAGGTCAACTCGGCCAGTAAATAGGTGTGTGTTCACCTGAACCCACTTTGCTGCATGTCTGCAGTCACCAACAATCCCTGATTCACATGTGTCCAATGGAAAAGAGAGACCGAAAAATTATCTTTCCAATGCTGCATCAATAGTATTTGACAGACTGTGAAACAAGACTCCTCTTCCACTAATTTCTGTGTAGTTTGTGAACGAGTTTATGCTGTCAAATAGATGTCCAGATTATGGCCTGAATGTATGGACGTGCCTTGGACGTCTATGGACGTTGCTTGCTCAGTGGGGTGTTTATCCTGGACGTGGAGGCTAAAAGCTTTGGAGCCAGGTGAGTGTTTCTACTCTATGTGAATTTCAATGGTGGCAGCATGTTAATTTAAAGCTTTTACTTCTCCTCCTCCTCTGCTGGACTTCGGTGTTGGATTGTGGAGTCATATTGGAGTGTTCTTGGAGCCATGTTGGGCTTGACAATTACGGCACGCATGGCACCCAAAGCAAAGCGCTAGAATTGTGTGTAGCGTCACACAATACATGGCCAAATAAAGATCATATGCACACATATTTTGAAGGGTAGTTGTCAATCCAATGCATTGGTTGCTGTGGCGAGTCACAAACGGACCTTTTCGACTGACTGGACTGACTTTTTGACACTGAACTTTACTTCCTGGTTACCATGGAGGCACTATGTCTGATCTCCCCATTAACTCTGGTGTGTCCGCTGATGATGGCGGTGTGTGGGAATAAACACTGAAAAAAACCAGATGATTCAACGGACTGCTGAGGGGTTTGCGGCTGCATGTGAAAGGCTGAAAATTGTCCGAAAGCCTAGGCTGAACCTCGCAGCCAGCATAGGGGATCTAATCCAAGGTTTCATGTCAAACAACAAATTAATGGTAAAAAAATGGTGTGACAGAGCTGGTTCAGGTGTGCAATTATGCCAAATGCGTACATGAAAGTTTGTTGGGGTTCATGTTGCCTGATAAAGTTGAAACTTGTTTCAAAGCAAAAATGGTGGTCAACAAAAAATGTATTTGAGGTGCAACTGTGGGTTTCAAACAACGAAGGTGTTGCACATGACAATTATGGTGTTTCCAATGTTGTTGGCAAATGATCGATGGGTAAAAGTGTCAAATCCAGCATCTCTTCTGCTGCAGTGTGAGCCGAAGCAGAAAAGGCTGCATGCATTGCTTGTGTTGCATTTTTAAAGAAATGGCATGCTTCAGAGGAGCAGGAAGAATAAGTGACGAAGAGCTGCTTGACTTGGAAGTAAAAATTACTGAAACGACTGCAAAATGATCCGTCAAATGCTTCAGATGCTGGACGTTCTTTCCAAGCCTTTTCAAAATCAATTCGAAACTCGGCTGTGGAAATTCATAGACATGGAGGACTCAAAACTATCACACAACGGATGGGAGGATGTGAGACCAAATGAAAGAGTCCAATGGAGTGAACCTCTTTCTAATCAACCATCCAGTCATGATCACGTGGAGGAAAAGGAAAGCAGGCCAACAGTTTTTACCCCAGGCATGTGGAAATGCAGTGACCAGAGAGGACTGGCGCATGCCTTCCATTCTTCCTGTGCAAGTGAAAGTACCTTAGGGCGGTGATGTCATGGGAACTTGCACCTTCTTGGACTTGGGTTGCTCATCTACGTTCTGCTCTCAACGTCTAATACAGAAAGTGAATTTCACCAGAAGAGTGGCTGACTTCCTGCTGCGCAGCATGGAGCGGGAGGCAGTTGTTCCAGGCTGCTCCTTAACTGGTTTGGTGGTAGCTGATTTGAGCAGCAATCATTTCTATCATGTTCTGAAATGGGAGAAAATGCAAGTCACCACTGATGACATGGTGACACCAGAGGAGCCGGCAATAAGGCCGAATATATCCAACATCCAAATCCCACGCATCAAGGCAGGTGTTGACCAGCTGAGTGATCGATGGGTAAAAGTGTCAGACGCCTAAGGAATTGGAACCTTGGGAAGTTGTGATGAGTGCATCTCCTGGATGTGTATTTGAATGGTGACAATATGTTCCTGTCTTTTCTCCAGGTGTCATCAGCCTAATAGCCAACCGTTTGGAGAAAAGTGAATGTTTCTCTTGGACGTCAGGGCTAAATGGTTTGTAGCCAGGTGAGGGTTTCTACTGGATGTGCATGTCAATGGCGAGTTTGTTAAAAAATGTTCTCCTTCCTCTTTTCTCCAGGTGTCCTCAGCCTAATGGCCAACAATCTCGAGACAGGCGAGTTCTGGATGTGGAGCTTAAACACTTTGGAGCCAGGTGCGTGTTTCTACTGGATGTGTTTTTCAATGGTGACAGTATGTTTTACTTCTCCTCCTATGCTGGATTTGGAGTGGGTCTGTGGAGCCGTGTTGAACTGGTAGTGGAGCGTTCTTGAAGCTGCGTTGGACTTGAGAATCACTGCACGCATGGCGCCCAACGCAAGTAATGCATGACCAAATAAAAATCATGTGTACACATATTTTGAAGGATAGTTGTCAATCCAATGCATTGGTTGCTGTGGTGAGTGTCAAACGGACCTTTTCTGCTTCTGCTCATACTGCAGCAGAAGAGATGCTGGATTTTACACTTTTTGCCAACATTGGAAACATCCCACACACCAAGGCAGGTGTTGACCTGCTGAGTGGTACAGAGACACCTAAGGAACTGGAACCTTGGGAAGTCATCATTTGTGGTGAGTGCATCTCCTGTATGTGTAGTTTGATGGTGAGAATGTTGATTTGAAAATGTTCCTGTTCTCCAGGTGTCGTCAGCCTAATGACCAATGGTTTGGAGCCAGGTAAGTGTTTCTACTGGAGGTGTATTTAAATGGTGAGAGTATGTTTACATTTTTTAATTCTATGCTGGACCTGGGAGTTGAGCTGTGGAGCCGTGTTTAAGCCTTCTTGGAGCTGCATTGGACTTGAGAATCACTGGCGCCCAATGCCTGCAGGTAGGATTACGTGTCATGTCACATGATACATGGCCAAATAAAAGCCATGTGCACACATATTTTGAAGGATAGTTGTAAATCCAATGCATTGGTTCCTGTACTGAGTCACAAACTGACCTTTTTGACTGACTATACTGAGTTTTCGACACTGAACTTTTACTTTCTGGTTACCATGGAGGCACACAGCACTGTCTGATGTCCCCTTTGACTCTGGGGTGTCCGCTGCTGAAACACAGAATCTGTTTGTTTTTTTTGTTTTTTTTCGGACTGCTGAGGGGTTTGCGGCTAAATGTGAAAGGCTGAAAGCTGTCGAAGGCTAAGCTAACCCTAGCAGCCAACATAAGGGATCACGTCCTTGGTGTCAAACAACAAATTAAAAGTAAATAGTGACAGTTGTTTTGGGTGTACAATGATGTCAAATGTGTACATGAAAGTTTATTGGGTTTCACGTCACCTGAAGAAAACAAGAAAAACCTGAAACTTGGTTTAAAGCAAAAATGGTCAAGAAATGTATTTCTGAGTGGGAACTGGAGGTTTCAAACAATGAAGGTGAAGCAGATGATGAAAATGGTGGTGGTTCAAACGTTGTGGGCAAATAACAGGTGAAAGTGTAAAATCCAGCACCTCTTGTAAGAGCAGAAGTGGAAAAGGTGACTTGCATTGCTGCATTTGTAAAGGAAAGCATTTGAGGATGAAGAGGAACTGAGGAGGAAAAGAAAGCAACTTGACTTGGAAAAAAAATTGCTGCAACAACTGGAAAATTATCTGTTAAATGTCTCAAATGCTGCATGTTCCTCACAAGCCTCCTCAAATGCAATGAGCTCCGATTTAGAAAAGTAAAATGGCATCTGTCAGAACCTTAAACTCCGCAGCTCAGCCTTGCAAATCTGTGGACATGGAGGACTCAAAACTATCACACAACAAACAGGAGGATGTGAGACCAAAGGAAAGATTCCAATGGATTGAACCTGCTTATAATAAACCATCCAGTCATGACCACAAGGAGGAAAATGAAAGCAGGCCAACAGTTTTCATCCCAGGCATATGGACATACAGGAGTGGGACAGGACCGGTGTATGCCATCCATTCTTCCTGTGAGCGTGAAAGCAGCTTGGGGAAATGACATCATGGGAACTTGTGCCTTCTTGGACCCGGGGAAGCTCATCTATGTTCTGCTCTCGTTATCTAATGCAAAAGGTGATCATCACTGGAGGAGGGGCAGGCTTCACCATGGGGTGGGAGGCAGTCATTCTAGGCTGCTCCTGAACTGATTTGAAGGTAGCTGGTTTGAGCAGCAATCATTTCTATCCTGTTCTGGAGGTTCTGAAATGGGAGAAAATGCAAGTCACCACTGAAAGCATGGTGACACCAGAAAAGGTGGCAAAATGTCAAAATATAGCAACCATCCACATCCCACACATCAAGGCAGGTGTTGACCTGCTGAGTGGTAAAGAGAGACCTCAGGAATTGGAAGCTTGGGAGGTCATCGGTTGTGAGTGCATCTCCTGGATGTGTATATAATATGACAATATATTGATTTAAAGATGTTTTTTTTTTTCTCCAAGTGCCATCAGCCTAATGGCCATCAGTCTGGAACCAGGTGAGTGTTTCTAGTGGATGTGTATATAATGGTGACAGTATGCTGATTTAAAAATGTTCCTGTCTTTACTCCAGGTGCCATCAGCCTAATGGCCATCGATTTGGAGCCAGACAAGTGTTTCGACTGGACACGGAGGCCAGTTTGTAGACAGGTGAGTGTTTCTACATGATGTGTTTATTTCAATAGTCACAATGTTGACTTAAATCTTTTTGTTTTTCAGGTGTCATCAGCCTAATGGTCATCAGTCTGGAACCAGGTGAGTGTTTCTAGTGGATGTGCATTTCAATGGTGATATGTTGACTTTTTTTTTATTTATTTTTTCTTCTGTTCTTCAGGTGTCATCAGCCAAGTGAGTGTTTCTCTTAGACGTCAAGGCTCAAACATTGTTGAGCCAGGTGAGTGTTTCTCCTGGGGGGGTGTGTGTATGTATGTGTGTGTATATATATATATATATATATATATATATATGGTGACAGTATGTTTTAATTTTTTTTACTTTTCCTCCTATGCTGGACTTGGAGTTGGGCTGTGGAGCCATGTTGAAGTGGTGGTGGAGTGTTCTTGAAGCCGTGTTGGACTTGAGTCACTGCACGCACGGCGCCCAACGCAAGGAGGTACGATTATGTGTTGCGTCACAACATACATGAGCAAATAAAAATTATGTGCACACATTTTTAAGGATAGTTGTAAAGCCAATGCATTATTTGCTTTCGTGGTTCACAAACTGACCATTTTGAAAATGAAATTTTACTTCCTGGTTACCATAGAGGCACACAGCGCCTCTGAAATCACCATTGATTCTGGTGCATCCGCCGTTGACGGCAGTGATGGTGTGGGAACAAACAATAAAAAGATGGGGGATTCAATTGACTGCTGAGGGGTTTGTGGCTAAATGTGAAAGGCTGCAAGCTGTCAAAGCTTAAGCTGGACCCAGCAGCGAGCACAAGGGATCACATCCAAGGTTTCATGTCAAACAACCAATCAATGGTATCAAATGGTCTGACAGAGGTGATTTAGTTGTGCAATGATACCAAGTGTGTACAACAGTTTGTTGGGTTTCAGGTCACCCGATTTATAAAAAAAAAAAACAGCCTGAAACTGGTTTCAAAGCAAATGTGGTGTTTAATAAGAAATATATTTCTGAAGGGGAAACTGGGTTTAAACAAATGAAGGTGGCGCACATGACAACTTATGGTGTTTCCAATGTTGTGAGCAAATAATGGGTAAAAGTGTAAAATCCAGCACCTCTTCTGTTCTAGTAAGAGCAGAAGTGGAAAGGGGGGCTTGCATTGCTGCATTTGTAAAGGAAAGCATTTGAGGATGAAGAGGAACTGAGGAGGAAAAGAAAGCAACTTGACTTGGAAACAAAATTGCTGCAACAACTGCAAAATGATCTGTTAAATGCCTCAGATGCTGGACGTTCCACATGAGGCTCCTCAAATGCAATGAGCTATTTGGAAAAGTAAAATGGCAGCTGTCAAACCTTAAATCCAGCAACTCAGCTGTGGAAATTCCTGGACATGGAGTACTCAAACTATCACACAACAAATGGGAGAATGTGAGACTGAAGGAAAGTATCCAATGGAGTGGACCTGCTTCTAATCAACCATCCAGTCATGACCACAAGGAGGAAAATGAAAGCAGGCCAACCATATTCATCCCAGGCATGTGGAAATACAGGTGTTGGACAGGACCAGTGTATGCCATCCATTCTTCCTGTGAGAGTGAAAGCAGCTTGGGGAAATGACATCATGGGAACTTGTGCCTTCTCGGACCAGGGAAGCTCATCTACGTTCTCTCATTATCTAATGCAAAAGGTGAACATCACTGGAGGAGGGGCAGGCTTCCTGCTGGGCACCAGGGGTGGGAGGCGGTCATTCCAGGCTGCTCCTGAACTGATTTGAAGGTAGCTGGTTTGAGCAGCAATCATTTCTATCCTGTTCTGGAGGTTCTGAAATGGGAGAAAATGCAAGTCACCACTGAAAGAATGGCGACA
Organism: Lipophrys pholis; assembly: GCF_963383615.2. Classification (NCBI taxonomy): domain Eukaryota; kingdom Metazoa; phylum Chordata; class Actinopteri; order Blenniiformes; family Blenniidae; genus Lipophrys; species Lipophrys pholis. The sequence goes on from NC_137642.1 coordinate 29,302,678, forward strand.
CCAGAAAAGCTGGCAAAATGTCGAAATATATCCAACATCCACATCCCACACATCAACGCAGGTGTTGACCTGCTGAGTGGTAAAGAGACACCTCAGAAATTGGAAGCTTGGGAGGTCATCGGTTGTGAATGCATCTCCTGGATGTGTATTGTAATGGGGACTATGTTGATTTAAAAATGTTTTTTTTCCAAGTGCCATCAGTCTGGTGCCAGGTGAGTGTTTCTAGTGGATGTGTAAATAATGGTGACAGTATGTTGATTTAAAAATGTTACTGCTATGAATGAACCTTGGGAAGTCTTCAGTTGTGAGTATCTCCTGGATGTGTACTTTGATGGTGGCAAAATGTTGTTTTTTTAAAATGTTCCTGTCTTTTCTCCAGGTGTCATCAGCTTAACGGCCAATGATTTGGAGCCAGATAAGTGTTTCGACTGGACATGGAAGCCAAACAATTTGGAGACAGGTGAGCTTTTATACATGTGTGTTCCGATGGTGAAACTATGTTGACATAATTTTATAGAATTTGTTTCCTGTTCTTCAGGTGTCATCAGCCTAATCGCCATCAGTTTGGAGCCAGGTGAGTGTTTCTAGTTAATGTGCATTTCAATGTTGACAATATGTTGATTTGAATCTTTTTCTGTTTTTCAGGCGTCATCAGTCTAATGGCCAGTGATTTGGAGCCAGATAAGTGTTTCTACTGGACCAGGTGAGTGTTTGTCCTGGGTTTGTATTTAAGTGGTGACATATGCTGATTACATTTTTTTTTTTTTTTTTTTTACTATTCCTCCTATGCAGGACTTTGAGTCGGGCTGTGGAGCCGTGTTGAAGTGGTATTGGAGCATTCTTGTAACCGTGTTGGACTTGAATTACTACATGCACTGCGCCCAACGTGAGGAGGTAGGATTACGTGTAGCGTTTCAACATACATGGCCAAATAAAATCATGTGCACACATATTTTGAAGGATAGTGGTGAATCCAAATGCATTGATTGCTGTAGTGAGTCACAAACTGACCTCAACTTTTACTTCCTGGTTAACAAGGAGACACGCAGAGCTTTGTCACTTAAACATTGACTCTGGTGTGTCCGCCGCTGACTGCAGTGATGGTGTGAGAATAAACGATGGAAAGGGGATGATTCAACTGACTGCTGAGGGGTTTGCGGCTAAATGTTAAAGGCTGCAAACTGTCACTAAGCTTAAGCTGGACCCAGCATCCAGCACAACGATCACATCCAAGGTTTCATGTCAAACATCCACCAATCAATGGGATGTAATGGTCTGACCGAACCGATTCTGGTGTGCAATGATGCCAAATGTGGAGAAGAAAGTTTGTTGGGTTTTAACGTCACTTGATTACAAAAAGAAAAGCCTGAAACTTGGTTCAATGCAAAAATGGTATTCATCAAGAACGGTATTTCCGAGGGGAAACCGGGTTTCAAACAATGAAGGTGAAGCACACGACGAAACTTATGGTGTTTCCAATGTTGTGAGCAAATAATGGGTAAAAGTGTAAAATCCAGCACCTTTTCTGTTCTAGTAAGAGCAGAAGTGGAAAAGGGGGGCTTGCATTGCTGCATTTGTAAAGGAAAAGCATGCATTTGAGGATGAAGAGGAACTGAGGTGGAAAAGAAAGCAACTCAACTTGGAAACAAAATTGCTGCAGCAACTGCAAAATGATCTGTTAAATGCCTCAGATGCTGGACGTTCCTCATGAGGCTCCTCAAATGCAATGAGCTATTTGGAAAAGTAAAATGGCAGCTGTCTGAACCTTAAATCCAGCAACTCAGCCGTGGAAATTCCTGGACATGGAGTACTCAAACTATCACACAACAAATGGGAGAATGTGAGACTGAAGGAAAGTATCCAATGGAGTGGACCTGCTTCTAATCAACCATCCAGTCATGACCACAAGGAGGAAAAGGAAAGCAGGCCAACCATATTCATCCCAGGCATGTGGACATACAGGGACCAGAGAGGACTGGTTTTTGCCATCTATTCTTCCTGTGAGCGTGAAAGCAGCTTAGGGAAATGACATCATGGGAACTTGTACCTTCTCTGACCCAGGAAGCTCATGCAGAAGGTGAACATCCCTGGATGAGTGCTGGCTTCCTGTTGGGCACCATGGGGCAAGGAGGCAGTCATTCCAGGCTACTATTTAACTGGTTTTGAGGTAGCTGGTTTGAGCAGCAATCATTTCTATCCTGTCCTGGAGGTTTTGAAACAGGAGAAAATGCAAGTCACCACTGAAGGCATGGTGACACCAGAGGAACCGGTGAAATGGCCAAATATAAAAAGCCACAAAAAAAGTTGTTTGAATTGTTTTAGATTCATAGTCTTGTTCATGTATGTTGTCCCATCTGACTGTCTTTTGTGGCAAGTATGTCTTGTCTCGCGTCCCCACTCAAGGCCTGCAAACTGTCAAAAGGTTTAGTTGGACCTAGTAGCCAGCATAAGGGATCACGTCAAACAACCAATCAATGGTACAAAATGGTCTGACAGAGCTGGTTTGGGTGTACAATGATGACAAATGCGTAGAAGAAAGTGTGTTGGTTGTTTCATGTCACCTGATCAAAAAAACAGAAACCTGAAACTTGGTTCAAAGCAAAAATGGTGTTGAAGAAATGCCTTTCTGATGGGGAAACTGTGGGTCTCAAACAATGAAGGTGAAGCACATGATAAATTATTGTTTCCAATGTTGTGAGCAAATAATCATTGGATAAAAGTGTAAAATCCAGCACCTCTTCTGTTGTGGTAAAATAAAAAACTGGATCAAATGGAAACCTCTAGATCCAATGAAAAAATCTGGATCTATTGGAAAAGGTTGGATGTGGCAGATTTTCCTTGTAAAGGCATTTCATATGTTTGTTGTTACAAAGTTTTCAGGATTGTTCCATTTTATACAAGCCACAATAATCGTAGTCTTGTATGTGTATGTTCTCCCATTTGAGTTTGTCTTGTGCCGCAAGTATGTCTTGTCTCATTTCCCTTATCGAGGCCTGACACCTTGTCATGGTGATTGGGCTGCAAACTGTCAAAAAGGTTTAGCTGGACCTAGCAGCCAGCGTAAGGGATCACATCCCAGGTTTCATCTCAGACAATAACCAATCAATGGTACAAAATGGCCTGGGGCTGGTTCGGGTGTGCAATGATGACAAATGCATAGAAGAGTGTTGGATTTCATGTCTCCTGATTTAAAAAAAAAAAAAAAAAAAAAAAAAAAAACTTAAACTTGGGTCAAAGCAAAAATGGTGTTGAAGCAATGTATTTATGAGGGGAAACTGGGTTGCAAACAAAGGTGAAGCACATGATAAAAATGATGGTGGTGTTTCAAATGTTGTGAGCAAATAATGGGTAAAAGTGTAAAATCCAGCACCACTTCTGTTCTAGTAAACAACAAAACAAACCCTGGATCAAATGGAAAAATCTGGATATACTGGAAAAGCCTGCATGTGGCTGAATCTCCTAATTGAGGCATTTCATATGTTACAAAGTTTTGATGACTGTTCCATGTTTCTACAAACTAAAAAATGACAAATTGTTTTATTTTTGTTCGTGTGTTGTCCCGTCTGTTTGTCTGGTCCAAGTATGTCTTGTCTCGTGTCCCCACTCGAGGCCTGCACCTTGTCGTGGTGAGTGGGCTTTCAACTAAGATGGGCCGCCTGTGTTCAAATGTTTGTTACGTCTGTGGTTCAATTGAGAATGACACACTTCCTTTTCTTTGTCCTTTTTAATGACTTCAGCTGTAATTGTGCTGAATCAAGTTGTTTTAGAAAACATTTTCAATAAGTAGTAGGATCTTTTGTTTTCAAAAATCCACATTTGTCTTTTCTATTGAGTATTTCAACAATTAATGGGCTTTGTAAATCTATATGTCCTCGCCATACTGCATTTAGACTTGAAAGATTATCAGCATTAGCGCACATTTTGTAAGGTTCAGGAGCATTTTTATCACGAGTTCTACATAGACCATAATGCTTATCGGTCTCTATCCAAGGTTCACTTACAGGTGAAGACTGAGGACATGTGAGTCACACAATGTGAAATGGTCTTGTACATTATCCTGTAGTAGTGCCAGTATGAAGTGGTATCAGGAGGCAGGCCCACAAACCTTTCTGTGGAATCTTGTAGTTCTTGTGCCTACCATGGCTCAAAATGGAGATGGGTCAAAAGCATGTCCTCCTCTGGGATCATCTGTATCTGCTTCAGAAATGGCCTCAACGTCTGAAAAATCTTTCTGAATTTTACTTGAATAAACGCAGGAGCAACAATTTTGTGCCAAAATACTTGAAGGAAAGCTGGAGAGACCTGTTGACCTTTTTCAGCATTTCCTTGAAAGTGAACCTCAGTCCAGTGATGTTTGTATTGACGGCTGTGAGCATCAGGAGGCTGCACATATTAAAATCTCCCTTGCTTCTGCAACTCTTTTCACACACTCATGTCACACTTTGTATTTTTTACACAGGGCTACACATGTATACTGATTTCATCAAAGCAAATACGTTTAAAATGAGTAAATAAAAGACAACCAGTACTTCTATTTAGAACTTGACTAAAATACTGGTTAAAATTCATTTAAAGCTGTTTACCATTAAGTAAAAGCATATTTTGTAGAGTTTTAATGGTTCGTCTTTCACATGGTTTATGTTCCTAAAAACTTATTTCTTTATTATTCAGAGATTAAGTTTGGTTGAGTTGACGCCAGCTTCTAAACAGTTGTGCACCCCAACTTGTTTAAAGTCACCAAAAATGTTTGTTGTTACGATTGGACTGGACAATCACAGCCAATTGAAGTGTTTCACAATGCTTAAGGGGCGGGACTAGTAACGCAGTGCCGGGTGGAAAGAAAAGCCTGCAGTGTCAGTCATGGTGAGGAAGCAGAGCGGAGGCTTCTCAGTGTGACAGAGCGCATTGATGTTAAAGTTAGGTCGACTACCCGTGGAGTCGAGACTAACTTTCTCTGTGACCTGCAGAAGGTAACTAAATGTTATGAGAAGTGGGTGATGCTCAGTGGCTACCAGCTATTTAGCTTAGCCCCTCAGGCTAATGTGCTGTCCTATCTGCTGTAAAACCTGCAGAAGAAGGATGACTGTTACCTGCTGGTTCTTCTTGAGGTTTCTGGTTTCCAGCTGCTCAGGTACCACTGTGTCCATGACTATCCCCTTTCCCTTGCCAATCGCACCAATTGCTTATTGGGACCCGTGAGTACCAACAATATTGAAGTGCACATTTTGTATTGGGTGCTCAGTGTGGAGCAAAGCGGCCACATAGTTTTTGGCCAAACCGTATCCAAGCATCTGATAGACTGAACCAAGCCTGCAACAGAGCTGCTAGACTGTTACCCTTGATGGGCTGTGTTTAAATGGTGCAAGTGTCGGCCCACAAAACAGTTTGAGAACGTTTTGTGATTCGCTGAGTGAGAAACTGGTCTTTGGTTTTATAAAAGGTGCATTCTGAGTTTAGAAGATTATAATTTGATGTAGGGAGGAATTAAAGGTTTGTTTAAGGTAAACGGTTAAAACCATTTGATTTATAAAAAAAAATAAAGTTACTACTTCAATAAAGAAACTGGGTTCTCATAGTTTGGCGTATATTCAGCAGTTCACTCCTCTGGTACATACATGCAGTTACGTTGTTCTTCTGCCGTGCCCTGCACTAATGAGTTGTTGCACTCTGGTGGGGCAAATATGTAATTACACCTATCAATACTTATCCTTAACAGTCTGTCAGGTGGTTTAGAGATGTGTGTAGACCTTCTCAGCACGGGTGATGGAAGTGTCTGTCTGACACTGGTGGAGGCCCAGCTGATGTGCTGGTGCACACAGGATCCTCTTCACTCGGCTGGTCAGTGTCTCTTGTGTTTTCAACAAACTTCTCCGATTCCTTCTCAGGCCTTGACCATCTTCTGTTTTCACTGTGTAGGACCTCGGGCCTACTTCCTCCAAAACAGTAGCTTTATGTGCCCATGTGTTGTTGAAAGCCTGGAGTCTCACTGTGTCTTGTCTTTGTAGTGGAGTAAGACTCCGTAATGACATTTCATAATTCACCTTTTGTCTTTTTGTCTCTCCTTGTTTTGTTTCTTTTGTGCAGTGTACGAAATTATGGTACGCAGCCTCCGTCCAATCAGTAATTCCGCAGGAGACATGCCGTGTTCCAATGGTGAAGCGCTGTCACACAAAAGTGCTAAATATGGTTCTGAATTACTGTCTTGAGGGTTCAACAGCTGTTTGACAATGTGTACTCCTTTTTCTGCTTTTCCATTTGAGTGTGCATATGGAGGACTTGAAGTAACATCCTGAAAGTCATGCTCACGAGAAAAATCTTGGAAGTCTTTATAGCTGTAACATGGTCCATTGTCACTGTAAACCATCTGAGGGATTCCATGCATCGAATAACACTGGTTGTAGACATGCTGGGAAGCAGCACCATCTCTGGATAACTTGACAGTCGATCACCAGCAGGTAATTCATCCCATTAAGGTGAAACAGATCAGTCCCAACGTTCTGACGTGGTCCCTGTGGTAAATCTGTGATCAGAGGCTCTTATGGTTTTTTGTTTGTTTTTGCTTCATGTTTCAGACAGATCTCACAGCTGGAACCCATCCTGTCAATGTCTGCATTTATTCCTGGCCAATATACAGATGTTCTGGCTATTTTACATTTCTCCATGCTGAGGTGCCCCTTGTGCATCCTTTTAACATCTCTGGTCTCAGTGACTGGGGAATTGTTAGGTATTAGTGAAGGTTTTCTTATAACCATATATATTATCCTACTTCCGTGGAGAGGTCAATTTATTTAGTTTGTTATATATATATATATATATATATAAAGTAATTTAATAATAATAGTAAATTAATCTCTATATCCCCTTGTTTGTTTTCTTGAGGGATTATCTCAGTATTTATTTATTATTTTTGTAGGATTCGTTAAAGCCCGCCTCTCCGCCTATAAATAGGCGGTGTCTAAAGCGTTCGGGGCTGCCCTCTATCGATGAATCCCGTACTGACACGCAGCCCGGCGGCTTCTCTACTTCGACCTCTCCCATTCGTACCCGCAGTCAGGCGGCTTCCTTCTCCGGCGTTTCCGCCTTCGTTGTATGTTTGGTGTTAGCACAGATCCTTTTTCCCTGGTGGGATCGGTGGTCCTGTTTTCGTTTTTTGTTTGTCCTGCAACAGTAGGTTGGGGTTTTTGTTTGTTAGATTGGGTGTTGGTATCGGCTCCGACGGCCCTGTACAGGGTTGGCCCGGTACCGCACCTGTTTGTTTGTTTGTGCCAGCCCACCAGGTACTTGTTCTTTTGGATATTTTTGGTAGTTTAGGACACGGGGTGGTTTTGGGTTTTGGCGGGGTCTAGTTTGTACATAACCCGCTTGTTTTTCAGGTTCAACGTTTTTTTAATTAAAAACCCACGAGTGAATTAAAAGAAAATTAAATAAAAATTGTAAAAATCCAACTGTTTCCCAGTGTCCTTCCAGATATGTTCCGTCCCTCCTCGGGGTGTAACAGGAATGACAATTCTTTCTTTTCTCAATAGCAGTCCATTCACTACACTCAGCTCTGCTCTGATGTTGTATTACTGTTGACAGTCACCTTTTGGCTAGTCATCATCCATAGTTTTGATGAATGTCTGTAAGATTGCATCTCTTTGTTTCTGCAGCAATGTGTTGGGATTTCATGTCAGAAACCAGAAGTGATTCAGTGATCACGTAAACATGGAGTCTAACATTAGTCTCTGTGGAGCTCTCACCATATAAATCACTGTTGTGGCTCTAGAGAGCATCTGCAAGCACAACGTGCTTACCTGGAGTGTAGCTTCATCATCAGTCTCTAAATTCGTGGCGACATTTCACTGAGGTTTTTCTTGATGATGGCTATCAGCGGTCTGTGATCAGTTTCTGCTTCAAATGTAGGAGGTCCATAGACATACTTGTGAAATTTCTCAAAACCATATACCAGTCCTAAACATTCTTTTTCAAATTGAGCATATCCGCATTCTGCTGCTGTCATCATTCTGGATGCATAGGCAACTGGTTTCCAATTTTCACCAGTTTCGGGATGAATTTGCAAATAAAATTTATCTTGCCCAATATACACCTTTTCTATTCTCTGGTCTGGGCATCTCCAGTATTGCCTTTAGCTTGCTTGGATCTGTTTCTATGCCTGCATCTGACAACTTGTCTCAGAGACATGTTATTTCTCTGGCTCCAAACTGACATTTTTCTTTGGTCAACTTCAGGCCATACTTCTGGATTCTCTGTAGTACCTGTACCAGTCTCTCATTGTGCTGTTCGAGTGTGATTTCCCACAGTACAAGATCATCTACATAGACCCGCACACCTTCAATGATGTGTTCCATGTCCCTATAGAACACTTCGTCATCCAAATGGCGTGGATTGGGGTTAGTGCTGTCCTCATGGAGCTTTCTCTGCCAGAATTCTTGTGACGCATACAGTTTAGTGAAAAACTTGGCTCCTGCCGTTTCACTGGTTATTTCCTCTTTGGTTGGAATCTGGTAATGTTCTCTCCATGTTATCATTCTGATCTTTTGGATCCATAAACACATGAAGGTCATCAGTCTTTTTCCCAACACAAACTATGAAGTTCACCCATCCTGTGGGCTCCTCCACTTTCCTAATAATGCCCATTGATGGCATTTGGTCAAACTCTTTTCTCAGATCATGTCGTCATACGGAACTTGTCTGGAAGCATGAACCACTGGCTGTGCATCATCTTTTAGTTGTATGTTGTCCGTAAATTGTAAGACTCCAAATCCTTGAAAGACATTTGAATACTGCTCCACTATTGCATCCACACTGTTTTGTGCATTTTTATGAATACTGTACACTCTTGACAAGTTCCAGTTTTTCACAGGCTTTGTCATGTCCATCTTGAACAATTGCAAAAATGGGAATGTTGAATTTTACTTTTAGCTTTCACCTTGAGTGAGCTGTCTGTTGTAGGCTTTGAATGTCTCTGAATGCGAGGTTTTATCTTCATGTCTTGGAGGTTGTGTTTGGTGACTAAATAAAATTTTGCGGCCGTGTCCAGCTTAAGTTATAACAGTTACATTGATCTCATGTGTTGTTGTCCATTCGTCTACAAATTCCTAGTGTGTCACCATGCCCACAAAGAGTAACTGAGGTCTGTATCCTCCACAATCTCAATTTGGGTAGAGTGTCTAGGGTTAGGGGGTAGGGTGTCTGGGGTTGGGACAATGGAGAGAAAGGCACGGGCAACAGTAAACCATATTTAAAAAGTGTTTCCTTGTGATATTTAAAATACTAAAGTCCTTTTAAGAGAGGATAGTTTCACCTCGGGTGTTGTAAAAAGCGCCATATGTTTAAAAGGAGGTGGGTTCATCTATATCCTCCCAAGTGAATGACTTTAAAAGGGAAAATAAAAGACTTTGACATTTTTACAATAAAAAGTAAGAAATTGAAAAATAAAAAAATAAAAAGGATAAAAGAGATATCACCAAAAATAACATTTGAACCCCGGATCCTAAAACAGTCGACGTTTGAGTGGTTGTTTGAAATTGATAAGTTACTGGGGGGGGCGGGGGGGTTAGGAGAGGATGAGGGGATGTGGTTAGGTTTAGGATGGGAAAAGGGGTTGGGTTTTTAGGGAGGGGGTTAGGGTTAGGAAACTGAGCCCGACCCCCGAATCCACGGGAGTCAGGGGGTGCACGGTCCATCCCTCGGGCAGTGTCCCTCCCCCGATACCCCGAAAACCCTCGCCTGAAATCCAGGCCGTCTCGCTCTGGGACGTGGTCACGGCGTCTGCCGTAGCGCACCGTGGTCCACCCGTCATGGGACATCCCCTCTTTTTTTGAGAAATGTGTATATATACACAATAAATATTTTTTGTTTTATGGTGAATATCAATAAATCAAAATAACTTGGAAAATTATTAAATATACCTTTTTTATCAACTAAAAGGGTTCACCTAACTATAGGTTAAACCAAGAAAAAAACTGAAAAAAAATATTTAAAAAAAAATAAATAAAAATCAATAAACGTGCCTCTGTGCAACGTTTCAACCTTTTGCGGTCTTCCTCAGGCACAATACGCATGTTAAAGGTCAAAAAGTGGAAAAAAAGAGAAAAAAGGCTTGCTGTAGTTTTGATCTGTCTTCCTCTCCGGTGTGAGCTGGATAGGGTTGGGGTTGGTGTTGGAGTTGGGGGTTAGGGTTAGGTTTGGAACATGATTTAAAAAGGGGGGCATTGGCAACAGACTTTTTTTTTTTTTTTTTTTTTTTTTTTTAAAAATCTACTGCGATTTACCAAGGAGCAACTAATTAACCCCAGAAAAGGTTTTTTTTTAAATAAAAAGTGTAAGAAGTAAGGGGTATGAATTTGAGTGGATGTGTCCCCAGGTTTCAATAGCTAAAGTAAAATAAATTAAATTAAAATTGATGATTCCTCATAGTGTGTGTAAAAGTAGATGTATCTGATGATTAATATGAAGTAGAAGGTGTAGGGAAGTAGGAGCCCAATGTACTTTTTAGTTTGTTTCTGGAAGAGCCACTGCTGTAGGGAAGTTTCCTTTTGTTAGGCAATGGCTCCCTCTTGAGGATGTGAAGGAGCATAGGAGGAGGACATATTACAAACCAGCCCGGATCCTGATGCGCTGAGGATTAAGGTGAAAGGTTCATGGAGGAAGAGTGGGGGGAGTAATTGAAAGGGGGGAGTGGGAGTGGTTAGGGTTAGGAGGGGGGAGAGGGAGGGAGGAATGGGAAGTTAAAAGGGGGGGGGGGGGGGGGGGGTTAGGTTTGGAACATGATTTAAAAAGGGGGGCATTGGCAACAGACTTTTTTTTAAAAAAAACAATCTACTGCGATTGACCACGGAGCAACTAATTAACCCCAGAAAAGGTTTTTTTTGAAATAAAAAGGGTGAGGGTTAGAGGGTTAGGGAAAGAAAATTGTCCCTGACCCCCGAATCCATGGGAGTCAGGATGTGCACAGTCCATCCCTCGGGTGTAGTCCCTCCCCCAGTACCCCGAAAACCCCCGCAGGAAGCCCTCCTCGGGGATCCGACCGCGGCGCCTCCCATAGCGCACTGTGGTCCAGTCGTCAAAGGACATTTTTTGGGTTTTTTTGGATATGTATGTATATATACAATAAATTTTGTTTGGGATTATGAGGAATATGAATCAAATTGAATTTAGAAATAAAATTGTCTGAAGGTTTTTCGGTTCAAAAAACAAGAATTATATGTATATAATATGTGGGTTATCAAATAAAAAGGTTTACCTAACTTTAGGTTAAAACCAAGAAAAAAATGTTTTTTTGAAAATAAAAATCAATAAACGTGCCTCTGCGCGACGTTTCGACCTGTTCAGGTCTTCCTCAGGCACGATTGGCACTTTAAAAAGTCAAAAAGTGGAAAAAAAGGCTTGCTGTTGTTTTCTAAGATGTGTCTTCCTCTCTGTCCGAGCTGAAATGAGACGGCAGCCTGTATGCAGCTGGTACTTAAGTGCATGGGGAGGGGAGGGGCTGATACACGTGAGGTGTTTAACTTCTTTCTTTGTCACTTGGCAGAGCGAGTATGTAAGGGAGGGGCTGTTTTTAACCCTATAAATGCCAAACCTGTTTAAATCTTATATGTTTTTCAATTCCCCATCAATTAGGGTTAAATAGGGTTAAATATAGGGTTGGATTTTAAGGTTAGGGTTAGAATTTAATTTGGGATAGGGCTAAGACCAAGATTTAGGTTTAGGTTTAAGGGTTAGGTTTAGGTTTAAGGGTTAGGTTTAGGATTCTTAGGGGTTAGGGTTAGGTTTAAAGGTTAGGGTTAGGTTTAGGATTAGGTTTAGATTTAAGATTGTGTTTCTAAATTTTCATTTCTCCCTACCCCATGAATTTTACGATTGTGCTCTAATTGTTTTTAATATTTAATCCGTTTGGTTCTTGATCTAATTGTGAAGTTCCCCAAGTTTGAGTGACCATCCCTAGTCCTTCCAATGGATTTGATATGTTTCTAGGGTTGGGGTTGGGGTTGAGGGTTAGGGTTATGGAACTGAGCCCGACCCCCGAATCCACGGGAGTCAGGGGGTGCACGGTCCATCCCTCGGGTTAGGGTTAGGGTTAGGTTTGGGACAAAGGAGAGGAAGGCACGGGCAACAGTACACCATATTTAAAAAGTGTTTCCTTGTGATATTTAAAATACATAGGTCCTTTTAAAAGAGGGTAGTTTCACCTCGGGTGTTCGTAAAAAGCGTCATATGTTTAAAAGGAGGTGGGTTCATCTATATTACCCCAAGTGGATGACTTTAAAAGGGAAAATAAAAGACTGACGTTTTTACAATAAAAGGTAAGAAAGAAAGAAATAAATAATTAAATTAAGATAAAAGAGATATCACCCAAATTAAAATTGAACTCCGGATCCTAAAACAGTCGACGTTTGCCTGGTTTTGTTTAAAATTGATAAGTTACTGGGGAAGGGGTGAAACAAGGAGGAAGGGGGGGGGTGGTTTGGAGAGAAGGGGATGTGGTTAGGTTTAGGATGGGAAAGGGGGTTGGGTTTTAGGCAGGGGGAGGGGGTTAGGGTTAGGTGAGGGGAAGGAGGGGTTAAGGTTAGGAAAGAAAAAAAGGGGGGGGTATGGTTAGGTTTAGGGTAGGAATAGGGGCTGGGTTTTAGGTCGGGGGGGGGGGGGGATTGGTTAGGGTTAGGTAAGGGGAAGGAGGGGTTAGGGTTAGGAAAGGAAGGAGGGAGGATGGTTAGGTTTAGGGTGGGGAAGTGGGTGAGGGGGTAAGGAATTGGGGGGAAGAAGGGGAGTAAAATATTTTTAATTTATAAAAAAGCTAAAATTATAAAATACGGAACGTCGCTGAGTATTGAGTTTTTTTATTAAAATTGTCTGAGTTGCGGTGAGGTTAAAAGCCCCCTACATTGAGCTGGTGGGGTTAGCCGTGTACTTAGGTGGCGATATTTAGTGCCCCTGGGTTGCAGCGTGCTGGGAAAGGAGTCCGTGTGTTGTGTGGTTCTCATCCCTCGCAGGTCTGGAAGGTCAGTGCCGACTGGGGTTGTTGGTGGCCCCCTGCCTGCTCGTCTTTTCCAGGTGTCCCTCTGGGTTAGTTTGGGAGCCTGGGAGGTCTCGGTAGGCCGGGGGGGAGGATCCTCTGTGTCCAACACCACCCGGACTGCCTCAGGGAGTGGTACTTCTGAGCCCGGGACAGTCCGGGATGGTGGGGTGGGGGGATGTTGTTGGGCTCCCCGTCGGCGCTGTCGTTCCCCTCCTGCCTTGCTTCGGGGGTGGTCCGGGATGGTCTCTGGACTGGCCCCCCTCTGGCCTGGTTGTGGTGGTTCCTCCTTCCTCTGCTGCGGCTCCTCGGTGCGGCTCCCCGTTGTTTGAGGTGGCCGCTGGTTCTCTTCTTGTTGAGGACTGGAGGCCGGCGGAGTGGAGGGGGCGTTTGCTGGGATGGGGGAGTCCGGCCAGAAGTTGGATACTGTTTTTATCATATCCAGGGCCATCTGTATGGAGAGAGTGGTGAGACGTGGGCCAAATCTTTTTTTTGCTGTGGTTCGTGCTGCCTGCCAGGCTAGTGGTCTAAACGGTTGGAGCTCTTCAATTATTGTACTTAAATCATCCATGCTGTCATTATAATGTTGATTTAGTATTTTTAGGTTCTGCTCCATCCACTGAATCGTGTTCTGTCTGATCAGGTTTTTGATTTTATCATTTGGGCAGGCCGGTTTAATGAATTCTGTCAGTTGTTCGGTTTTCCTCCTCATTCCTGGTGGAATAGTGTGGTTCTCAATGGCTGCTTCAGTAATATTGGAGTGGTGCATCAGTTGGATGTATTTGAAATATAACCTTGTGCATCTGCGGTGTGTAAAACTGTCGTCTGTTCCCACTGATTGCTCAGGGCCCCGTGGTCCGGGTGGAGATTCCCTGTGGCCTCCCAGCTGGGTGGGCTGAGCCGTGCGGCAGTTGGTGCAATAAAACGCCATGGGGGTGATATCTCTCAGGGAAAGAAGAAAAAGGTTTTTTTGTTAAAAGTTTTCTAAAAATCAAAGAGGTGATAAGAAATTAAATTGAGGTTTTTAATGTAATGATTAAAATCTTCAGCTCCAGTAAAAGCTACTTCCTCTCTTGTTTAAACAAAAGGAAAACTAGGAATAATAAAGCTTAAAAGTGGATTTAAATTATCAAAACAAATTTAAAAACCAGGGAGAGGAGAGAGGAAAACAGGAGATAAATTTTTAGAAACGGAAGTAATTAAATTAGACTCTTCTGCTCCCGGGATCTAAAAAGCAGGATTGGATAAAGTTGTTAAAACCCTTTAGAAAGAAGGATGATTGTGTCCCGGAGGGGTTCAATCAAGGTGCCAGTTTAGTGCCAACCTGCCAAATTACCGTGCTTGCAGAGTAGGCCCAAAGCCTGCAGAGTAGGCCCAAAGCCTGCAGTCAGTTATCCTGAGGATCGTCAGGTTTTTGCAAGGCTGCGGCTGAGTGGTCCTTTTGTTTGTAGCCGGTTTCCTGGTTGGAGGTTGGAGCTGTGGTCTTTAAAAAGTCGTTGTATCCATCCTAAAAAGGTCCCATTCTGAGCTCAGAATAAAAAAAGTCTAAAATTGCAAATCCTTTAATCCATAAAATACTCCATAAAAACGAAAGAGGAGAGAAAAAAGGTTAAAAAGGCCCGACGTTTCGCCTATCCGGCTTCTTCAGGGGCAAGGTGAGTCTGCATGTGTTGCTGGCTGTTTTTGAAGGTCTTCTGTGGGTGGTTTGAGGAAGTGGGAGGGGCCTGGACCGGAAGTTTGTCCTCTTACTCCCTTCTGTAGTCCAGGTGCCTGTATGCCTTGGTAGGTTTGAAGTTGGCTCCCTCTAGTGGTCACCTCATAGATTGCCCCTCTGGAAAGAATCAGAGCCTCAAAACAAACTGACTGAATAAAGGAAGAAAAGAGAGTTTAAGAAGAGAAATATAAAAGGTAATTAAATATCTGTAGGTTAAAAACACTTATTTATAGTGCTGGCTCTGGCAAGGTTAGGTTTGGGACAAAGGAGAGGAAGGCACGGGCAACAGTACACCATATTTAAAAAGTGTTTCCTTGTGATATTAAAATTACTTCAGTCCTTTTAAAAGAGGGTAGTTTCACCTCGGGTGTTCATAAAAATCGTCATATGTTTAAAAGGAGGTGGGTTCATCTATATTACCCCAAGTGGATGACTTTAAAAGGGGAAATAAAAGACTGACGTTTTTACAATAAAAGGTAAGAAAGAAAGAAAGAAATAATTAAAAAAAATTAAATTAAGATAAAAGAGATATCACCCAAATTAAAATTGAACTCCGGATCCTAAAACAGTCGACGTTTGCCTGGTTTTGTTTAAAATTGATAAGTTACTGGGGAAGGGGTGAAACAAGGAGGAAGGGGGGGGGGAAAAAAGGGGGGGGGTGGTTTGGAGAGAAGGGGATGTGGTTAGGTTTAGGATGGGAAAGGGGGTTGGGTTTTAGGCAGGGGGAGGGTTAGGGTTAGGGGTTAGGGTTAGGGTTAGGGTTAGGGTTAGGTTTGGGACAAAGGAGAGAAAGGCACGGGCAACAGTACACCATATTTAAAAAGTGTTTCCTGTGATATTAAAATTACTTCAGTCCTTTTAAAAGAGGGTAGTGTCACCTCGGGTGTTGTAAAAAGCGCCCTATGTTTTAAAAGAGGTGGGTTCATCCATATTCTCCCAAGTGATTAACTTAAAAGGGAAAATAAGAGACTTGGACGTTTTTACAATTAAAAGTAAGAAGTAAATCCATAAGAAATTAAAATAGGATAAAAGAGATATCACCCAAATTAAAATTGAACTCTGGATCCTAAAACAGTCGACGTCCGAAAACTTGTTTAAAACTGATAAATTACTGGGGAAGGGGTGAAAAAGGAGGGGGGGGGGGGGGTTAGGAGAGAAAGAGGGGATGTGGTTAGGTTTAGGATGGGAGAGGGGGTTGGGTTTGTAGGCGGGGGGGGGGGGGGGGGGGGGGGTTAGGGTTAGGTGAGGGGAAGGAGGGGTTAAGTTTAGGAAGGGAAAGGGGGGGGGGAATGGTTAGGTTTAGGGTAGGAATAGGGGTTGGCTTCTTAGGCCGGGGGGGGGTTAGGTTAGGGTTAGGTAAGGGGAAGGAGGGGTTAGGGTTAGGAAAGGAAGGAGGGAGGATGGTTAGGTTTAGGGTGGGAAAGTGGGTGAGGGGGGAAGGAATTGGGGGGAAGGAGGAGGGAAGGGGAGTAAATCATTTTTTATTTATAAAAAAGCTAAAATTATAAAATACGGAACGTCGCCGAGTATGTTTTTTAAAATTGTCTGAGTTGCGGTGAGGTTAAAAGCCCCCTACATTGAGCTGGTGGGGTTAGCCGTGTGCTCAGGTGGCGATATTTAGTGCCCCTGGGTTGCAGCGTGCTGGGGAAGGAGTCCGTGTGTTGTGTGGTTCTCATCCCTCGCAGGTCTGGAAGGTCAATGCCGACTGGGGTTGTTGGTGGCCCCCTGCCTGCTCGTCTTTTCCAGGTGTCCCTCTGGGTTAGTTTGGGAGCCTGGGAGGTCTCGGTAGGCCGGGGGGGAGGATCCTCTGCGTCCAACACCACCCGGACTGCCTCAGGGAGTGGTACTTCTGAGCCCGGGACAGTCCGGGATGGTGGGGTGGGGGGATGTTGTTGGGCTCCCCGTCGGCGCTGTCGTTCACCTCCAGCCTTGCTTCGGGGGTGGTCCGGGATGGTCTCTGGACTGGCCCCCCTCTGGCCTGGTTGTGGTGGTTCCTCCTTCCTCTGCTGCGGCTCCTCGGTGCGGCTCCCCGTTGTTTGAGGTGGCCGCTGGTTCTCTTCTTGTTGAGGACTTGAGGCCGGCGGAGTGGAGGGGGCGTTTGCTGGGATGGGGGAGTCCGGCCAGAAGTTGGATACTGTTTTTATTGTATCCAGGGCCATCTGTATAGAGAGAGCGGTGAGACGTGGGCCAAATCTTTTTATTGCTGTGGTTCGTGCTGCCTGCCAGGCTAGTGGTCTAAACGGTTGGAGCTCTTCAATTATTGTACTTAAATCATCCATGCTGTGTTAGGGTTAGGGTTAGGGTTGGGGTTAGGGTTGGGGTTGGGGTTGGGGTTGGGGTTGGGGTTGGGGTTGGGGTTAGGGTTGGGGTTAGGGGTTAGGGTTAGGGTTAGGGTTGGGGTTAGGGTTAGGGTTAGGGTTAGGGTTAGGGGTTGGGGTTAGGGGTTAGGGTTGGGGTTAGGGTTGGGGTTAGGGTTAGGGTTGGGGTTGGGGTTAGGGGTTAGGGTTGGGGTTGGGGTTAGGGGTTGGGGTTGGGGTTAGGGTTAGGGTTAGGGTTAGGGTTAGGTTTGGGACAAAGGAGAGGAAGGCACGGGCAACAGTACACCATATTTAAAAAGTGTTTCCTTGTGATATTTAAAATACATAGGTCCTTTTAAAAGAGGGTCGTTTCACCTCGGGTGTTCGTAAAAAGCGTCATATGTTTAAAAGGAGGTGGGTTCATCTATATTACCCCAAGTGGATGACTTTGAAAGGGAAAATAAAAGACTGACGTTTTTACAATAAAAGGTAAGAAAGAAAGAAATAAATAATTAAATTAAGATAAAAGAGATATCACCCAAATTAAAATTGAACTCCGGATCCTAAAACAGTCGACGTTTGCCTGGTTTTGTTTAAAATTGATAAGTTACTGGGGAAGGGGTGAAACAAGGAGGAAGGGGGGGGGGGGGGGGAAGGGGGGGGGGGGTGGTTTGGAGAGAAGGGGATGTGGTTAGGTTTAGGATGGGAAAGGGGGTTGGGTTTTAGGCAGGGGGAGGGGGTTAGGGTTAGGTGAGGGGAAGGAGGGGTTAAGGTTAGGAAAGGAAAAAGGTGGGGGGTATGGTTAGGTTTAGGGTAGGAATAGGGGCTGGGTTTTAGGTCGGGGGGGGGGGGGAATTGGTTAGGGTTAGGTAAGGGGAAGGAGGGGTTAGGGTTAGGAAAGGAAGGAGGGAGGATGGTTAGGTTTAGGGTGGGGAAGTGGGTGAGGGGGTAAGGAATTGGGGGGAAGAAGGAGAGAAGGGGAGTAAAATATTTTTAATTTATAAAAAAGCTAAAATTATAAAATACGGAACGTCGCTGAGTATTGAGTTTTTTTATTAAAATTGTCTGAGTTGCGGTGAGGTTAAAAGCCCCCTACATTGAGCTGGTGGGGTTAGCCGTGTACTTAGGTGGCGATATTTAGTGCCCCTGGGTTGCAGCGTGCTGGGAAAGGAGTCCGTGTGTTGTGTGGTTCTCATCCCTCGCAGGTCTGGGGTTAGGGTTAGGGTTAGGGTTAGGGTTAGGGTTAGGGGTTAGGGGTTAGGGTTAGGGTTAGGGGTTAGGGTTAGGGTTAGGGTTTAGGGTTAGGGTTAGGGTTAGGGTTAGGGTTAGGGTTAGGGTTAGGGTTAGGGTTAGGGTTAGGGTTAGGGTTAGGGTTAGGGTTAGGGTTAGGGTTAGGGTTAGGGTTAGGGTTAGGGTTAGGGTTAGGGTTAGGGTTAGGAAGGAAAGAGAGTTTAAGAAGAGAAATATAAAAGGTAATTAAATATCTGTAGGTTAAAAACACTTATTTATAGTGCTGGCTCTGGCAAGGTTAGGTTTGGGACAAAGGAGAGAAAGGCACGGGCAACAGTACACCATATTTAAAAAGTGTTTCCTGTGATATTAAAATTACTTCAGTCCTTTTAAAAGAGGGTAGTGTCACCTCGGGTGTTGTAAAAAGCGCCCTATGTTTTAAAAGAGGTGGGTTCATCCATATTCTCCCAAGTGATTAACTTAAAAGGGAAAATAAGAGACTTGGACGTTTTTACAATTAAAAGTAAGAAGTAAATCCATAAGAAATTAAAATAGGATAAAAGAGATATCACCCAAATTAAAATTGAACTCTGGATCCTAAAACAGTCGACGTCCGAAAACTTGTTTAAAACTGATAAATTACTGGGGAAGGGGTGAAAAAGGAGGGGGGGGGGGGGGTTAGGAGAGAAAGAGGGGATGTGGTTAGGTTTAGGATGGGAGAGGGGGTTGGGTTTGTAGGCGGGGGGGGGGGGGGGGGGGGTTAGGGTTAGGTGAGGGGAAGGAGGGGTTAAGTTTAGGAAGGGAAAGGGGGGGGGGAAATGGTTAGGTTTAGGGTAGGAATAGGGGTTGGCTTCTTAGGCCGGGGGGGGGTTAGGTTAGGGTTAGGTAAGGGGAAGGAGGGGTTAGGGTTAGGAAAGGAAGGAGGGAGGATGGTTAGGTTTAGGGTGGGAAAGTGGGTGAGGGGGGAAGGAATTGGGGGGAAGGAGGAGGGAAGGGGAGTAAATCATTTTTTATTTATAAAAAAGCTAAAATTATAAAATACGGAACGTCGCCGAGTATGTTTTTTAAAATTGTCTGAGTTGCGGTGAGGTTAAAAGCCCCCTACATTGAGCTGGTGGGGTTAGCCGTGTGCTCAGGTGGCGATATTTAGTGCCCCTGGGTTGCAGCGTGCTGGGGAAGGAGTCCGTGTGTTGTGTGGTTCTCATCCCTCGCAGGTCTGGAAGGTCAATGCCGACTGGGGTTGTTGGTGGCCCCCTGCCTGCTCGTCTTTTCCAGGTGTCCCTCTGGGTTAGTTTGGGAGCCTGGGAGGTCTCGGTAGGCCGGGGGGGAGGATCCTCTGCGTCCAACACCACCCGGACTGCCTCAGGGAGTGGTACTTCTGAGCCCGGGACAGTCCGGGATGGTGGGGTGGGGGGATGTTGTTGGGCTCCCCGTCGGCGCTGTCGTTCACCTCCAGCCTTGCTTCGGGGGTGGTCCGGGATGGTCTCTGGACTGGCCCCCCTCTGGCCTGGTTGTGGTGGTTCCTCCTTCCTCTGCTGCGGCTCCTCGGTGCGGCTCCCCGTTGTTTGAGGTGGCCGCTGGTTCTCTTCTTGTTGAGGACTGGAGGCCGGCGGAGTGGAGGGGGCGTTTGCTGGGATGGGGGAGTCCGGCCAGAAGTTGGATACTGTTTTTATTGTATCCAGGGCCATCTGTATAGAGAGAGCGGTGAGACGTGGGCCAAATCTTTTTATTGCTGTGGTTCGTGCTGCCTGCCAGGCTAGTGGTCTAAACGGTTGGAGCTCTTCAATTATTGTACTTAAATCATCCATGCTGTCATTATAATGTTGATTTAGTATTTTTAGGTTCTGCTCCATCCACTGAATCGTGTTCTGTCTGATCAGGTTTTTGATTTTATCATTTGGGCAGGCCGGTTTAATGAATTCTGTCAGTTGTTCGGTTTTCCTCCTCATTCCTGGTGGAATAGTGTGGTTCTCAATGGCTGCTTCAGTAATATTGGAGTGGTGCATCAGTTGGATGTATTTGAAATATAACTTTGTGCATCTGCGGTGTGTAAAACTGTCGTCTGTTCCCACTGATTGCTCAGGGCCCCGTGGTCCGGGTGGAGATTCCCTGTGGCCTCCCAGCTGGGTGGGCTGAGCCGTGCGGCAGTTGGTGCAATAAAACGCCATGGGGGTGATATCTCTCAAAAAAAGAAGAAAAGGGTTTTTTTTGTTAAAGGTTTTCTTAAAAACAGAGAGGTGATAAGAAATTAAAATAAGGTTTTTAATGTAATGGTTAAAATATTCTGCTCCAGTAAAAGCTACTTCCTCTCTTGTTTAAACAAGGAAAACTAGGAATAATAAAGCTTAAAAGTGGATTTAAATTATCAAAACAAATTTAAAAACCAGGGAGAGGAGAGAGGAAAACAGGAGATAAACTTTTAGAAACGGAAGTAATTAAATTAGACTCTTCTGCTCCCGGGATCTAAAAAGCAGGATTGGATAAAAGTTGTTAAAACCCTTTAGAAAGAAGGATGATTGTGTCCCAGAGGGGTTCAATCAAGGTGCCATTTTGCAGCCAACCTACAGTTTTACCATGCTTGCAGAGTAGGCCCAAAGCCTGCAGAGTAGGCCCAAAGCCTGCAGTCAGTTATCCTGAGGATCGTCAGGTTGTTGCAAGGCTGCGGCTGAGTGGTCCTTTTGTTTGTAGCTGGTATCCTGGTGGGAGGTTGGAGCTGTGGTCTTTAAAAAGTCGTTGTATCCATCCTAAAAAGGTCCCATTCTGAGCTCAGAATAAAAAAAGTCTAAAATTGCAAATCCTTTAATCCATAAAATTACTCCATAAAAACGAAAGAGGAGAGAAAAAAGGTTAAAAAGGCCCGACGTTTCGCCTATCCGGCTTCTTCAGGGGCAAGGTGAGTCTGCCTGTGTTGCTGGCTGCTTTTGAGGGTCTTCTGGGGGCGGTTTGAGGAAGTGGGAGGGGCCTGGACAGGAAGTTTGTCCTCTTACTCCCTGCTGTAGTCCAGGTGCCTGTATGCCTTGGTAGGTTTTGAAGTTGGCTCCCTCTAGTGGTCACCTCGTAGATTGCCCCTCTGGAAAGAATCAGAGCCTCAAAACAAACTGACTGAATAAAAGGAAGGAAAGAGAGTTTAAGAAGAGAAATATAAAAGGTAATTAAATATCTGTAGGTTAAAAACACTTATTTATAGTGCTGGCTCTGGCAAGGTTAGGTTTGGGACAAAGGAGAGAAAGGCACGGGCAACAGTACACCATATTTAAAAAGTGTTTCCTGTGATATTAAAATTACTTCAGTCCTTTTAAAAGAGGGTAGTGTCACCTCGGGTGTTGTAAAAAGCGCCCTATGTTTTAAAAGAGGTGGGTTCATCCATATTCTCCCAAGTGATTAACTTAAAAGGGAAAATAAGAGACTTGGACGTTTTTACAATTAAAAGTAAGAAGTAAATCCATAAGAAATTAAAATAGGATAAAAGAGATATCACCCAAATTAAAATTGAACTCTGGATCCTAAAACAGTCGACGTCCGAAAACTTGTTTAAAACTGATAAATTACTGGGGAAGGGGTGAAAAAGGAGGGGGGGGGGGGGTTAGGAGAGAAAGAGGGGATGTGGTTAGGTTTAGGATGGGAGAGGGGGTTGGGTTTGTAGGCGGGGGGGGGGGGGGGGGGGGTTAGGGTTAGGTGAGGGGAAGGAGGGGTTAAGTTTAGGAAGGGAAAGGGGGGGGGGAAATGGTTAGGTTTAGGGTAGGAATAGGGGTTGGCTTCTTAGGCCGGGGGGGGGTTAGGTTAGGGTTAGGTAAGGGGAAGGAGGGGTTAGGGTTAGGAAAGGAAGGAGGGAGGATGGTTAGGTTTAGGGTGGGAAAGTGGGTGAGGGGGGAAGGAATTGGGGGGAAGGAGGAGGGAAGGGGAGTAAATCATTTTTTATTTATAAAAAAGCTAAAATTATAAAATACGGAACGTCGCCGAGTATGTTTTTTAAAATTGTCTGAGTTGCGGTGAGGTTAAAAGCCCCCTACATTGAGCTGGTGGGGTTAGCCGTGTGCTCAGGTGGCGATATTTAGTGCCCCTGGGTTGCAGCGTGCTGGGGAAGGAGTCCGTGTGTTGTGTGGTTCTCATCCCTCGCAGGTCTGGAAGGTCAATGCCGACTGGGGTTGTTGGTGGCCCCCTGCCTGCTCGTCTTTTCCAGGTGTCCCTCTGGGTTAGTTTGGGAGCCTGGGAGGTCTCGGTAGGCCGGGGGGGAGGATCCTCTGCGTCCAACACCACCCGGACTGCCTCAGGGAGTGGTACTTCTGAGCCCGGGACAGTCCGGGATGGTGGGGTGGGGGGATGTTGTTGGGCTCCCCGTCGGCGCTGTCGTTCACCTCCAGCCTTGCTTCGGGGGTGGTCCGGGATGGTCTCTGGACTGGCCCCCCTCTGGCCTGGTTGTGGTGGTTCCTCCTTCCTCTGCTGCGGCTCCTCGGTGCGGCTCCCCGTTGTTTGAGGTGGCCGCTGGTTCTCTTCTTGTTGAGGACTGGAGGCCGGCGGAGTGGAGGGGGCGTTTGCTGGGATGGGGGAGTCCGGCCAGAAGTTGGATACTGTTTTTATTGTATCCAGGGCCATCTGTATAGAGAGAGCGGTGAGACGTGGGCCAAATCTTTTTATTGCTGTGGTTCGTGCTGCCTGCCAGGCTAGTGGTCTAAACGGTTGGAGCTCTTCAATTATTGTACTTAAATCATCCATGCTGTCATTATAATGTTGATTTAGTATTTTTAGGTTCTGCTCCATCCACTGAATCGTGTTCTGTCTGATCAGGTTTTTGATTTTATCATTTGGGCAGGCCGGTTTAATGAATTCTGTCAGTTGTTCGGTTTTCCTCCTCATTCCTGGTGGAATAGTGTGGTTCTCAATGGCTGCTTCAGTAATATTGGAGTGGTGCATCAGTTGGATGTATTTGAAATATAACTTTGTGCATCTGCGGTGTGTAAAACTGTCGTCTGTTCCCACTGATTGCTCAGGGCCCCGTGGTCCGGGTGGAGATTCCCTGTGGCCTCCCAGCTGGGTGGGCTGAGCCGTGCGGCAGTTGGTGCAATAAAACGCCATGGGGGTGATATCTCTCAAAAAAAGAAGAAAAGGGTTTTTTTTGTTAAAGGTTTTCTTAAAAACAGAGAGGTGATAAGAAATTAAAATAAGGTTTTTAATGTAATGGTTAAAATATTCTGCTCCAGTAAAAGCTACTTCCTCTCTTGTTTAAACAAGGAAAACTAGGAATAATAAAGCTTAAAAGTGGATTTAAATTATCAAAACAAATTTAAAAACCAGGGAGAGGAGAGAGGAAAACAGGAGATAAACTTTTAGAAACGGAAGTAATTAAATTAGACTCTTCTGCTCCCGGGATCTAAAAAGCAGGATTGGATAAAAGTTGTTAAAACCCTTTAGAAAGAAGGATGATTGTGTCCCAGAGGGGTTCAATCAAGGTGCCATTTTGCAGCCAACCTACAGTTTTACCATGCTTGCAGAGTAGGCCCAAAGCCTGCAGAGTAGGCCCAAAGCCTGCAGTCAGTTATCCTGAGGATCGTCAGGTTGTTGCAAGGCTGCGGCTGAGTGGTCCTTTTGTTTGTAGCTGGTATCCTGGTGGGAGGTTGGAGCTGTGGTCTTTAAAAAGTCGTTGTATCCATCCTAAAAAGGTCCCATTCTGAGCTCAGAATAAAAAAAGTCTAAAATTGCAAATCCTTTAATCCATAAAATTACTCCATAAAAACGAAAGAGGAGAGAAAAAAGGTTAAAAAGGCCCGACGTTTCGCCTATCCGGCTTCTTCAGGGGCAAGGTGAGTCTGCCTGTGTTGCTGGCTGCTTTTGAGGGTCTTCTGGGGGCGGTTTGAGGAAGTGGGAGGGGCCTGGACAGGAAGTTTGTCCTCTTACTCCCTGCTGTAGTCCAGGTGCCTGTATGCCTTGGTAGGTTTTGAAGTTGGCTCCCTCTAGTGGTCACCTCGTAGATTGCCCCTCTGGAAAGAATCAGAGCCTCAAAACAAACTGACTGAATAAAAGGAAGGAAAGAGAGTTTAAGAAGAGAAATATAAAAGGTAATTAAATATCTGTAGGTTAAAAACACTTATTTATAGTGCTGGCTCTGGCAAGGTTAGGTTTGGGACAAAGGAGAGAAAGGCACGGGCAACAGTACACCATATTTAAAAAGTGTTTCCTGTGATATTAAAATTACTTCAGTCCTTTTAAAAGAGGGTAGTGTCACCTCGGGTGTTGTAAAAAGCGCCCTATGTTTTAAAAGAGGTGGGTTCATCCATATTCTCCCAAGTGATTAACTTAAAAGGGAAAATAAGAGACTTGGACGTTTTTACAATTAAAAGTAAGAAGTAAATCCATAAGAAATTAAAATAGGATAAAAGAGATATCACCCAAATTAAAATTGAACTCTGGATCCTAAAACAGTCGACGTCCGAAAACTTGTTAAAACTGATAAATTACTGGGGAAGGGGTGAAAAAGGAGGGGGGGGGGGGGGGTTAGGAGAGAAAGAGGGGATGTGGTTAGGTTTAGGATGGGAGAGGGGGTTGGGTTTGTAGGCGGGGGGGGGGGGGGGGGGGGGTTAGGGTTAGGTGAGGGGAAGGAGGGGTTAAGTTTAGGAAGGGAAAGGGGGGGGGGAATGGTTAGGTTTAGGGTAGGAATAGGGGTTGGCTTCTTAGGCCGGGGGGGGTTAGGTTAGGGTTAGGTAAGGGGAAGGAGGGGTTAGGGTTAGGAAAGGAGGGAGGGAGGATGGTTAGGTTTAGGGTGGGAAAGTGGGTGAGGGGGGAAGGAATTGGGGGGAAGGAGGAGGGAAGGGGAGTAAATCATTTTTTATTTATAAAAAAGCTAAAATTATAAAATACGGAACGTCGCCGAGTATGTTTTTTAAAATTGTCTGAGTTGCGGTGAGGTTAAAAGCCCCCTACATTGAGCTGGTGGGGTTAGCCGTGTGCTCAGGTGGCGATATTTAGTGCCCCTGGGTTGCAGCGTGCTGGGGAAGGAGTCCGTGTGTTGTGTGGTTCTCATCCCTCGCAGGTCTGGAAGGTCAATGCCGACTGGGGTTGTTGGTGGCCCCCTGCCTGCTCGTCTTTTCCAGGTGTCCCTCTGGGTTAGTTTGGGAGCCTGGGAGGTCTCGGTAGGCCGGGGGGGAGGATCCTCTGCGTCCAACACCACCCGGACTGCCTCAGGGAGTGGTACTTCTGAGTCCGGGACAGTCCGGGATGGTGGGGTGGGGGGATGTTGTTGGGCTCCCCGTCGGCGCTGTCGTTCACCTCCAGCCTTGCTTCGGGGGTGGTCCGGGATGGTCTCTGGACTGGCCCCCCTCTGGCCTGGTTGTGGTGGTTCCTCCTTCCTCTGCTGCGGCTCCTCGGTGCGGCTCCCCGTTGTTTGAGGTGGCCGCTGGTTCTCTTCTTGTTGAGGACTGGAGGCCGGCGGAGTGGAGGGGGCGTTTGCTGGGATGGGGGAGTCCGGCCAGAAGTTGGATACTGTTTTTATTGTATCCAGGGCCATCTGTATAGAGAGAGCGGTGAGACGTGGGCCAAATCTTTTTATTGCTGTGGTTCGTGCTGCCTGCCAGGCTAGTGGTCTAAACGGTTGGAGCTCTTCAATTATTGTACTTAAATCATCCATGCTGTCATTATAATGTTGATTTAGTATTTTTAGGTTCTGCTCCATCCACTGAATCGTGTTCTGTCTGATCAGGTTTTTGATTTTATCATTTGGGCAGGCCGGTTTAATGAATTCTGTCAGTTGTTCGGTTTTCCTCCTCATTCCTGGTGGAATGGTGTGGTTCTCAATGGCTGCTTCAGTAATATTGGAGTGGTGCATGAGTTGGATGTATTTGAAATATAACCTTGTGCATCTGCGGTGTGTAAAACTGTCGTCTGTTCCCACTGATTGCTCAGGGCCCCGTGGTCCGGGTGGAGATTCCCTGTGGCCTCCCAGCTGGGTGGGCTGAGCCGTGCGGCAGTTGGTGCAATAAAACGCCATGGGGGTGATATCTCTCAGGGAAAGAAGAAAAGGGTTTTTTTGTTAAAAGTTTTCTAAAAATCAAAGAGGTGATAAGAAATTAAAATGAGGTTTTTAATGTAATGATTAAAATCTTCAGCTCCAGTAAAAGCTACTTCCTCTCTTGTTTAAACAAAAGGAAAACTAGGAATAATAAAGCTTAAAAGTGGATTTAAATTATCAAAACAAATTTAAAAACCAGGGAGAGGAGAGAGGAAAACAGGAGATAAATTTTTAGAAACGGAAGTAATTAAATTAGACTCTTCTGCTCCCGGGATCTAAAAAGCAGGATTGGATAAAAGTTGTTAAAACCCTTTAGAAAGAAGGATGATTGTGTCCCGGAGGGGTTCAATCAAGGTGCCAGTTTGCTGCCAACCTGCCAAATTACCGTGCTTGCAGAGTAGGCCCAAAGCCTGCAGAGTAGGCCCAAAGCCTGCAGTCAGTTATCCTGAGGATCGTCAGGTTTTTGCAAGGCTGCGGCTGAGTGGTCCTTTTGTTTGTAGCCGGTTTCCTGGTTGGAGGTTGGAGCTGTGGTCTTTAAAAAGTCGTTGTATCCATCCTAAAAAGGTCCCATTCTGAGCTCAGAATAAAAAAAGTCTAAAATTGCAAATCCTTTAATCCATAAAATACTCCATAAAAACGAAAGAGGAGAGAAAAAAGGTTAAAAAGGCCCGACGTTTCGCCTATCCGGCTTCTTCAGGGGCAAGGTGAGTCTGCCTGTGTTGCTGGCTGCTTTTGAAGGTCTTCTGGGGGCGGTTTGAGGAAGTGGGAGGGGCCTGGACAGGAAGTTTGTCCTCTTACTCCCTGCTGTAGTCCAGGTGCCTGTATGCCTTGGTAGGTTTTGAAGTTGGCTCCCTCTAGTGGTCACCTCGTAGATTGCCCCTCTGGAAAGAATCAGAGCCTCAAAACAAACTGACTGAATAAAAGGAAGGAAAGAGAGTTTAAGAAGAGAAATATAAAAGGTAATTAAATATCTGTAGGTTAAAAACACTTATTTATAGTGCTGGCTCTGGCAAGGTTAGGTTTGGGACAAAGGAGAGAAAGGCACGGGCAACAGTACACCATATTTAAAAAGTGTTTCCTGTGATATTAAAATTACTTCAGTCCTTTTAAAAGAGGGTAGTGTCACCTCGGGTGTTGTAAAAGGCGCCCTATGTTTTAAAAGAGGTGGGTTCATCCATATTCTCCCAAGTGATTAACTTAAAAGGGAAAATAAGAGACTTGGACGTTTTTACAATTAAAAGTAAGAAGTAAATCCATAAGAAATTAAAATAGGATAAAAGAGATATCACCCAAATTAAAATTGAACTCTGGATCCTAAAACAGTCGACGTCCGAAAACTTGTTTAAAACTGATAAATTACTGGGGAAGGGGTGAAAAAGGAGGGGGGGGGGGGGGGGTTAGGAGAGAAAGAGGGGATGTGGTTAGGTTTAGGATGGGAGAGGGGGTTGGGTTTGTAGGCGGGGGGGGGGGGGGGGGGGGTTAGGGTTAGGTGAGGGGAAGGAGGGGTTAAGTTTAGGAAGGGAAAGGGGGGGGGGAATGGTTAGGTTTAGGGTAGGAATAGGGGTTGGCTTCTTAGGCCGGGGGGGGTTAGGTTAGGGTTAGGTAAGGGGAAGGAGGGGTTAGGGTTAGGAAAGGAAGGAGGGAGGATGGTTAGGTTTAGGGTGGGAAAGTGGGTGAGGGGGGAAGGAATTGGGGGGAAGGAGGAGGGAAGGGGAGTAAATCATTTTTTATTTATAAAAAAGCTAAAATTATAAAATACGGAACGTCGCCGAGTATGTTTTTTAAAATTGTCTGAGTTGCGGTGAGGTTAAAAGCCCCCTACATTGAGCTGGTGGGGTTAGCCGTGTGCTCAGGTGGCGATATTTAGTGCCCCTGGGTTGCAGCGTGCTGGGGAAGGAGTCCGTGTGTTGTGTGGTTCTCATCCCTCGCAGGTCTGGAAGGTCAATGCCGACTGGGGTTGTTGGTGGCCCCCTGCCTGCTCGTCTTTTCCAGGTGTCCCTCTGGGTTAGTTTGGGAGCCTGGGAGGTCTCGGTAGGCCGGGGGGGAGGATCCTCTGCGTCCAACACCACCCGGACTGCCTCAGGGAGTGGTACTTCTGAGTCCGGGACAGTCCGGGATGGTGGGGTGGGGGGATGTTGTTGGGCTCCCCGTCGGCGCTGTCGTTCACCTCCAGCCTTGCTTCGGGGGTGGTCCGGGATGGTCTCTGGACTGGCCCCCCTCTGGCCTGGTTGTGGTGGTTCCTCCTTCCTCTGCTGCGGCTCCTCGGTGCGGCTCCCCGTTGTTTGAGGTGGCCGCTGGTTCTCTTCTTGTTGAGGACTGGAGGCCGGCGGAGTGGAGGGGGCGTTTGCTGGGATGGGGGAGTCCGGCCAGAAGTTGGATACTGTTTTTATTGTATCCAGGGCCATCTGTATAGAGAGAGCGGTGAGACGTGGGCCAAATCTTTTTATTGCTGTGGTTCGTGCTGCCTGCCAGGCTAGTGGTCTAAACGGTTGGAGCTCTTCAATTATTGTACTTAAATCATCCATGCTGTCATTATAATGTTGATTTAGTATTTTTAGGTTCTGCTCCATCCACTGAATCGTGTTCTGTCTGATCAGGTTTTTGATTTTATCATTTGGGCAGGCCGGTTTAATGAATTCTGTCAGTTGTTCGGTTTTCCTCCTCATTCCTGGTGGAATGGTGTGGTTCTCAATGGCTGCTTCAGTAATATTGGAGTGGTGCATGAGTTGGATGTATTTGAAATATAACCTTGTGCATCTGCGGTGTGTAAAACTGTCGTCTGTTCCCACTGATTGCTCAGGGCCCCGTGGTCCGGGTGGAGATTCCCTGTGGCCTCCCAGCTGGGTGGGCTGAGCCGTGCGGCAGTTGGTGCAATAAAACGCCATGGGGGTGATATCTCTCAGGGAAAGAAGAAAAGGGTTTTTTTGTTAAAAGTTTTCTAAAAATCAAAGAGGTGATAAGAAATTAAAATGAGGTTTTTAATGTAATGATTAAAATCTTCAGCTCCAGTAAAAGCTACTTCCTCTCTTGTTTAAACAAAAGGAAAACTAGGAATAATAAAGCTTAAAAGTGGATTTAAATTATCAAAACAAATTTAAAAACCAGGGAGAGGAGAGAGGAAAACAGGAGATAAATTTTTAGAAACGGAAGTAATTAAATTAGACTCTTCTGCTCCCGGGATCTAAAAAGCAGGATTGGATAAAAGTTGTTAAAACCCTTTAGAAAGAAGGATGATTGTGTCCCGGAGGGGTTCAATCAAGGTGCCAGTTTGCTGCCAACCTGCCAAATTACCGTGCTTGCAGAGTAGGCCCAAAGCCTGCAGAGTAGGCCCAAAGCCTGCAGTCAGTTATCCTGAGGATCGTCAGGTTTTTGCAAGGCTGCGGCTGAGTGGTCCTTTTGTTTGTAGCCGGTTTCCTGGTTGGAGGTTGGAGCTGTGGTCTTTAAAAAGTCGTTGTATCCATCCTAAAAAGGTCCCATTCTGAGCTCAGAATAAAAAAAGTCTAAAATTGCAAATCCTTTAATCCATAAAATACTCCATAAAAACGAAAGAGGAGAGAAAAAAGGTTAAAAAGGCCCGACGTTTCGCCTATCCGGCTTCTTCAGGGGCAAGGTGAGTCTGCCTGTGTTGCTGGCTGCTTTTGAAGGTCTTCTGGGGGCGGTTTGAGGAAGTGGGAGGGGCCTGGACAGGAAGTTTGTCCTCTTACTCCCTGCTGTAGTCCAGGTGCCTGTATGCCTTGGTAGGTTTTGAAGTTGGCTCCCTCTAGTGGTCACCTCGTAGATTGCCCCTCTGGAAAGAATCAGAGCCTCAAAACAAACTGACTGAATAAAAGGAAGGAAAGAGAGTTTAAGAAGAGAAATATAAAAGGTAATTAAATATCTGTAGGTTAAAAACACTTATTTATAGTGCTGGCTCTGGCAAGGTTAGGTTTGGGACAAAGGAGAGAAAGGCACGGGCAACAGTACACCATATTTAAAAAGTGTTTCCTGTGATATTAAAATTACTTCAGTCCTTTTAAAAGAGGGTAGTGTCACCTCGGGTGTTGTAAAAGGCGCCCTATGTTTTAAAAGAGGTGGGTTCATCCATATTCTCCCAAGTGATTAACTTAAAAGGGAAAATAAGAGACTTGGACGTTTTTACAATTAAAAGTAAGAAGTAAATCCATAAGAAATTAAAATAGGATAAAAGAGATATCACCCAAATTAAAATTGAACTCTGGATCCTAAAACAGTCGACGTCCGAAAACTTGTTTAAAACTGATAAATTACTGGGGAAGGGGTGAAAAAGGAGGGGGGGGGGGGGGGTTAGGAGAGAAAGAGGGGATGTGGTTAGGTTTAGGATGGGAGAGGGGGTTGGGTTTGTAGGCGGGGGGGGGGGGGGGGGGGGTTAGGGTTAGGTGAGGGGAAGGAGGGGTTAAGTTTAGGAAGGGAAAGGGGGGGGGGAATGGTTAGGTTTAGGGTAGGAATAGGGGTTGGCTTCTTAGGCCGGGGGGGGTTAGGTTAGGGTTAGGTAAGGGGAAGGAGGGGTTAGGGTTAGGAAAGGAAGGAGGGAGGATGGTTAGGTTTAGGGTGGGAAAGTGGGTGAGGGGGGAAGGAATTGGGGGGAAGGAGGAGGGAAGGGGAGTAAATCATTTTTTATTTATAAAAAAGCTAAAATTATAAAATACGGAACGTCGCCGAGTATGTTTTTTAAAATTGTCTGAGTTGCGGTGAGGTTAAAAGCCCCCTACATTGAGCTGGTGGGGTTAGCCGTGTGCTCAGGTGGCGATATTTAGTGCCCCTGGGTTGCAGCGTGCTGGGGAAGGAGTCCGTGTGTTGTGTGGTTCTCATCCCTCGCAGGTCTGGAAGGTCAATGCCGACTGGGGTTGTTGGTGGCCCCCTGCCTGCTCGTCTTTTCCAGGTGTCCCTCTGGGTTAGTTTGGGAGCCTGGGAGGTCTCGGTAGGCCGGGGGGGAGGATCCTCTGCGTCCAACACCACCCGGACTGCCTCAGGGAGTGGTACTTCTGAGTCCGGGACAGTCCGGGATGGTGGGGTGGGGGGATGTTGTTGGGCTCCCCGTCGGCGCTGTCGTTCACCTCCAGCCTTGCTTCGGGGGTGGTCCGGGATGGTCTCTGGACTGGCCCCCCTCTGGCCTGGTTGTGGTGGTTCCTCCTTCCTCTGCTGCGGCTCCTCGGTGCGGCTCCCCGTTGTTTGAGGTGGCCGCTGGTTCTCTTCTTGTTGAGGACTGGAGGCCGGCGGAGTGGAGGGGGCGTTTGCTGGGATGGGGGAGTCCGGCCAGAAGTTGGATACTGTTTTTATTGTATCCAGGGCCATCTGTATAGAGAGAGCGGTGAGACGTGGGCCAAATCTTTTTATTGCTGTGGTTCGTGCTGCCTGCCAGGCTAGTGGTCTAAACGGTTGGAGCTCTTCAATTATTGTACTTAAATCATCCATGCTGTCATTATAATGTTGATTTAGTATTTTTAGGTTCTGCTCCATCCACTGAATCGTGTTCTGTCTGATCAGGTTTTTGATTTTATCATTTGGGCAGGCCGGTTTAATGAATTCTGTCAGTTGTTCGGTTTTCCTCCTCATTCCTGGTGGAATGGTGTGGTTCTCAATGGCTGCTTCAGTAATATTGGAGTGGTGCATGAGTTGGATGTATTTGAAATATAACCTTGTGCATCTGCGGTGTGTAAAACTGTCGTCTGTTCCCACTGATTGCTCAGGGCCCCGTGGTCCGGGTGGAGATTCCCTGTGGCCTCCCAGCTGGGTGGGCTGAGCCGTGCGGCAGTTGGTGCAATAAAACGCCATGGGGGTGATATCTCTCAGGGAAAGAAGAAAAGGGTTTTTTTGTTAAAAGTTTTCTAAAAATCAAAGAGGTGATAAGAAATTAAAATGAGGTTTTTAATGTAATGATTAAAATCTTCAGCTCCAGTAAAAGCTACTTCCTCTCTTGTTTAAACAAAAGGAAAACTAGGAATAATAAAGCTTAAAAGTGGATTTAAATTATCAAAACAAATTTAAAAACCAGGGAGAGGAGAGAGGAAAACAGGAGATAAATTTTTAGAAACGGAAGTAATTAAATTAGACTCTTCTGCTCCCGGGATCTAAAAAGCAGGATTGGATAAAAGTTGTTAAAACCCTTTAGAAAGAAGGATGATTGTGTCCCGGAGGGGTTCAATCAAGGTGCCAGTTTGCTGCCAACCTGCCAAATTACCGTGCTTGCAGAGTAGGCCCAAAGCCTGCAGAGTAGGCCCAAAGCCTGCAGTCAGTTATCCTGAGGATCGTCAGGTTTTTGCAAGGCTGCGGCTGAGTGGTCCTTTTGTTTGTAGCCGGTTTCCTGGTTGGAGGTTGGAGCTGTGGTCTTTAAAAAGTCGTTGTATCCATCCTAAAAAGGTCCCATTCTGAGCTCAGAATAAAAAAAGTCTAAAATTGCAAATCCTTTAATCCATAAAATACTCCATAAAAACGAAAGAGGAGAGAAAAAAGGTTAAAAAGGCCCGACGTTTCGCCTATCCGGCTTCTTCAGGGGCAAGGTGAGTCTGCCTGTGTTGCTGGCTGCTTTTGAAGGTCTTCTGGGGGCGGTTTGAGGAAGTGGGAGGGGCCTGGACAGGAAGTTTGTCCTCTTACTCCCTGCTGTAGTCCAGGTGCCTGTATGCCTTGGTAGGTTTTGAAGTTGGCTCCCTCTAGTGGTCACCTCGTAGATTGCCCCTCTGGAAAGAATCAGAGCCTCAAAACAAACTGACTGAATAAAAGGAAGGAAAGAGAGTTTAAGAAGAGAAATATAAAAGGTAATTAAATATCTGTAGGTTAAAAACACTTATTTATAGTGCTGGCTCTGGCAAGGTTAGGTTTGGGACAAAGGAGAGAAAGGCACGGGCAACAGTACACCATATTTAAAAAGTGTTTCCTGTGATATTAAAATTACTTCAGTCCTTTTAAAAGAGGGTAGTGTCACCTCGGGTGTTGTAAAAGGCGCCCTATGTTTTAAAAGAGGTGGGTTCATCCATATTCTCCCAAGTGATTAACTTAAAAGGGAAAATAAGAGACTTGGACGTTTTTACAATTAAAAGTAAGAAGTAAATCCATAAGAAATTAAAATAGGATAAAAGAGATATCACCCAAATTAAAATTGAACTCTGGATCCTAAAACAGTCGACGTCCGAAAACTTGTTTAAAACTGATAAATTACTGGGGAAGGGGTGAAAAAGGAGGGGGGGGGGGGGGGGTTAGGAGAGAAAGAGGGGATGTGGTTAGGTTTAGGATGGGAGAGGGGGTTGGGTTTGTAGGCGGGGGGGGGGGGGGGGGGGGGGTTTAGGGTTAGGTGAGGGGAAGGAGGGGTTAAGTTTAGGAAGGGAAAGGGGGGGGGGAATGGTTAGGTTTAGGGTAGGAATAGGGGTTGGCTTCTTAGGCCGGGGGGGGTTAGGTTAGGGTTAGGTAAGGGGAAGGAGGGGTTAGGGTTTGGAAAGGAAGGAGGGAGGATGGTTAGGTTTAGGGTGGGAAAGTGGGTGAGGGGGGAAGGAATTGGGGGGAAGGAGGAGGGAAGGGGAGTAAATCATTTTTTATTTATAAAAAAGCTAAAATTATAAAATACGGAACGTCGCCGAGTATGTTTTTTAAAATTGTCTGAGTTGCGGTGAGGTTAAAAGCCCCCTACATTGAGCTGGTGGGGTTAGCCGTGTGCTCAGGTGGCGATATTTAGTGCCCCTGGGTTGCAGCGTGCTGGGGAAGGAGTCCGTGTGTTGTGTGGTTCTCATCCCTCGCAGGTCTGGAAGGTCAATGCCGACTGGGGTTGTTGGTGGCCCCCTGCCTGCTCGTCTTTTCCAGGTGTCCCTCTGGGTTAGTTTGGGAGCCTGGGAGGTCTCGGTAGGCCGGGGGGGAGGATCCTCTGCGTCCAACACCACCCGGACTGCCTCAGGGAGTGGTACTTCTGAGTCCGGGACAGTCCGGGATGGTGGGGTGGGGGGATGTTGTTGGGCTCCCCGTCGGCGCTGTCGTTCACCTCCAGCCTTGCTTCGGGGGTGGTCCGGGATGGTCTCTGGACTGGCCCCCCTCTGGCCTGGTTGTGGTGGTTCCTCCTTCCTCTGCTGCGGCTCCTCGGTGCGGCTCCCCGTTGTTTGAGGTGGCCGCTGGTTCTCTTCTTGTTGAGGACTGGAGGCCGGCGGAGTGGAGGGGGCGTTTGCTGGGATGGGGGAGTCCGGCCAGAAGTTGGATACTGTTTTTATTGTATCCAGGGCCATCTGTATAGAGAGAGCGGTGAGACGTGGGCCAAATCTTTTTATTGCTGTGGTTCGTGCTGCCTGCCAGGCTAGTGGTCTAAACGGTTGGAGCTCTTCAATTATTGTACTTAAATCATCCATGCTGTCATTATAATGTTGATTTAGTATTTTTAGGTTCTGCTCCATCCACTGAATCGTGTTCTGTCTGATCAGGTTTTTGATTTTATCATTTGGGCAGGCCGGTTTAATGAATTCTGTCAGTTGTTCGGTTTTCCTCCTCATTCCTGGTGGAATGGTGTGGTTCTCAATGGCTGCTTCAGTAATATTGGAGTGGTGCATGAGTTGGATGTATTTGAAATATAACCTTGTGCATCTGCGGTGTGTAAAACTGTCGTCTGTTCCCACTGATTGCTCAGGGCCCCGTGGTCCGGGTGGAGATTCCCTGTGGCCTCCCAGCTGGGTGGGCTGAGCCGTGCGGCAGTTGGTGCAATAAAACGCCATGGGGGTGATATCTCTCAGGGAAAGAAGAAAAGGGTTTTTTTGTTAAAAGTTTTCTAAAAATCAAAGAGGTGATAAGAAATTAAAATGAGGTTTTTAATGTAATGATTAAAATCTTCAGCTCCAGTAAAAGCTACTTCCTCTCTTGTTTAAACAAAAGGAAAACTAGGAATAATAAAGCTTAAAAGTGGATTTAAATTATCAAAACAAATTTAAAAACCAGGGAGAGGAGAGAGGAAAACAGGAGATAAATTTTTAGAAACGGAAGTAATTAAATTAGACTCTTCTGCTCCCGGGATCTAAAAAGCAGGATTGGATAAAAGTTGTTAAAACCCTTTAGAAAGAAGGATGATTGTGTCCCGGAGGGGTTCAATCAAGGTGCCAGTTTGCTGCCAACCTGCCAAATTACCGTGCTTGCAGAGTAGGCCCAAAGCCTGCAGAGTAGGCCCAAAGCCTGCAGTCAGTTATCCTGAGGATCGTCAGGTTTTTGCAAGGCTGCGGCTGAGTGGTCCTTTTGTTTGTAGCCGGTTTCCTGGTTGGAGGTTGGAGCTGTGGTCTTTAAAAAGTCGTTGTATCCATCCTAAAAAGGTCCCATTCTGAGCTCAGAATAAAAAAAGTCTAAAATTGCAAATCCTTTAATCCATAAAATACTCCATAAAAACGAAAGAGGAGAGAAAAAAGGTTAAAAAGGCCCGACGTTTCGCCTATCCGGCTTCTTCAGGGGCAAGGTGAGTCTGCCTGTGTTGCTGGCTGCTTTTGAAGGTCTTCTGGGGGCGGTTTGAGGAAGTGGGAGGGGCCTGGACAGGAAGTTTGTCCTCTTACAGGGGCCTGGACAGGAAGTTTGTCCTCTTACTCCCTGCTGTAGTCCAGGTGCCTGTATGCCTTGGTAGGTTTTGAAGTTGGCTCCCTCTAGTGGTCACCTCGTAGATTGCCCCTCTGGAAAGAATCAGAGCCTCAAAACAAACTGACTGAATAAAAGGAAGGAAAGAGAGTTTAAGAAGAGAAATATAAAAGGTAATTAAATATCTGTAGGTTAAAAACACTTATTTATAGTGCTGGCTCTGGCAAGGTTAGGTTTGGGACAAAGGAGAGAAAGGCACGGGCAACAGTACACCATATTTAAAAAGTGTTTCCTGTGATATTAAAATTACTTCAGTCCTTTTAAAAGAGGGTAGTGTCACCTCGGGTGTTGTAAAAGGCGCCCTATGTTTTAAAAGAGGTGGGTTCATCCATATTCTCCCAAGTGATTAACTTAAAAGGGAAAATAAGAGACTTGGACGTTTTTACAATTAAAAGTAAGAAGTAAATCCATAAGAAATTAAAATAGGATAAAAGAGATATCACCCAAATTAAAATTGAACTCTGGATCCTAAAACAGTCGACGTCCGAAAACTTGTTTAAAACTGATAAATTACTGGGGAAGGGGTGAAAAAGGAGGGGGGGGGGGGGGGGTTAGGAGAGAAAGAGGGGATGTGGTTAGGTTTAGGATGGGAGAGGGGGTTGGGTTTGTAGGCGGGGGGGGGGGGGGGGGGGGGTTAGGGTTAGGTGAGGGGAAGGAGGGGTTAAGTTTAGGAAGGGAAAGGGGGGGGGGAATGGTTAGGTTTAGGGTAGGAATAGGGGTTGGCTTCTTAGGCCGGGGGGGGTTAGGTTAGGGTTAGGTAAGGGGAAGGAGGGGTTAGGGTTAGGAAAGGAAGGAGGGAGGATGGTTAGGTTTAGGGTGGGAAAGTGGGTGAGGGGGGAAGGAATTGGGGGGAAGGAGGAGGGAAGGGGAGTAAATCATTTTTTATTTATAAAAAAGCTAAAATTATAAAATACGGAACGTCGCCGAGTATGTTTTTTAAAATTGTCTGAGTTGCGGTGAGGTTAAAAGCCCCCTACATTGAGCTGGTGGGGTTAGCCGTGTGCTCAGGTGGCGATATTTAGTGCCCCTGGGTTGCAGCGTGCTGGGGAAGGAGTCCGTGTGTTGTGTGGTTCTCATCCCTCGCAGGTCTGGAAGGTCAATGCCGACTGGGGTTGTTGGTGGCCCCCTGCCTGCTCGTCTTTTCCAGGTGTCCCTCTGGGTTAGTTTGGGAGCCTGGGAGGTCTCGGTAGGCCGGGGGGGAGGATCCTCTGCGTCCAACACCACCCGGACTGCCTCAGGGAGTGGTACTTCTGAGTCCGGGACAGTCCGGGATGGTGGGGTGGGGGGATGTTGTTGGGCTCCCCGTCGGCGCTGTCGTTCACCTCCAGCCTTGCTTCGGGGGTGGTCCGGGATGGTCTCTGGACTGGCCCCCCTCTGGCCTGGTTGTGGTGGTTCCTCCTTCCTCTGCTGCGGCTCCTCGGTGCGGCTCCCCGTTGTTTGAGGTGGCCGCTGGTTCTCTTCTTGTTGAGGACTGGAGGCCGGCGGAGTGGAGGGGGCGTTTGCTGGGATGGGGGAGTCCGGCCAGAAGTTGGATACTGTTTTTATTGTATCCAGGGCCATCTGTATAGAGAGAGCGGTGAGACGTGGGCCAAATCTTTTTATTGCTGTGGTTCGTGCTGCCTGCCAGGCTAGTGGTCTAAACGGTTGGAGCTCTTCAATTATTGTACTTAAATCATCCATGCTGTCATTATAATGTTGATTTAGTATTTTTAGGTTCTGCTCCATCCACTGAATCGTGTTCTGTCTGATCAGGTTTTTGATTTTATCATTTGGGCAGGCCGGTTTAATGAATTCTGTCAGTTGTTCGGTTTTCCTCCTCATTCCTGGTGGAATGGTGTGGTTCTCAATGGCTGCTTCAGTAATATTGGAGTGGTGCATGAGTTGGATGTATTTGAAATATAACCTTGTGCATCTGCGGTGTGTAAAACTGTCGTCTGTTCCCACTGATTGCTCAGGGCCCCGTGGTCCGGGTGGAGATTCCCTGTGGCCTCCCAGCTGGGTGGGCTGAGCCGTGCGGCAGTTGGTGCAATAAAACGCCATGGGGGTGATATCTCTCAGGGAAAGAAGAAAAGGGTTTTTTTGTTAAAAGTTTTCTAAAAATCAAAGAGGTGATAAGAAATTAAAATGAGGTTTTTAATGTAATGATTAAAATCTTCAGCTCCAGTAAAAGCTACTTCCTCTCTTGTTTAAACAAAAGGAAAACTAGGAATAATAAAGCTTAAAAGTGGATTTAAATTATCAAAACAAATTTAAAAACCAGGGAGAGGAGAGAGGAAAACAGGAGATAAATTTTTAGAAACGGAAGTAATTAAATTAGACTCTTCTGCTCCCGGGATCTAAAAAGCAGGATTGGATAAAAGTTGTTAAAACCCTTTAGAAAGAAGGATGATTGTGTCCCGGAGGGGTTCAATCAAGGTGCCAGTTTGCTGCCAACCTGCCAAATTACCGTGCTTGCAGAGTAGGCCCAAAGCCTGCAGAGTAGGCCCAAAGCCTGCAGTCAGTTATCCTGAGGATCGTCAGGTTTTTGCAAGGCTGCGGCTGAGTGGTCCTTTTGTTTGTAGCCGGTTTCCTGGTTGGAGGTTGGAGCTGTGGTCTTTAAAAAGTCGTTGTATCCATCCTAAAAAGGTCCCATTCTGAGCTCAGAATAAAAAAAGTCTAAAATTGCAAATCCTTTAATCCATAAAATACTCCATAAAAACGAAAGAGGAGAGAAAAAAGGTTAAAAAGGCCCGACGTTTCGCCTATCCGGCTTCTTCAGGGGCAAGGTGAGTCTGCCTGTGTTGCTGGCTGCTTTTGAAGGTCTTCTGGGGGCGGTTTGAGGAAGTGGGAGGGGCCTGGACAGGAAGTTTGTCCTCTTACTCCCTGCTGTAGTCCAGGTGCCTGTATGCCTTGGTAGGTTTTGAAGTTGGCTCCCTCTAGTGGTCACCTCGTAGATTGCCCCTCTGGAAAGAATCAGAGCCTCAAAACAAACTGACTGAATAAAAGGAAGGAAAGAGAGTTTAAGAAGAGAAATATAAAAGGTAATTAAATATCTGTAGGTTAAAAACACTTATTTATAGTGCTGGCTCTGGCAAGGTTAGGTTTGGGACAAAGGAGAGAAAGGCACGGGCAACAGTACACCATATTTAAAAAGTGTTTCCTGTGATATTAAAATTACTTCAGTCCTTTTAAAAGAGGGTAGTGTCACCTCGGGTGTTGTAAAAGGCGCCCTATGTTTTAAAAGAGGTGGGTTCATCCATATTCTCCCAAGTGATTAACTTAAAAGGGAAAATAAGAGACTTGGACGTTTTTACAATTAAAAGTAAGAAGTAAATCCATAAGAAATTAAAATAGGATAAAAGAGATATCACCCAAATTAAAATTGAACTCTGGATCCTAAAACAGTCGACGTCCGAAAACTTGTTTAAAACTGATAAATTACTGGGGAAGGGGTGAAAAAGGAGGGGGGGGGGGGGGGTTAGGAGAGAAAGAGGGGATGTGGTTAGGTTTAGGATGGGAGAGGGGGTTGGGTTTGTAGGCGGGGGGGGGGGGGGGGGGGGTTAGGGTTAGGTGAGGGGAAGGAGGGGTTAAGTTTAGGAAGGGAAAGGGGGGGGGGAATGGTTAGGTTTAGGGTAGGAATAGGGGTTGGCTTCTTAGGCCGGGGGGGGTTAGGTTAGGGTTAGGTAAGGGGAAGGAGGGGTTAGGGTTAGGAAAGGAAGGAGGGAGGATGGTTAGGTTTAGGGTGGGAAAGTGGGTGAGGGGGGAAGGAATTGGGGGGAAGGAGGAGGGAAGGGGAGTAAATCATTTTTTATTTATAAAAAAGCTAAAATTATAAAATACGGAACGTCGCCGAGTATGTTTTTTAAAATTGTCTGAGTTGCGGTGAGGTTAAAAGCCCCCTACATTGAGCTGGTGGGGTTAGCCGTGTGCTCAGGTGGCGATATTTAGTGCCCCTGGGTTGCAGCGTGCTGGGGAAGGAGTCCGTGTGTTGTGTGGTTCTCATCCCTCGCAGGTCTGGAAGGTCAATGCCGACTGGGGTTGTTGGTGGCCCCCTGCCTGCTCGTCTTTTCCAGGTGTCCCTCTGGGTTAGTTTGGGAGCCTGGGAGGTCTCGGTAGGCCGGGGGGGAGGATCCTCTGCGTCCAACACCACCCGGACTGCCTCAGGGAGTGGTACTTCTGAGTCCGGGACAGTCCGGGATGGTGGGGTGGGGGGATGTTGTTGGGCTCCCCGTCGGCGCTGTCGTTCACCTCCAGCCTTGCTTCGGGGGTGGTCCGGGATGGTCTCTGGACTGGCCCCCCTCTGGCCTGGTTGTGGTGGTTCCT
The DNA here is from genome assembly GCF_963383615.2 of Lipophrys pholis. Lineage (NCBI taxonomy): Eukaryota > Metazoa > Chordata > Actinopteri > Blenniiformes > Blenniidae > Lipophrys > Lipophrys pholis. The sequence continues at coordinate 29,342,832 of NC_137642.1, forward strand.
CCTTCCTCTGCTGCGGCTCCTCGGTGCGGCTCCCCGTTGTTTGAGGTGGCCGCTGGTTCTCTTCTTGTTGAGGACTGGAGGCCGGCGGAGTGGAGGGGGCGTTTGCTGGGATGGGGGAGTCCGGCCAGAAGTTGGATACTGTTTTTATTGTATCCAGGGCCATCTGTATAGAGAGAGCGGTGAGACGTGGGCCAAATCTTTTTATTGCTGTGGTTCGTGCTGCCTGCCAGGCTAGTGGTCTAAACGGTTGGAGCTCTTCAATTATTGTACTTAAATCATCCATGCTGTCATTATAATGTTGATTTAGTATTTTTAGGTTCTGCTCCATCCACTGAATCGTGTTCTGTCTGATCAGGTTTTTGATTTTATCATTTGGGCAGGCCGGTTTAATGAATTCTGTCAGTTGTTCGGTTTTCCTCCTCATTCCTGGTGGAATGGTGTGGTTCTCAATGGCTGCTTCAGTAATATTGGAGTGGTGCATGAGTTGGATGTATTTGAAATATAACCTTGTGCATCTGCGGTGTGTAAAACTGTCGTCTGTTCCCACTGATTGCTCAGGGCCCCGTGGTCCGGGTGGAGATTCCCTGTGGCCTCCCAGCTGGGTGGGCTGAGCCGTGCGGCAGTTGGTGCAATAAAACGCCATGGGGGTGATATCTCTCAGGGAAAGAAGAAAAGGGTTTTTTTGTTAAAAGTTTTCTAAAAATCAAAGAGGTGATAAGAAATTAAAATGAGGTTTTTAATGTAATGATTAAAATCTTCAGCTCCAGTAAAAGCTACTTCCTCTCTTGTTTAAACAAAAGGAAAACTAGGAATAATAAAGCTTAAAAGTGGATTTAAATTATCAAAACAAATTTAAAAACCAGGGAGAGGAGAGAGGAAAACAGGAGATAAATTTTTAGAAACGGAAGTAATTAAATTAGACTCTTCTGCTCCCGGGATCTAAAAAGCAGGATTGGATAAAAGTTGTTAAAACCCTTTAGAAAGAAGGATGATTGTGTCCCGGAGGGGTTCAATCAAGGTGCCAGTTTGCTGCCAACCTGCCAAATTACCGTGCTTGCAGAGTAGGCCCAAAGCCTGCAGAGTAGGCCCAAAGCCTGCAGTCAGTTATCCTGAGGATCGTCAGGTTTTTGCAAGGCTGCGGCTGAGTGGTCCTTTTGTTTGTAGCCGGTTTCCTGGTTGGAGGTTGGAGCTGTGGTCTTTAAAAAGTCGTTGTATCCATCCTAAAAAGGTCCCATTCTGAGCTCAGAATAAAAAAAGTCTAAAATTGCAAATCCTTTAATCCATAAAATACTCCATAAAAACGAAAGAGGAGAGAAAAAAGGTTAAAAAGGCCCGACGTTTCGCCTATCCGGCTTCTTCAGGGGCAAGGTGAGTCTGCCTGTGTTGCTGGCTGCTTTTGAAGGTCTTCTGGGGGCGGTTTGAGGAAGTGGGAGGGGCCTGGACAGGAAGTTTGTCCTCTTACTCCCTGCTGTAGTCCAGGTGCCTGTATGCCTTGGTAGGTTTTGAAGTTGGCTCCCTCTAGTGGTCACCTCGTAGATTGCCCCTCTGGAAAGAATCAGAGCCTCAAAACAAACTGACTGAATAAAAGGAAGGAAAGAGAGTTTAAGAAGAGAAATATAAAAGGTAATTAAATATCTGTAGGTTAAAAACACTTATTTATAGTGCTGGCTCTGGCAAGGTTAGGTTTGGGACAAAGGAGAGAAAGGCACGGGCAACAGTACACCATATTTAAAAAGTGTTTCCTGTGATATTAAAATTACTTCAGTCCTTTTAAAAGAGGGTAGTGTCACCTCGGGTGTTGTAAAAGGCGCCCTATGTTTTAAAAGAGGTGGGTTCATCCATATTCTCCCAAGTGATTAACTTAAAAGGGAAAATAAGAGACTTGGACGTTTTTACAATTAAAAGTAAGAAGTAAATCCATAAGAAATTAAAATAGGATAAAAGAGATATCACCCAAATTAAAATTGAACTCTGGATCCTAAAACAGTCGACGTCCGAAAACTTGTTTAAAACTGATAAATTACTGGGGAAGGGGTGAAAAAGGAGGGGGGGGGGGGGGTTAGGAGAGAAAGAGGGGATGTGGTTAGGTTTAGGATGGGAGAGGGGGTTGGGTTTGTAGGCGGGGGGGGGGGGGGGGGGGGGTTTAGGGTTAGGTGAGGGGAAGGAGGGGTTAAGTTTAGGAAGGGAAAGGGGGGGGGGAATGGTTAGGTTTAGGGTAGGAATAGGGGTTGGCTTCTTAGGCCGGGGGGGGTTAGGTTAGGGTTAGGTAAGGGGAAGGAGGGGTTAGGGTTAGGAAAGGAAGGAGGGAGGATGGTTAGGTTTAGGGTGGGAAAGTGGGTGAGGGGGGAAGGAATTGGGGGGAAGGAGGAGGGAAGGGGAGTAAATCATTTTTTATTTATAAAAAAGCTAAAATTATAAAATACGGAACGTCGCCGAGTATGTTTTTTAAAATTGTCTGAGTTGCGGTGAGGTTAAAAGCCCCCTACATTGAGCTGGTGGGGTTAGCCGTGTGCTCAGGTGGCGATATTTAGTGCCCCTGGGTTGCAGCGTGCTGGGGAAGGAGTCCGTGTGTTGTGTGGTTCTCATCCCTCGCAGGTCTGGAAGGTCAATGCCGACTGGGGTTGTTGGTGGCCCCCTGCCTGCTCGTCTTTTCCAGGTGTCCCTCTGGGTTAGTTTGGGAGCCTGGGAGGTCTCGGTAGGCCGGGGGGGAGGATCCTCTGCGTCCAACACCACCCGGACTGCCTCAGGGAGTGGTACTTCTGAGCCCGGGACAGTCCGGGATGGTGGGGTGGGGGGATGTTGTTGGGCTCCCCGTCGGCGCTGTCGTTCACCTCCAGCCTTGCTTCGGGGGTGGTCCGGGATGGTCTCTGGACTGGCCCCCCTCTGGCCTGGTTGTGGTGGTTCCTCCTTCCTCTGCTGCGGCTCCTCGGTGCGGCTCCCCGTTGTTTGAGGTGGCCGCTGGTTCTCTTCTTGTTGAGGACTGGAGGCCGGCGGAGTGGAGGGGGCGTTTGCTGGGATGGGGGAGTCCGGCCAGAAGTTGGATACTGTTTTTATTGTATCCAGGGCCATCTGTATAGAGAGAGCGGTGAGACGTGGGCCAAATCTTTTTATTGCTGTGGTTCGTGCTGCCTGCCAGGCTAGTGGTCTAAACGGTTGGAGCTCTTCAATTATTGTACTTAAATCATCCATGCTGTCATTATAATGTTGATTTAGTATTTTTAGGTTCTGCTCCATCCACTGAATCGTGTTCTGTCTGATCAGGTTTTTGATTTTATCATTTGGGCAGGCCGGTTTAATGAATTCTGTCAGTTGTTCGGTTTTCCTCCTCATTCCTGGTGGAATGGTGTGGTTCTCAATGGCTGCTTCAGTAATATTGGAGTGGTGCATGAGTTGGATGTATTTGAAATATAACCTTGTGCATCTGCGGTGTGTAAAACTGTCGTCTGTTCCCACTGATTGCTCAGGGCCCCGTGGTCCGGGTGGAGATTCCCTGTGGCCTCCCAGCTGGGTGGGCTGAGCCGTGCGGCAGTTGGTGCAATAAAACGCCATGGGGGTGATATCTCTCAGGGAAAGAAGAAAAGGGTTTTTTTGTTAAAAGTTTTCTAAAAATCAAAGAGGTGATAAGAAATTAAAATGAGGTTTTTAATGTAATGATTAAAATCTTCAGCTCCAGTAAAAGCTACTTCCTCTCTTGTTTAAACAAAAGGAAAACTAGGAATAATAAAGCTTAAAAGTGGATTTAAATTATCAAAACAAATTTAAAAACCAGGGAGAGGAGAGAGGAAAACAGGAGATAAATTTTTAGAAACGGAAGTAATTAAATTAGACTCTTCTGCTCCCGGGATCTAAAAAGCAGGATTGGATAAAAGTTGTTAAAACCCTTTAGAAAGAAGGATGATTGTGTCCCGGAGGGGTTCAATCAAGGTGCCAGTTTGCTGCCAACCTGCCAAATTACCGTGCTTGCAGAGTAGGCCCAAAGCCTGCAGAGTAGGCCCAAAGCCTGCAGTCAGTTATCCTGAGGATCGTCAGGTTTTTGCAAGGCTGCGGCTGAGTGGTCCTTTTGTTTGTAGCCGGTTTCCTGGTTGGAGGTTGGAGCTGTGGTCTTTAAAAAGTCGTTGTATCCATCCTAAAAAGGTCCCATTCTGAGCTCAGAATAAAAAAAGTCTAAAATTGCAAATCCTTTAATCCATAAAATACTCCATAAAAACGAAAGAGGAGAGAAAAAAGGTTAAAAAGGCCCGACGTTTCGCCTATCCGGCTTCTTCAGGGGCAAGGTGAGTCTGCCTGTGTTGCTGGCTGCTTTTGAAGGTCTTCTGGGGGCGGTTTGAGGAAGTGGGAGGGGCCTGGACAGGAAGTTTGTCCTCTTACTCCCTGCTGTAGTCCAGGTGCCTGTATGCCTTGGTAGGTTTTGAAGTTGGCTCCCTCTAGTGGTCACCTCGTAGATTGCCCCTCTGGAAAGAATCAGAGCCTCAAAACAAACTGACTGAATAAAAGGAAGGAAAGGGTTAGGGTTAGGGTTAGGGTTAGGGTTTAGGGTTAGGGTTAGGGTTAGGGTTAGGGTTAGGGTTAGGGTTAGGGTTAGGGTTAGGGTTAGGGTTAGGGTTAGGGTTAGGGTTAGGGTTTAGGGTTAGGGTTAGGGTTAGGGTTAGGGTTAGGGTTAGGGGTAGGGTTAGGGGTAGGGTTAGGGTTAGGGTTAGGGTTAGGGGTAGGGTTAGGGTTAGGGTTAGGGTTAGGGTTTAGGGTTAGGGTTAGGGTTAGGGGTAGGGTTAGGGTTAGGGTTAGGGTTAGGGTTAGGGTTAGGGTTAGGGTTAGGGTTAGGGTTAGGGTTAGGGTTAGGGTTAGGGTTAGGGTTAGGGTTAGGGTTAGGGTTAGGGTTAGGGTTAGGGTTAGGGTTAGGGTTAGGGTTAGGGTTAGGGTTAGGGTTAGGGTTAGGGTTAGGGTTAGGGTTAGGGTTAGGGTTAGGGTTAGGGTTAGGGTTAGGGTTAGGGTTAGGGTTAGGGTTAGGGTTAGGGTTAGGGTTAGGGTTAGGGTTAGGGTTAGGGTTAGGGTTAGGGTTAGGGTTAGGGTTAGGGTTAGGGTTAGGGTTAGGGTTAGGGTTAGGGTTAGGGTTAGGGTTAGGGTTAGGGTTAGGGTTAGGGTTAGGGTTAGGGTTAGGGTTAGGGTTAGGGTTAGGGTTAGGGTTAGGGTTAGGGTTAGGGTTAGGGTTAGGGTTAGGGTTAGGGTTAGGGTTAGGGTTAGGGTTAGGGTTAGGGTTAGGGTTAGGGTTAGGGTTAGGGTTAGGGTTAGGGTTAGGGTTAGGGTTAGGGTTAGGGTTAGGGTTAGGGTTAGGGTTAGGGTTAGGGTTAGGGTTAGGGTTAGGGTTAGGGTTAGGGTTAGGGTTAGGGTTAGGGTTAGGGTTAGGGTTAGGGTTAGGGTTAGGGTTAGGGTTAGGGTTAGGGTTAGGGTTAGGGTTAGGGTTAGGGTTAGGGTTAGGGTTAGGGTTAGGGTTAGGGTTAGGGTTAGGGTTAGGGTTAGGGTTAGGGTTAGGGTTAGGGTTAGGGTTAGGGTTAGGGTTAGGGTTAGGGTTAGGGTTAGGGTTAGGGTTAGGGTTAGGGTTAGGGTTAGGGTTAGGGTTAGGGTTAGGGTTAGGGTTAGGGTTAGGGTTAGGGTTAGGGTTAGGGTTAGGGTTAGGGTTAGGGTTAGGGTTAGGGTTAGGGTTAGGGTTAGGGTTAGGGTTAGGGTTAGGGTTAGGGTTAGGGTTAGGGTTAGGGTTAGGGTTAGGGTTAGGGTTAGGGTTAGGGTTAGGGTTAGGGTTAGGGTTAGGGTTAGGGTTAGGGTTAGGGTTAGGGTTAGGGTTAGGGTTAGGGTTAGGGTTAGGGTTAGGGTTAGGGTTAGGGTTAGGGTTAGGGTTAGGGTTAGGGTTAGGGTTAGGGTTAGGGTTAGGGTTAGGGTTAGGGTTAGGGTTAGGGTTAGGGTTAGGGTTAGGGTTAGGGTTAGGGTTAGGGTTAGGGTTAGGGTTAGGGGTTAGGGTTAGGGTTAGGGTTAGGGTTAGGGTTAGGGTTAGGGTTAGGGTTAGGGTTAGGGTTAGGGTTAGGGTTAGGGTTAGGGTTAGGGTTAGGGTTAGGGTTAGGGTTAGGGTTAGGGTTAGGGTTAGGGTTAGGGTTAGGGTTAGGGTTAGGGTTAGGGTTAGGGTTAGGGTTAGGGTTAGGGTTAGGGTTAGGGTTAGGGTTAGGGTTAGGTTTGGAACATGATTTGGAGAAAGGCATTGGCAACAGACTCTTTTTTTAAAAAAATATTTCTACTGTAATTTACAAAAGAGCAACTAGTGACCCCAGAAAAGTTTTTGTTAAAAGAAAGGTGTATGAAGTAAGTGATATGAATTTAAATGAATGTGTCCCCAGGTTTTTTTTAAAAAAAAGTAAATAAAATAAATTAAAATAAAATAAAGTAGAATAAATTAGAATTGAGGATTCCTCATAGTGTGTGTGAAAGATGATGTAAATGTGAAGTAGAAGGGGTAGGAGAGTAGGAAAGTAGGAGCCCAAAGTTGCTTTGTAGTTTGTTTCTGAGGAGCCACTGCCGTTGAGAATTTTCTTTATGTTGGGCAATGGCTCCCTCTTGAGGATTTAAAGGAGCATAGCGGAGGAGAAGATTTAACACCCGCCCGGATCCTGATGCGCTGGGGATTAAGGTGAAAGGTACGTGGAAGAAGAGTGGGGGGAGTGATTGGAAGGAAGCGGAGGGGGGGGGGGGGGGGGGGGGGGGTTTGGTTAAGGTTAGGTATGGGGAGTGGGGATGGTTAGGGTTGGGAAGGGGGAATGGGAGGGGGGACGAAAAAATAAAAATGGGGGGGGGGGGGGGGGGGGGTTGGGGGGTTTTGGGTTAGGTATGGGGAGTGGGAATGGTTAGGGTTAGGCATGAGGAGTGGGAGTGGTTAGGGTTAGGTATGGGGAGTGGGGATGGTTAGGGTTAGGAAGGGGGAATGGGAGGGGGGATGGGAAAATAAAAAGGGGGGGGGGGTTTGGGTAAGGTATGGGGAGTGGGAATGGTTAGGGTTAGGCATGGGGAGTGGGAGTGATTAGGGTTAGGAAGGGGGAAGGGAGGGGGGAACGGGAAATTGAGGGAAGGGGGGGGGGGGGGGTTTGGTTAGGGTTAGGTATGGGGAGTGGGGATGGTTAGGGTTAGGAAGGGGGAATGGGAGGGGGGATGGGAAAATAAAAAGGGGGGGGGGTTGGGTAAGGTATGGGGAGTGGGAATGGTTAGGGTTAGGCATGGGGAGTGGGAGTGATTAGGGTTAGGAAGGGGGAAGGGAGGGGGGATGGGAAAATAAAAAGGGGGGGGGGTGGGTTGGGTAAGGTATGGGGAGTGGGAATGGTTAGGGTTAGGCATGGGGAGTGGGAGTGATTAGGGTTAGGAAGGGGGAAGGGAGGGGGGAACGGGAGATTTGGTGGGGGGGGGGGGGGGGGTTTGGTTAGGGTTAGGTATGGGGAGTGGGAATGGTTAGGGTTAGGTGAAGGAATTGGGAAGGGTAATAGGAAGGGAAGGAAGGGGGGGGGGGGGGGGGGGGGGGGGGGGGGGTTGGGGTTCGTTTAGTGCAAGGGAAGGAGCCAGAACCTTATTGTCCAGGCAACTGTAAAACATAGTAAATAATTAATAAACATTCCAACTAATGCAGTTCAATTCCCATATACAAAAAAGTCACAAGCAGTGAGAAAACATTCCATGTCAACAGTGCATATGATACATGTTGCCTGTTCTACTCGGTTCTGGCTCCTGAGTCTTTGACCAATCAGAAGGGAAATGGTCAATTCCTCATTATTCTTTTAATATTTTGTTAAAAGGGGCCTGGCATAGGGCCATAAAGTGCTTCAGTTGGTGACTATAAATATAGAAATATATAGATATTCAAGAGCAATCTGGGTTCTAACAGTAAAGCCGACGTCTGGTCCTACTTTGATTTATTTTGAAGAAAAAAATTCACACATTTTGTCAGTATCAAACAAAGAAAATATAAGTCAGTTAGTCACTTCAATATGTCGCAGAGCTTTATTTAAAACTGTTTGAAATTCAAGAGGAGGAGAGGTCGGCTTTGTTTTTTTTAAAACCAAAAAGGGGGGGGGGGGGATTTATTCAAATCGTAATTTCACAATTTGTAAGGGTAATTTCATATATTAAATTTTTTGACCAGGCTGAATAAATATACAAAAAAATTTTTTTATAAAAAGGTTAATCAATTTTAAACTTTTGTTTTTTTTGGCTAAGCTCCGGGCTGGTGCAAGATTTCACCTCTCTATTAAGGAAAGGCAATTAAAAGAGGGAAAAAAAGGGGGGAAGGTGAGAAAAGGTGGTTTCAGGGTCCAGAAGAAACAACTTTAGGCTACTTTAAAGATTTTCCCTTTCTTTCTCTAGGGGCCCGATCTTTCATTTAGGCCCAGAGGGGAAACGGTCTCTAATTTCTGGATCCATACTTTTTCTCTGTGTTTCCGTTGTCCTGTGGACCAGTTGGTATTCTGCTCCACAACTCTATAAACGAGGCAGTGAGCCCCTACTTCCTGGAAGTGTTTATGGAGGGAATTGACCCCTTTGTTATTCCGGATGAGGTACAGGTGTTGGGACATCCTGGTTCGGATGGAATTTCTGGATTCTCCCACATATATCCTGTTGCAATGTTTGCATTCTATGGTGTAAATTATATTGTAGGAGTGTATAGACCAGTTGGTTATTGTGGGCAGTCCTTTGCCTGATAACGTATTGAAGATGTAGGGGGGTGAGTTGTGGTTTATTGGAGGAGAAGTGATTCTGTTTGCCGGTTTGTACTGGGAGTGAACCAGGATGTCCGCCAAGTTTTTATTTCTTTTGTAAGCTGTAATCATCTTGTATTGTCCGGTTTGAGATTTGGAGTGCTGAAGTTGTTGAAAACTGTTGCGGAGGCCCTGGTTAAACGGATGTAATTGTTGGTGATATGTGGTAACAAAAGGTACCAGCAGGGGGCTCACCTCGGTTCGCCTAGACGGAGTTGGTCCCAGGAGGCTTCCGTGAACTTCCGCCTTGATTCCCCGAAGGAGGCGTTTGGAGTAACCCCTGGGTCCTAGTGCTTTAAATAACACTGCTGTAGCTGCCTCTGCGTCTTTCTGGTGCGTACATATTTTGTGAAATCTGATTAGTTGGGATTTGATGATCCCCCGGAATGTATGTTTGGGGTGGTAACTCTTTTTATGAAGTAGTGTGTGTCTGTCTGTTTCTTTGAAAAATACTTTGGTGCCCAATTCCTTAGTAGAGTGTTTGATATTGTGAAAATAAACTGTAGTGTCCAGATATTCGATATGTGAGGATTGTTTGTTATGTTTGATTTTGATGTTGGGGTGGTGTGTGTTGAGGGTGTGGAGGAAATGTTGGAATGAATCCTCTGACTTGCACCATAACCCAAATATGTCATCCAAGTAACGTAGATAAAGAAGGGGGCGTTCCTTGCATTTTAATAGGGCCGTCCGCTCCCACTCCGCCATATATATGTCGGCATATGCTGGGGAATATTTCCGGCCCATCGCACATCCGCATACTTGAAGATACCACTGGTTGTTGAAAATAAAATCATTGCGAGTAAGAGTAACCTGCAGCATTTCATAGATAATTTCATCCGGGCGGTCGGGGTCTGGATATTGTTGAAAGACCTTCCTGATGGCCTCCAGACCCAGGCTGGTGTCAATGTTTGTGTATAAGGAGGTGATGTCTATGGTAAAAAGAAAAGTCCCCTCTGGGACGCTGAGTTGTCGGAGTTTGTTAACAAAATCATATGTGTCTTTAATATAACTCGGGTGTTGTTTTGATAATGGATTGATGTAGTAATCTATGTATTCTGCTAACCTATAGGTCTCCGAGCCGCAGTCGCTGACAATTGGACGTCCCGGGGGGATTTTAAAAGGTACGGTCCAGGTGTCCGGAGTTTTATGGATTTTAGGTAGTAAATAAAAGCAGCGAGGACGTGGCGAAGCTGGTCCCAGCAGATAGTACATTTGTTTGGCTGAGATAAATTTGTTGTCATATAAAGACCTCACCATGGGTCGAATGAGTGAGGCTGTAATAGGCTGTAACGGTGTTTGTAAAGGTACATAGTATTTGAGGTCATTTAGTTGCCTGGTGGCCTCCAGAAAGTAATCGTGTCTGTTCTGGATTACCACTTGGCCTCCCTTATCTGCTGGTTTGATAATAATATCTTTCCTTTTTTTCAGGATGTCCAAGGCCTTTTGTTGGTCCTCTGTAATATTAGGAGGACGTCCCCGGGGAATTACCAAGTGAGATAGGGTGTTTTTGTCTCTTTGGATAAGCTCCCGGAGGGGTTTCGAGAGAGCCTCATCTGGGGGTTCCCAGTTTGATTGTTCAGTGAAAGGTAAGTGATTGTATTCTGTTCCTTCGAAGTATTCCATGATTTTTAGCCTTCTGTGAAAGAGGTGAACCTCTTTGCGTAGTTCTAGCAGTTTCGGAGGTTTGGGTGTGGGTATAAAGGTTAATCCTTTTTCCAGAAGTTCCTGTTGTGAGACACTTATGTTATGGCTTGATAGATTTGTAACATTAGAGTTACTGGGGGCACTATATTGATTCGGCTCCCCTCCTACTAGTTTAACTGTGACAGCCAGTGATTTAAAATGGTGTTTGCCGTTTCGCAGGTCCAATGCACTGGGTCTGTTGTTTCGGTTTTGAAGACGTCTGCCTTAATGTCTGTTAAGAAATTGTGTTTCTTTACTATGTGTTCGTTCAGGGCCATGAGGCACTGTATTTGACCCTTCTCTAATTCAGGGCTGTAATTGAGTAATGGAACGAGGGAAATAGCTGCCGGGAAGATTCGTTCGATCTGATTGAGGCACGCGTTTAAATGCTTTGCCACCGTTAATGGTCGTAGTCTTTTCAGGCAGTCATTTAAGCCCACTGACAATACAACCGTTTCAACTCTATTGTCTGGGGTTAGTTTTTCCAAAACTTTTTTAATGTGATGGAGCTGTGCTCCTGGAAAGCTGTCCACTTGGATTTTGGGATGTGTAAACGACGTTAGTCGTGCCAGATTGGAATCCCCAATGATTAGAACAGGCTTAGTTATTTCCAGTTCCCAGTTTTTAATTTTTTGTGCAGTATGACAATGAATTACAGGTTCAGACCTCCGGGGGGTGGGGGGGCTGGGTCGCCCAACGGGGGGCGAGTGGTTCAAGTTAGACTCAGACTGGCACGGTGAAGTGGTGAGTTCGTCCGTCGTTCCATCAGTCGTAATCAGTTGTGCTAACCCCGGGTCCTCGTGGACTGGTGTACATGGGTGTCTTTTGCCACCGCTTGGTCCCGCCCCCTGCGCATCATATCGCAGTGTTGGAGAATCTGGAGTTGGAGGCAAGGTGTCTGGATTAGAGTCTGTCAAGGTAAGTATTTGTAATTCGGAGCTTGCCACAATAACATTACTGTATACTGCTTTTACTGTGTGTTCCTTTGTATTCTGCCCCGGGTGTGTCATAAGATGCTCCTCGGGGAGTACAAGGTCCAGCTCGGGCCCGGCCGGTGCAATCCCAAGTTCTGATATGGTGGGTTCACCTGTTTGGTTGGCCTGTTGTTGTTTGTCCTCTTCCCTGGGAAAGGTGGATGTTTTTTGTAGGAAATTTGCATCGTTCTTGTCGAAATCTCCTACGTCCAGTGGTTCCCTCACCCTGGGGGAGTTAGCTGGTCCTGTACCGAAGATTGCTTCCCGGTGGTTGGAAAATGGATCCCCAATCGGGAGGAGTGTCTGCTGAAGTTCTGCTGTAACTCGGGAGGGAGGGCAGGAACTGGGTTCCGGAGAGATAAATAGAGATTGTGAACCAATATTCTGTCCCATGTGAGACTTACATGATTCCAAGGTTTCACTGTTTCTGTGTATTTGTGCTGTTATTGTTACGGAAGGTGGCACTGGAAATACTGCAATTTCTTTGATGTTTGTATGGTTCTTACTTTTCCTGTCCCTATGCAGATTACTGCGCTGGGGACGTGGGGAAGCTGCACCGACGGAAAGGAGGGGGTCCTCTTCCCGTGTTGCTGGAAGGGTGGGGAAGTTTTCCTCCGTAAGTGCCACCTGTGGGTTTGCAGCCATTGGAAGAGAAGGAGAATGAGGACAACCAGGGGCACCATGTTTTAGTATGGATTCAAATTCTGTCACTGAGCTGTCTGTTAGTCTTCTACCATATCGTTGTTTGGCCCATTGTAGGGCCTTGCTAAAAGCTTCAGGTTCAAAAGTCATTATTTCTGTGAGGAGGTCGGCCAGCGTGGTGTCATAATGTTCCCTTAAGGTGGCGAGGTTTGCCTCCATCCAGTTCTGTGTATTTAGTTTTATTCTGTTGAGGGTTCTTTCATTCGGGCATGCAGGCTTGATAAAGGCCGCCAGTTTCTCAGTTTTTTTCTTCATACCTGCTGGTAATATTTTTGTCTCCTTAGCTGTGGTTAAAACTTCTGCGTGATGTAGGGTTTGAAGAATCTTAAAATACCGTTTAGTACTGCTTAAGTTAGCCGCCCTGTTCCGGACATCTGGACCAGATGTGGGTGTTTTGTCTTGGGGCCCAGGCGGGCGTGCTGAGCGGTCTTCCCGCCCCTGCGTTGACAAGGCTGAAAACCTATTGCGTAAAGGGATAGACATAATATCAGAGTATTTTTTTGGGGGGAGGAAACCTTTTGCCTCCAGGTGAGTAGAGAATTAATTATCAACCCTGAAAAGTTTCTGACTAATAAATTTGATGGTGGATTAAAAGGGGATAAGAAAGTAGTCTAAAATTGGGAGTGCATGAATTGGAATGACACAGAAAGAAGGAGGAGAAATAAAAACCGTTGACCTGTGGTTATAGGTTGAGGTGGCAGGTGTGTTCAAGAAGAGTTTTTAAACAAGAAAATCAAAAGCAATCATAGTAATAAGAATCCTCATCAAGGGAGAACAGGAAGAAGTTAATCACAGTACTGACTTAACCAGCTTATGCGTGGGGTTTCTTTTTTTCAAAGAAAACAACAAATTGTACCGTCAGATTGTTGGATTTTTTAAGGCCACATACATGCATCAGAGTTTTGCTCGACGCCCGAGTCCTGCAGGCCGGCTTCTACGGGCGGGGTCCTTCCGGATGTTTGAGGCCTGTAAAAATTTGTCAATGCACACTCACACACTGTAGTCCTTTCTTGTCCCCTTTGTTTCTAGGGGTGAGGTAGGTCTCCTTCGAGGATTGGGGGACCCCGGGGGGGTGTCGTTGGAACTCCTCTCTTCCGGCTGTGGAGATGATAGTCCACTCGCAGCGTATCCGACAAAGAATTCTGTGCCAAGCTGGCTTTGTGTGAATGTAGGGCCTAGTCCCTTTGAAAAAACAATATGTGGTCCAAAGAATAAAAAGGAAAAAAGGAAAAATCGCAAAATATAGCGAAAGAGAAAACACAAGTTGAAAATAAAGGGTAAAAAAAGAAGGGGGAGGGGGGGGGGGGGGGCCCAACGTTTCGCCGCTCGGCTTCCTCAGGGGCAAAGGTAAGACAGTGATGGTGTTTGGTGTGTTTATAGATTTTTTGGAGGGAAAAGAGGGGGAGTGGTGTCCGGTAAGGCGGGGCTCTCCTCCCAACAGGAAGTCCATGCTGATCCTGTTCCAAGTGATCCATACCTGCTGGTGGTTGGTGCCCCCTGGTGGTAATATAATCCGGTCTTTTATCAATTTGTATTTTTTTTGGGAGACCCTCCATTCACGATCGTGTTTTGCAAACAGGGTAAATAAAATTAAAAAAAAAAAAAAAAAAAAAAAAAAAAAAAAAAAAAAAAAAAAAAAAAAAAAAAATTAAAAGTAAAAATTAAAATTGCATCCATACCAGAAACACAACCCGCACACCATTGTCACAGAGAAGATTGGGGGGGGGGGGGGGGGGGGGGGGGTTTGTTTATAATTTCTTTTCTTTAAAAAAGAAAAAAGAAGGGGGTAAAAAGATAAAAGAAATTCACCATAGTTTCTAAAATGAAAATAAAAATAAAAATAACTAAATGGAGTTTATGTTCTGTACATGTCCACAAGAGTTAGTGTTTTTACTTCACAGGTTCTCCCTTTGTGGTAGTTCCGTTAATAGTAGTTGCTCTGTTAAGTTTTACAGGTACTGTAGAAATGAGTCTGGCTCTAGCAAGGTTAGGTTTGGAACATGATTTGGAGAAAGGCATTGGCAACAGACTCTTTTTTTAAAAAAATATTTCTACTGTAATTTACAAAAGAGCAACTAGTGACCCCAGAAAAGTTTTTGTTAAAAGAAAGGTGTATGAAGTAAGTGATATGAATTTAAATGAATGTGTCCCCAGGTTTTTTTTAAAAAAAAGTAAATAAAATAAATTAAAATAAAATAAAGTAGAATAAATTAGAATTGAGGATTCCTCATAGTGTGTGTGAAAGATGATGTAAATGTGAAGTAGAAGGGGTAGGAGAGTAGGAAAGTAGGAGCCCAAAGTTGCTTTGTAGTTTGTTTCTGAGGAGCCACTGCCGTTGAGAATTTTCTTTATGTTGGGCAATGGCTCCCTCTTGAGGATTTAAAGGAGCATAGCGGAGGAGAAGATTTAACACCCGCCCGGATCCTGATGCGCTGGGGATTAAGGTGAAAGGTACGTGGAAGAAGAGTGGGGGGAGTGATTGGAAGGAAGCGGAGGGGGGGGGGGGGGGGGGGGGGGGTTTGGTTAAGGTTAGGTATGGGGAGTGGGGATGGTTAGGGTTGGGAAGGGGGAATGGGAGGGGGGACGAAAAAATAAAAATGGGGGGGGGGGGGGGGGGGGTTGGGGGGTTTTGGGTTAGGTATGGGGAGTGGGAATGGTTAGGGTTAGGCATGAGGAGTGGGAGTGGTTAGGGTTAGGTATGGGGAGTGGGGATGGTTAGGGTTAGGAAGGGGGAATGGGAGGGGGGATGGGAAAATAAAAAGGGGGGGGGGGTTTGGGTAAGGTATGGGGAGTGGGAATGGTTAGGGTTAGGCATGGGGAGTGGGAGTGATTAGGGTTAGGAAGGGGGAAGGGAGGGGGGAACGGGAAATTGAGGGAAGGGGGGGGGGGGGGGGTTTGGTTAGGGTTAGGTATGGGGAGTGGGGATGGTTAGGGTTAGGAAGGGGGAATGGGAGGGGGGATGGGAAAATAAAAAGGGGGGGGGGTTGGGTAAGGTATGGGGAGTGGGAATGGTTAGGGTTAGGCATGGGGAGTGGGAGTGATTAGGGTTAGGAAGGGGGAAGGGAGGGGGGATGGGAAAATAAAAAGGGGGGGGGGTGGGTTGGGTAAGGTATGGGGAGTGGGAATGGTTAGGGTTAGGCATGGGGAGTGGGAGTGATTAGGGTTAGGAAGGGGGAAGGGAGGGGGGAACGGGAGATTTGGTGGGGGGGGGGGGGGGGTTTGGTTAGGGTTAGGTATGGGGAGTGGGAATGGTTAGGGTTAGGTGAAGGAATTGGGAAGGGTAATAGGAAGGGAAGGAAGGGGGGGGGGGGGGGGGGGGGGGGGGGGGGTTGGGGTTCGTTTAGTGCAAGGGAAGGAGCCAGAACCTTATTGTCCAGGCAACTGTAAAACATAGTAAATAATTAATAAACATTCCAACTAATGCAGTTCAATTCCCATATACAAAAAAGTCACAAGCAGTGAGAAAACATTCCATGTCAACAGTGCATATGATACATGTTGCCTGTTCTACTCGGTTCTGGCTCCTGAGTCTTTGACCAATCAGAAGGGAAATGGTCAATTCCTCATTATTCTTTTAATATTTTGTTAAAAGGGGCCTGGCATAGGGCCATAAAGTGCTTCAGTTGGTGACTATAAATATAGAAATATATAGATATTCAAGAGCAATCTGGGTTCTAACAGTAAAGCCGACGTCTGGTCCTACTTTGATTTATTTTGAAGAAAAAAATTCACACATTTTGTCAGTATCAAACAAAGAAAATATAAGTCAGTTAGTCACTTCAATATGTCGCAGAGCTTTATTTAAAACTGTTTGAAATTCAAGAGGAGGAGAGGTCGGCTTTGTTTTTTTTAAAACCAAAAAGGGGGGGGGGGGGATTTATTCAAATCGTAATTTCACAATTTGTAAGGGTAATTTCATATATTAAATTTTTTGACCAGGCTGAATAAATATACAAAAAAATTTTTTTATAAAAAGGTTAATCAATTTTAAACTTTTGTTTTTTTTGGCTAAGCTCCGGGCTGGTGCAAGATTTCACCTCTCTATTAAGGAAAGGCAATTAAAAGAGGGAAAAAAAGGGGGGAAGGTGAGAAAAGGTGGTTTCAGGGTCCAGAAGAAACAACTTTAGGCTACTTTAAAGATTTTCCCTTTCTTTCTCTAGGGGCCCGATCTTTCATTTAGGCCCAGAGGGGAAACGGTCTCTAATTTCTGGATCCATACTTTTTCTCTGTGTTTCCGTTGTC